>NC_041234.1:113375269-113387565 GCF_002837175.3 Physeter macrocephalus
AAAACATAGGCAGAACACTCTTTGACATAAATCACAGCAAGATCTTTTTTGATCCACCTCCTAGAGTAATGGAAATAAAAACAAAAATAAACAAATGGGACCTAATGAAACTTAAAAGCTTTTGCACAACAAAGGAAACCATAAACAAGACGAAAAGACAACCTTCTGAATGGGAGAAAATATTTGCAAATGCATCAATGGACAAAGGATTAATCTCCAACATATATAAACAGCTCATGCAGCTCAATATTAGAAAAACAAACAACCCAATCCAAAAATGGGCAGAAGACCTAAATAGACATTTCTCCAAAGAAGACATACAGATGGCCAAGGAGCACATGAAAAGCTGCTCAACATCACTAATTATTAGAGAAATGCAAATCAAAACTACAATAAGGTATCACCTCACACCAGTTAGAATGGGCATCATCAGAAAATCTACAAACAACAAATGCTGGAGAGGGTGTGGAGGAAAGGGAACCTTCTTGCACTGTTGGTGGGAATGTAAATTGATACAGCCACTATGGAGAACACTACTGAGGTTCTTTAAGAAACTAAAAATAGAACTACCATATGACACAGCAATCCCATACTGGGCATATACCCTGAGAAAACCGTAATTCAAAAAGAGTCATGTACCACAATGTTCACTGCAGCTGTATTTACAATAACCAGGTCATGGAAGCAACCTAAATGCCCATCGACAGACAAATGGATAAAGAAGAGGTGGTATATATATACAATGGAGTATTACTCAGCTATAAAAAGGAACGAAATTGGGTCATTAGATGTAGAGAACAAACATATGGACACCAAGGGGGGAAAGCGGCGGGGTGGTGGGGGTGGGGGTGTGATGAATTGGGAGATTGGGATTGACATGTATACACTGATGTGTATAAAATGATGACTAATAAGAACCTGCTGTATTAAAAAACTAAATGAAAGCATAAAAAAAAAAGAAGTCAAAGTATTAACTCCTGAGAAACTCACACACATATGCACTATACATAGAGTTACATTTATAGCAGCATTGTTTGTATTCACCCCAATTTGGAAACAACTCCAAAAACCATAATATGGGTAAATTGTGACATATTTGCGCTGAAAATATTACATGGATACAAAAGTGACTTAACTACTGGTACAAGTAGATTAACATATTAATCTCAGAAAAAAGGAAATGTTGAAGGAAAAACTTAACACATAAAAAATTATGTTAAATTATATCTTAGGGATGTATGAAAAAATAGTAAAAGTGTCAAGATAAACAGGGAAATAGTTATCCCAAAAGTCAGGATCACGGTTATCACTAAGGTTGAGGGTTAGGATTATGATTAGGGAGGGACATACACAGTGTTCTGATACACTAATAATGTTCTATTTTCTTGACCAGAGTGGGGCTTAAATATATTTTCACTTTTTAATTAAATGTTAATTTGAACATATGTTTTCTATACATGTCTGTATGCCAATTATATTTAAAATTAACCTCAGTTGTTTAATAATATAAAATAACCAACTACATGACAAGATACACAAAAATAGAAGGAGAGAAGGGCATAATAATCATAAAATACCTAATCTCCCCAAATGAATCAATAAATTCAATACAATTCTCCTTAACATTCCAAAAGCAAACTTCTGATTTTGCAAACTGATTCCAAAGTTCCTACGGAAGAACATTTCAAGAATAGCTGAGGCTGTTCTAAAAAGAACAAATTAGACTATTCCTATCAGATACTGGCTGTACAAAAAATATCATACAACTATAAGGATCAAGACACAATAGTACTGGCACATAGAGAAAAGAAATGGCCAATAGAAACAGAAAAGATAATCGAGAAATATACCTAAACATATATTGGATCTTGATAGAAAAGTAGTATGCTAAAGAAACTAAACCCAAGAAAGTCACAACAAAACTCCTTTGTTATCTTTTATAAAATTATTTTTTCCAGCTTTGAGATATAATTGACACATGACATTGTGTAAGTTTAAGGTGTAGAATGCAATGATTTCATATACTGCAAAACACATAGATGAATGGAACTGATCAAGAGCCCAGAAATAAACTCATGCATATATGGTCAACTAATATTTGACAAAGAAGCCAACAATACTCAATGGAGAAAAGGTAGTCTCTTCAATAAATGATGGTGGGAAAATTGGATATCTATAAGCAAAATAATGAAATGGGACACCTATCTTACACCATTCACAAAAATTAACTCAAAATGGATTAAAGAAGACCTGAAATGTAAGACCTGAAACCAAAGAACTCAGACTAAAACAGGAAAAAAAAACTCCATGATATTGGTCTCAGCAATGATTTTTTTGGATATTACACCAAAAGCACAAGCAAAAAAAGCAAAAATAAATGAGACTACATCAAACTAAAAAGCTATGTACAGCAGAAGGGAAAAATCAACAAATGAAAAGACAACCTAAGGAATGGGGGAAAATATTTACAAATCATATCTGATAACAAGCTAATATATAAGGGAACTTATACAACTCAAGAGCAAAAAAAAAAAAAAAAATTCAGATTAAAACATGGGCAAAGAACCTGAATAGACATTTTTCCAAAGAAGATATACAAATAGCCAACAGGTACATGAAAAGGTGCTCACACATCACTAATCACCAGAGAAATGCAAATCAAAACCATGATGAGGTATCATCTCACACCTGGTAGAATGGCTATTGACAAAAAGACAAGAGATAACAAGCACTGGAAAAGATGTGGAGAAACTGCTTCGTTTTCAATCTCAGCTCTGCCATTTACTAACTGTAGTTTTGTGCTATTTATCTTCTGTGCCTTAATTTATTCAACTACATAATGGAGATACTACTACTATCCATTTCATGGATTATTGCTAATACATATATAAACATTTGAAAGAGTGCCTGATGTGTATTAAGGACTAAGTAAAGGTTATTAATATCTTATCTATTATGACTACTCTTTTTATTATTTCTTTTATTACAAACCAGTAGAGTCAGAATGGGTTATTCAACTAATGCTGTTGCAACAATTAGCTTTCCACAAATTAGAATGCTAATCCAAATGGATTAAAGATATAAACATTAAAAACAAACTTTAAAATAATGAAAGAAAATATAGGGGTTTTTTGATACAAACAGAAAATGCAAAAACAGTGCAAAAAGCATACAGAAAATATTGATGAAATTTAAGTCTGATATAACCATAATTTATGTATGAAAATCAACACAACAAAGTTGAAGAAAAGCAACAGCCTTGGAGACGATAATCGTATAACCTAGGAAATACAATGACTCAAAACGTTACAAAAATTTCTACAAATCACATAGAAAAAGACAATCAGCCCAACAGATAAAAGAGTAAAGGATGCGCGCAAGCAATTTATATAACTCACAGACATGGAAATGACAAACAACAGTGATATACTATTTCACACATACTATATATTTTGTTTCCAATATGATGGCTCTTTGATAATTGATGGGTCATAAAGGCATGTTGTCAAGGATGTAGGGAAATGATAAAACTCATACCATGCTCCTGGGTTTTATACTTTAAAGGGGGATTTGGTGATACTATTAAATTAGAAAATATTCACACCCTATGACCTGTCAATTTCTCACACTAGTAAACAAGAGGGCATGTAGGAGGATGTTTATTGCCCTACTGTTTATATTAATAAAAATACTTAAAACAATACAAATGGCCTTAAGATATTGGATAAACTATGGTATTCATTTAAATATTATACAGCAGTTAAAATGGTAATACATCTCTCTCTCATATACATACATACACACATAAATATACACAAATATATAAATACAAATGGATATGTGTATACATATGTACATATGTGTATTTATGAATACAAATACACCTCAAAAATATTTTTCAAAAATTAAGATATAATTTTTGGAAAATAGAACTGAGGGATCAGGAAGGGATTTTTATGTTCTGTGTCAGAAAACTTGCAGCATTTGATTTGTAACTATGTTAATAAAAATTTAACTATGTTAAATAAAAAATTTAAGGCAGAAGCAAAAATGAAATTTAAGAAATAGGAACTTCTGCGTTGGCCATAAAAGAGTAATAGAGATCAACTTTTTTTTATTCTTTTCTTTTTTTCAACTTTTTTTTATTCTTTTCTTTTTTCCCCCTTGGCCGCTCCACATGTTTTGCGGGATCTTAGCTCCCGACCAGGGATTGAACCCCGGCCTGGCAGTGAAAGTGCCGAGTCCTCACCACTGCACCACCACGGAATTTCCCTGACAGGGACCAACTTTAGTTTACTGTCTCACCTAAAACTGAAAAACAAGACAAAAATGAGTATATGCTGTGTGATTTGATTTGTATAAAATTCTAGAAAACACATAGCAATCTACAATGACAGATTGGTGGTTGTCTAGGCATGGCAGTAAAGGGATGCTGGAATACAAACAGACTCAGGAAAACCTAAGGGAATGCAAATATTGGTTAGCTTGATTGTAGTGATGATTTCACGTGTGTGTGTGTGTGTGTGTGTGTGTGTATGTCAAAACTCAAAGTGCATACTATAAATTATTGCAGTTATGTTAATGATACCTCAGTAAAGTTTTTTTTTTTTATAAAGCAATAGGTAGGATGCAGGGGAAAAAAAATAACCCACATAGGATAACAGAATTCCTGGATTCAAGGAAGAAAAGGGTGTGAAGATTAAGGAAAAGTTCAAATCATGCAACAACTATTAACTATAATGTACCAAGCACTTTGTTCTGCGTTTTTCTCAATCATTATACGCTCTTAGGAAATCTTGCTTGTTTCCTGCAAACTACTTACATCAGTTCACATTAATATTATACATTTATTAAACATGATTAATATCTGCCACTACCACTGATCTGTAGTATCTATGAGGATAAGTATTTTTATCCTCCTTTTTTTTTTTTAAAAAAATAAAAAACACTATCATTTCCCAGTGTTAATCCACTGGCTGGCAATTTTCAGGTCAATAAATATTCACTGAAAGATTACTAGCCTTAGGTTCTCAAATATATATATAGGATAGTCCCTGACCTCAAGAAGCTCATAGTCTTAGTTATCAAGTTTTATTAAATCCACAATTAGTAAGAAGAATGAGTTCTAAAAATAGCACTTGAATTCATTAATAAGTTAGACTTTCATGGTATTAAAAAAGAACAGTGATAAGACAGATAATCAGATGTCCATCAAATGCTCTGTTGTGTGGATGCTACTGGATTGAAATTAAGTCCCTGTTTTAACTTCTGAAAAGCCAAAAAGCTTTCATATCAACACCACCTTGATAGTTTGACATGGCTGTTGCATTATCTGGACCAGACAAGCACAGGTTTGTAAGGTCAGGGGGAACTCATTTTTATCCCTATACAGGCATAACTCAGACATTGCAGGTTCGGTTCCAAACCACTGGCAGAATCAACAAATTCACACGAATTTGTTGGTTTCCCAGTGCACATAAAAGCTATGTTTACACTAGACTGTAATCAACTGAGTGTAAAATAGCATTATGTCTAAACAAACACTGTACATACCTTAGTTTCAAAATACTTTATTACTAAAAAAAAAAAATGCTAACCATCATTTGGCAAAGCATGGTTGCCACAAACCTGCATGCCTGTAGTTGTTTTCTGAAGCCTGCTCTTTTAAGGTACTGGTATGTTCTCACAAATATATATAATTATTAAAACAGTACTGTCAAAATAAACAAATAGAAGGAAAAGGTTGTCGTGTATGGCATTAGTCCTATTATCCCTCATAGAATAACACAGCGTAGATCACATGCATGGAAATACAGTGGACATGAAGGTTATTTCATCATGGAATCTTCACCAAAATCCTATCTCTGGAATTACATACTATCTCTGGAATTTTACATCCTTTATGGTACTTCAGCTCATTTCCTATTTTTTACTATTTTCCAACCTTTCTGGATGTATCTGTCAGGAAACATTAGGATATGCTGCAGTAACAAATGCCACCCCCTCAAAGTTTAATGGCATAAAACAACAAAGGTTTATTTCTCACACAATGTATCCATAAACATGGATATGGAGTTTTGATCCTCTGTATGACAGTAATATCCTCACTCAGGGACCAGGCTGATGGCTCAACCACCATCCTGAGCATTGCTGCGCACTACAACAGAGTCAAAGATTTAAGCAAAATTTGTACTGTTTTAAAACTTCTATCAATACACTGAAGTGGCATACGCTGCTTCCACTCACACTCCACTGGCCAAATCCACTCATATAACCACTCCTGAGCTCACCATGGTTGGCATGTAGAAACCTTCCACAGAACGAGGCCCTGGCTATTGGTGACTAGGAACAGAGCTTAACCACACTCAAGTTTCACCATATTTAATCAGATTTGGTTTACTCGCTGAGCAGTTATTACAGCAGTAGAGCATGACGAGGTTGTGCAGAATATGAACTAAGACTCTGGAGTATATCTGCTCAGGGTTGAATCCTGCCTCTGTCGCTGATCAGCTGTTTGATTTTGGCTAATTATCTTCTCTGTACACCCAATCCTTAATTTTTCAAAATGGGGATCGGAACAATAATACATACCTTGTAGGACCACTGTGAGTTTTAATGTATTGAATAGATAGTATATGTGACCCTCTTAGAAAAATACGTGAGATATAGTAAATGCTCAGTAAATTCTTGCTGGCATTATTCTGATTACTACTAGTACTATGCCACTACTGCTACAACAACAACATACTAGATATTGGCACACAACTCATTTAATCTAAATTTATTCCAAGATTTCTATGAGAGGTATTCATATGCTCATTTGAAAGATGAGAGAACAGAAGTCAAAGCAGTATTACAAGCAGAAAGATCTAATTATATAAGCTCACATTTAGCAAAGCTGCAATTTGAATACAGATCTGCTAGACTACAGACCCTTTGCTAGTCCCTATGGCTTTAATATATTTATTGATATCCTATTGCTCAATACTTTACTTGGAAGATAAATTTAATATTTATAATTTCTCCAACTATCACACAGGCACTGTCATACTGTGCAGAACATTCTTTATAGCCAAAATTTGCAAGCCCTGCATTTTCACAGTTGCCACGTACAGTCTTTGATCATAAACACATAGGACAGACTTTCTTGCCTCCAAACCCAAGGAAAGCCCTGATGCTGCAGGGATGGGAACTCAAGTACTTCCCTCTTTCTCCTCTTAATCCTGCACCCAGTGCCCTAAGGACTTAAAAGTCTGTTGAATTTTTTTTTCTAAAATGATTTCATAGACCCTGACAATCCTTGTTACTAAGTGCCTGACTGGAGAAATTAAGTTTTACAGACATCTATTTTTCTTGCTTATATCAGCAATATTCATTATGGTGTGCAAAGCCATAAATCCATCTTGTATATGACATATAACATTTATATTTCAAGATCAGCTTTAACTCAGTGTGGTTTTTGTTGTTAGCATGTAGTAACTATTAACCCTCATGTATTCACTCAAGGTATAATAAAGCAACTACTTTGTATTTACAATGTTCAGTAAGATATATTCCCTGCTCTCAGAGAGTGTATAGTCTAGGGCAGCATGTATAATGAAGGGTTACAGCATCAGAGCTATTTGAAGCGCTTGTTAAAATGTAGGATTCTGGGCGTCACCCAGCCTTACAGAATCCGAATCTCTTGGAATGGACCTCAAGAACATCTACGTGTTGGTAAGATCTCTCAAGTGATTTTGATGTAGAATAAAGTGCAGAACCTATGGGTTAATGTCAAATTCATAAAATATCAGTATTGGTTTAGGTAAAGCCTCCTAGCTGAAAAATAACGTGGTGACCTTCTGGTATAACATAAAACTTCATTTTACACATGAGAAACCTGGGATCCAGAAAATGGCTTGTCCAAAGTCATTTGTCCTTCCTCTGGGCATATCCACAACTAAACGCTGGGTCTCATCATCCTAGGTTTACCATGTAATTTATTGCCCAAACTGGGACAATTTTGAGAGGGAAAAGGGTGAACTATTATTAATAATTACACTGGGATGACAGATATAAATCGGGCAAACCAAGTCCTATGACCACCTTCCCTAATCCCCAAATTAATGTTTCATAATTCTATATTCACATAGAGGGTAACCTAAAACCAAATGTTCTTCATTTATTTATTTATTGATTGATTGATTGATTGATTGATTGATTGCGGTACGCGGGCCTCTCACTGTCGTGGCCTCTCCCGTTGCGGAGCACAGGCTCCGGACGCGCAGGCTCAGCGGCCATGGCTCACGGGCCCAGCCGCTCCGCGGCACGTGGGATCTTCCCGGACCGGGGCACGAACCCGCGTCCCCTGCATCGGCAGGCGGACTCCCAACCACTGCGCCACCAGGGAAGCCCTCTTCTTTTAGAATCAATTTCTTACTGTCCAGCACAGCCACTTATAAGTGCTCCCCCTGGCACCCCCTGTCCACTTGAACTTAGTGGAAATGTATTTCCCTCTCTAACAAAGAAGAGATTTGACCCTGATCTTCCCATGTCACATGAGGGGTTCATAGTAGAGTACAAGCTTTAAGAGTTCAGGTACTGGAATCTTATATTTCTGAGTCTGGATCATAACTGTACCAGATACTAGATGTGTGACCTTGAGAAACCTACTTAATCTTTCTGGGACTCAGTTTCCCCACTGCAAAGGTGTTGAGAGGGTTATTTAAATTAATGCAAGTAAAGTGACTGGAAGAATGGTTGATATACATGGTAAGCACTTAGATATTCTTCTTAATTGTTGCTATTAATAAAACATGCCAAGTTGATCTTTTAAAACATTTTGTGGACAGGAGATATACGTGGGAAGACTAACTAGAACGTCAGACACTTTGCATTCTCTTGGTAGTTTCAAATCAGGCCAACCCAACTTTGAATTCCGACCTAACAATTACCTGTGTGTCCCTGGGCAAGTTACTTCCTAGCCCTAAAACCTCAGTTTTCTCAACTATAAAACAGGAATAATGCTACCACCTATCTTAGAGTCATGTTGTGACATTTAAAAATCATCACAAGTGATTTCCACAGAACCCTGAATAGTAGGCACCCAATAAATATCAGATCCCATTATTCTGTTAACACTTTTATTATTATACATCAATACTTGTCATTCAGCTTTAAAATAAAAGGGAATTGAAAAGGACACAAAGTTTAGAATGTTTTCTAAATATCCTTATTCAAAACCTAACTCTTAAGACCGGCAGCTTTTGTACACATATTTTTTTTTTCCTGCTGTATTTTCATAAAAAAAATATCTGGCTTGCCCGTTCCAAATTTTTTTTTAATAAGTGAAGCTGGACAAAGTTGAGTCTTCAGAATGTTACTCAAAATGGCCAAATGTCCACCCTCATATGTGCAATAATATACTTTTTTGTTTCTGGCTTTGGAAAGGATGATACATAATTTAAGATTCATTTTAGAAGTACCAACCAAAAAGCATAGTCCTCTGAAAACTACTAATCCTTTTATAACACTCGATATCAGCATAATCCACTCGCAACCAACTTTCTAGCCTCTAAATATTTTAACATCACCAGTGAGATCATTAGAACGTAACTAGAAATTATAAATTTTTGAAACGTGCATTTTTAAAAATTTGACTACAACTCAAGGTCAATGAATGAGATCATTAGCAAGCCCTCATTACTTAGCTGTGACCTCTAATGGTACTCATTTTAACTTTGCCTTTGGGGGTTTTAATTGTTCTTATTGGACTGTGGTTTCTCACTACTTGAGTATCATATATGTCATTGTAAACATTAAAAATCTCATTCTGAGGAAAATTTCAAGAATGACATTAGGATGAGACCTGACCTTCAAAAGTTATACCATGTACTTGAGGCTTTAGAATGATACACTGCTCCCAAAAGAGGGTGTGCTTCTGTGTGGGCACAGAAGAATGTATGTGTGTATCCAATTCCATGCTGTATGTCAAAGACATTTTAACCTTGAACATTGAGAAACCTGGGATCCAGAAAGTGGCTTGTCCAAAGTCATTTTTTATAACTATATTAGTAATTATCTGTTTGGCATATGAAACAGATAACTATATTAGTAATTATCTGCTTGTCATATGAAAATATCATAGCTTATCCATTCTCAGTAATACATGCACTCAGTTGCTCTTCCAAGGATGGGGATGAGTTTGCACAAACAAATCCAGGGGTTCTGGCATGAACCCTTTTATGGAAAACATTTTTGCAAAACACTGGGCTCAGTTTAGATGTTCTGATCCTGGCTCTAAAATGAAGTTTCACCAAGTGCAAGGTTAAATGCTCCATATGACAATTTAACTACCATGTT
Organism: Physeter macrocephalus; assembly: GCF_002837175.3. Classification (NCBI taxonomy): domain Eukaryota; kingdom Metazoa; phylum Chordata; class Mammalia; order Artiodactyla; family Physeteridae; genus Physeter; species Physeter macrocephalus. The sequence goes on from NC_041234.1 coordinate 113,385,611, forward strand.
TAAAACCTAAGATCTGTTCTTCATCGTCCCTAATCGTTACATCCATGAGGGATTCAGAAATGTCAATTTTTGTTTTAGGATTCATATATGATTATCTCTTTTCTATACTTTTACTCCCAAGTTTAGGTATTGTTAAATTATAGTTACTAATGTGTTACTAATGTGTAACCAGCTCCCTCAAATGGACGTTATCTCAAAGATTACAGATATATTTTAAGCAAACTCCCACAACAATACTAAGTTTAGGTACTGGATAAAAACACTTATTTAAAGAGTGTCATTGTTTTTTGTGCCATTTTACCCAACCAAATATATGCTGTAGCAAAAAGTACAAGCAGAGTTGCAAGTCGTTGCCATGACTGTTCTGCTTAAGAAGACTGGAGATGTTCATGAATATTCCATAGGAGCACATGGTCTTGGGAATTTCTAATTGCCAACATAATTTCTTGAATGGTAGAATATAGAAGTGATACATTAGAAGTAGAGGGCATTTTTAAAGGTTGCTATAGCACATATCTGCCATTTCTATTCTATAACCTTGAGCTATGAGTTGGAATAAACAAGGTTGCCATTCAGCCAAAGAATTCCTGAGTACCGGCTATGTACCAGGTACTTTTCGAAGTGCTAAGGATAGAAAGAAAAAACGGATATAGTCATAAGCTTTGAGGTTACATCCGAGCTTATATTTCAGCAGTTTGAAAGATTTTACACTGCTTTTCATAAAATATTTCCCAGTCATACGATTACGTGCCAACTGTACTTCCTCTCCACTAGGAGTGGAATTCCCCTTAACTAAGGTTAAGACAATTATCTACAAGGAAGTAACACTGTAAACGCACAACATTTCTTTCAATTCTTAAGTTTTAGAAATCTTGGATGGATTTAAAGTTGTGTTTCCTCCTCTGGCTCCTGCTCTCTGCCAGCTTGTGTCTTGATCTTATTCTAATTGCTATCTGGTTCTTCTCCCTCCCTCACCAGTCCTGGTACAAGCATGACTTTGGCGTGCTTTACTTATTCTCGAGAATTCCAACTTGGCCAGATGTTTCCTCAGCTTGTCTTTTAGACTCTGGGCTGGAATTCAGTCCAGATTTCACACTAAGTAATGTCACCCAGAGAATATGCTAGAACCCCAATAGAAAAATAATCAACAGGTCATGACTAGAAAGCAAAAAAGATTAAGGACAAAAAAAATTGATGTTGATAAATTCCCTCCCTTTGCTATAAAATTTATTTTACTTTTTAATCCTGGGTTGTGTGCCATGAGAGACAGTTTGCATTTGGATTAGTGTTTTGTTAGTAAAATTTCAATAGAGTTATCATGACATTATGTGCTTAATGCATTTACATTAGATCACGTAGATCTTTAGATGGTCAACAGTAAATATAGTCAATAGTAAATGAATATCAAGAAGTAATATAAGCTCTAGTAAACATCAAATCTGAAGTATGTCTACATTTATTGACCCTTGACCCAGAAAACAATTTGTCTCTAAAGAAAATCATATTCATTTCAGGTTTAAGATAAGAATAGGAATATCAGTGCAATGAGATATTGCCCTTAGAATCAGGACTCTAAACTGTTCACAGTGAAGACACTGAACCAGTCAAATAATAAAACACCCCTCCGAGTATTTGTTCCCATACCTCAAAACAGAGCTGGGCTTACTGAAGAGCAGGAAGAGGTCTGTAATAATTCTGCAGGCTGCCATATAAAACAAAAGATGTTTTAACCTACCAGTTTGGCAAATACTAAAGAAACTGACAAGCACAAGATATGCTGGTGGGGATTACATTGGTATAACCCTTCTTGAGGCCAATTTTCAATATTCAAATTATTTAAAATTTGCATACACTGTGACCCTGCAACTCAACTTCCAGGATTGTAACTAAAGAATTTTAACACAACGGGCTTCCCTGGTGGTGCAGTGGTTAAGAATCTGCCTGCCAATGCAGGG
>NC_041234.1:113388065-113420941 GCF_002837175.3 Physeter macrocephalus
ATAATACAGTGATACCCTCAACTTGTAAAATATTCAAGCGATACACATGAAGCTGTAAAATACTATCTGTATGATACAGCTCAAGTGATACTCAGTGAGAAATGTATAGTTTTTGTCAATAGATGTTTTGGAAAATAAGAAATATTTAGAACAGCCAAGTACCTCAAGAATGTATGGAGTGAATAGTATATCCAACCTAAAGAAGTAGAAGCCAGGAAATAATGAAGATTAATGCAGAAGTAATGAAATAGAAACAGCAGAGCCAATGAACACAAGACATTCCTCTAAAAATACTTATAAGATGGTCATATTTGCAAATATCAATATGATTACTAAAGAAAAAATCAGGAACAAACACATGAAATAAACTTGTACAAAATTTAGATGAAGGGATTTTAATATAAGGGAACACAGCAAGTTCCCTCAGGATAACCAAACCGTGGACAGGGAAAGGTTTCCACATATAGGGGTATTTCAGCTAATAGCACAAGAAGGAATGAGAGAATGAACATTCTGTGACTCCTAATGGATTGATAAAGGTGATAACCATGGACTGCTAACATCAACACAAAGAACGACCAGGCATTATATACCTCCTAATGGAAGTACACCACCTAGGGAGTGGTCTCCTGGAAGAGAGAAAACAAACTTTTCTAAGGCATACTCCCAAAAAGGGAGAGGGGAAATTATGCAACTCGTTTTCCCCAGCCAGCTCTCCTTGATTCAAAAACCAAATGTGGACATCCCCACCCCCACGAAAAGAACACTTGAGCCAAGCTCATTCACACAGTAGTAAATATCTTACAATAGCATAGTCAACTGAGCAGTGAATTAAATGAGCAAATGGGCTGTGCCCAAGAAATGAAAATATGATTTAACATTAGAAAATACTTTCAATTATAATTCCCTACATTAACAAATTAGAAGAGAAAAAAACGTTTGATTGTGCCAATGGGTATAGAAAAAGCCTTTGAAAGAAATTCAGCATGAGTTCATAATACAAACTTCTGGCAAACTAAGAACAGGAGGGAACTTGCTTTTCCTAAATTCTACAGCAAACATAGTTAGATGTGAAATGTTAGAAGCATTCTCATTCGAGTCAGGAACGAGACAGATACTCTCACCTCTACTGTTCAAAACTGCACTGGAACACAAAGACAGAGATATGGATATCAAAATAAATAAGATAAATTAATATTGAAAAGAGAGAGATACTATTTGGTAACAATATCATCAACTGCCTAGAAAATTAAAAGGAATCAGTGTGTGGAATATTCAAATAAATAAGGGACTTCAGAAAGAAAGTGTATGGGAGGACAATATAGCAAAATCAAGAGCCTTGCCACACAAAAGCAATAATTAATTAGAACATGTAACAGACAATATCCCATTCACAACAGCAACAAAATCCACAAGTCACCTAAAAGGAATTACGAATCAGAAAACCTATGATATCTTTATGGAGGCAAACATAAACGTTTACTGATAGATTCGGATTTTTTAAAAGTCCCAAATAGGGCTTCCCTGGTGGTGCAGTGGTTAAGAATCCGCCCGTCAATACAGGGGACACGGGTTCGAGCCCTGGTCCGGGAAGATCCCACATGCCACAGAGCAACTAAGCCCGTGCGCCACAGCTACTGAGGCTGCACTCTAGAGCCTGCAAGCCACAACTACTGAAGCCCGCACACCTAGAGCTCATGTTCCACAACAAGAGAAGCCACTGCAATGAGAAGCCCACACACGGCAACGAAGAGTAGCCCCCACTCGCCGCAACTAGAGAAAGCCCGTGAGCAGCAACAAAGATGCAACTCAGCCAAAAATAAAATTAATTTTTTTTAAAAAAGAATTTTAACACAAAAGATTATGAAAAAGGGCCTTCCCTAGTGGCGAAGTGGTTGAGAATCTGCCTGCTAATGCAGGGCACACGGGTTCGAGCCCTGGTCTGGGAGGATCCCACGTGCTGCAGAGCAACAAGGCCCGTGAGCCACAACTACTGAGCCTGCGCTCCACAACAAGAGAGGCCGTGATAGTGAGAGGCCCGCGCACCGCGATGAAGAGTGGCCCCCGCTTGCCACAACTAGAGAAAGCCCTCGCACAGAAACGAAGATGCAACACAGCAAAAGTAAATTAATTAATAAACTCCTACCCCCAACATCTAAAAAAAACCCAATAATGTTCACCGAACAAGAAACCCCAAAAAAAAAAAAAAAAAAAAGATTATGAAAAAGGAGTAAATGAATACCACCACAAAGTCATTAAATCACAAAGAGAGCAAGAGAGGAAAAAAAAAAACCAAACAGGATCTACAAAACAGACAACAATTAGCAAGTGGCAATTGTAAATCCTTACCTATCAAAAATTACTTTAAATGTAAATGGATTAAATTCCCTAATAAAAAGATATATAGTAATCAAAACAATATGCTACCAGCATAATAACAGATACACAGACCAATAAAACAGAATGAAGAACCCAGAAATAAATCCACACATGTACGGTCAAGTAATATTCGACAGGGAGCCAATAATACTCAATGGGGAAAAGACAGTCTCTTCGGTACATGGTGCTGGGAAAATTGAATATCCACATGCAAAGAAATGAAACTGGACCTCTAATTTATTACACTGCTCACTTAAATTAACTAAAATGAATGAAAGACTTAAATGTAAGACCTGAAACTGTAAAACTGCTAAAAGGAAACTTAGGGCCAAAGCTCCATGACATTGGTCTCAGCAATCATTTTTTTGGATATTACACCAAAAGCACAAGCAAAAAAAAGCAAAAATAAATGAGACTACATCAAACTAAAAAGCTTGCACACAGCAGAAAAGAAAAATCAACAAATGAAAAGACAACCTAAGGAATGGGAGAAAATATTTACAAATCACATCTGATAAGAAGCTAATATGTAAGGAACTCATACAACTCACGAGCAAAAAAAAAAAAATGACATTAAAAAATGGGCTAAGGACCTATACAGTTTTCTAAAGAAGATAAACAAATTGATAACAGGTAGATGAAAAGGTGCTCAACATCACTAATCATTAGGGAAATTCAAATCAAAACCACAATGAGATCTCACCTCACACCTATTAGAATGGCTATCGACAAAAAGACAAGATATAACAAGCACTAGAAAGGATGTGGATCAGAGGGAATCCTTACGGACTGTTGGTGGGAATGTAAATTGGTACAGCCACTACGGAAAACAGTATGGAGGTTCCACAAAAATTTCAAAATGAAATTACTATATGATACAGAAATTCCACTTCTGGGCAAGGAAGGAAATGAAATCATTATCTCAAAGAGATATCTGCACCCCCCATGTTCACTGTAGTATTATTTATAACAGTCAAGATTGGAAACAACCTAAGTGTCAGTCTATGGACGGACAGATGAGAAAACTGTGGCGGTGCGTGTATACACACACACACACACACACACATATAGTTGACCCTTGAACAATGCAGGGTTTAAACCGTGTATAATACAGTTGGCCTTCCATATCCATGGATTCAACCAACAACAAACCATATAGTACTGTAGTATTTACTACTGAAAAATATCCATGTAAAGTGGACCCGAGCAGTTCAAACCTGCATTGTTCAAGGGTCAACTGCACAATGGAATATTATTCAGCCATAAAAAAGAAGGAAATCCTGCCATTTGCAACAACGTGGATGAACATTGAGGGCATTATGCTAAGTGAAATAAGTCAGACATTAAAAGAAAAATATTCTATGATCTCACTTTTATGTGGAATCTAAAACAGATGAGCTCATGGAAACAGTAGATTAGTAGTTAGCAGAGGCGGCAGTGTGGGGGAAGCGGGTGAAGATAGTCAAAGGGTACAAACTTCCAGTAATAAGATGAGTAAGTTCTGTGAATCTACTGCACAGCATGGTGACTATAGTTAACAATACCGTATTGTAGACTTGAAAGTCGCCGAGACAGTAAAATTTCTTGACACACACATTAAAAAAGGCAACCATGTAAGGGAGTGGATGTGGTAACTAACCTTACCATGATAATCATTTCACAATATATACGTATATCAAATTATCATGTTGTACACCTTAAACTTATACAATATTATTTATATCTCAATAAAGCTGGAAAAATCATACTTCCAAGCAGGTGTTTATTTCCTCCCGAGGCAATTAATCCTAAAACTTCTTTAGGAATTAGTTTCCTTTCTCTACACTCTAGGAAGAGTATGATGTATATGGGAAAAGAGTCAAAATGGTATAAATACATTGCAAGCTACTGCCTGGTCCTGGGCTCTACAGAAGTTTCTGAGCTCGACAAAGGATTTGTTTTGCTGCCAGTGTTGTCAGTGGAACTGTGTGCACAATGAAAATGAATGCTAGCCCATTTGATTCTTGCCCTAAAATCAATGTTGAGTTAGTTGATGGCCAGAGTTTGAAGAATATTCAGATCATTCTAATCTAACCTATTTCCCTTAATAGTGAAAATCCAGCCCATCGAAGTCTCTTATGCAAGAGCACAGAGTAAATCAGTAATTGACCTAAAAATTGAATATATTTCTGTTTCAATTCTAATTGAGCTCATTTCCACCACCCCCCACACCCCACCATGGTATCTGTATTTCTCACTAATTTTAATCACACACCAACATGTACTCCCATAAGGGCACACGCCTGGTTTTAATAATTTTACGTAATAACATATAGCACAGGGTGGTCACAAAGCAGATGTTTGCTAAAACATTATCTAAATAAAAGAGCTACCCCCAGAGAGGTGGTAACTAAAAGAGGTGACAAAGAGACAGAAAATCCGAGTTTGAGTCTTGGGTATGTTCCCAGTTGGAGAGTAGGCCGACAAGGAAGAGCTAATGACCAAAGGAGGAGAAAAAGTATACCATGTTCTCAAGGAATCCAAGTTAGGAACCTGAAGAACTCCTAGTTTATACAGCCCTGGACGGCAAGGACCCAACAACATCACATTTGACTCATATAACCCCTAAGCCTCCCAGACCTACATCACAGGCAATTTATGTTGTGAAGAGAAATTTCTTTTCACAGGCAGATATTTGAACTGTTTGATGACTATCCTAACAAAACTAAGTTATGCCAAGATTTTTCCAACGTAAGCAACTCAAACACTTTCCACCATGCTGCCACCGCCATGAGTGAGCGAATGTTCAGTAAGCATTTCTTGACACTGATGAGAAAAGGTGTCTCGGAATACTGTGTGCTCACACAGACGTTACATGAACGAGCCTGAGGCATGTAATGATCAAGATACATTTGGCCAGAATAGTAACTGAGGTAGCAGAATCTTCCCCAAAGCTCTGTAGGGTCACACCAAACAGATTCCTTCCAGGAGAAATTTGGCCTTGGCCTCGATTATGGTGTAGCACACTATGGATTAAGTAGTAAGACTGCTACTGCTGCTGGTAATAAACCAACTAGGACTCATGGGCGGATGTAGTATTTCAAGATAGAGTAATTAGGTTCCAACTAAAAACGACATTTAAGGTTATTATTTCTGGGTTCTAGCCATTTCCCTCTATGTGGAAAACAGATGATTTGTTTCCCAAAAAGGCTGAGTGGAGAAAAATACATTGTTGACCTTGCTCAAAATTACAGGAGGAAATGCTGCTGGTAGCCAGCTTTAAGAGTAAGCAGATCTCCTGATGCTAATAAACTGAAATTAAACACAAAGCCCATAAACTACTGTGTTGATGAATCTAATGTAAGCTACGTGAAATTCAAGAATATCTCCTTCAGTGAGCTATCCAATGTAAACAATATGCATCTTTTTCACTATTTTCATTTAAAATCTTTTGACATCAACCATTTCATTAATACAAGAAACAGACCAACTTAACAGACATGGTATAAATTTTCTGGATAGAGATATACCATTACATAAATTAATTAAATTTCCAGTGACACGTAATCCGAAAGACTGGTGAAGTAGTGTTTACAGCGAACATATTCCACAAGGATTTGGCTCAATTGTATATCATCTGACACTTCGGAAATAAATTCCTTGTTAAATTGAAAGTGATAAATTTGGTTTACAGTAATTATACATAGACCATATAACTAAAATGTAATAACATTTCAACTCTTAAAAATGGGTTCTATTTGAGATTTTACATTGTGGCAACTTGGAGATACCATGAAATATAAACTTATTTTTAATAGTTTTCTAAAAATTCTAATTCAGGGGAGAACATGGAAACCTCAGACGACTGAATAGGGCATACAAAACAGAGAGATAAAAGACTTTAATACTAAGAAAATACCTCATTCTGACCCCTATTACCTGTATATTACATAGAGAAGAACTGCATAAAATAGTTTTTTTGTTTTTATTTATTTATTTAGTTAGTTATGGCCGTGTTGGGTCTTCGTTTCTGTGCGAGGGCTTTCTCCAGTTGCGGCGAGCGGGGGCCACTCTTCAACGCGGTGCGCGGGCCTCTCACTGTCGCGGCCTCTCCCGTTGCGGAGCACAGGCTCCAGACGCGCAGGCTCGATCTTCCCAGACCAGGGCTCGAACCCATGTCCCCTGCATTGGCAGGCAGATTCTTAACCACTGCGCCACCAGGGAAGCCCCAGGTTTTTTTTTTTTTTAAATAACAGCTAATCCAAAAATAATTCATACTTATATTCTGGGAATTCACAACTTTTCAAGTAAAATACTGAACTAGAACTTAAAGAAAACCTTTAGGGACAAAATGTCAATTCGTTTTAACAGTTATTGAATACGTACCAGGAGCTCAGAAGGCTCTGGAGGTACAAAGAACAGTAAGATCAAGATTTCTGCCCCTGAAAACAGCAGTCACGAATTAAGTCAGATGTGTAAACAAGTTTTTTAAGAAAATGTGATGACTGCTATACTCCTCAGAGGCACGTAATGCCATGAGGGCACAGATGAGGAATTAATTCATTCAACATGGTTTGAGGGATCCAGGGGAAGCTACAGAGAGAAAAGACCCTAGATCAGACTTCAGAAATGAGCTCACCAGGTGGGGAAGCATGAAGAGGGCATTCTAGGAGTATGACATCATGATCAAAACCTAGGAGGACTTTGTGTTTGCACAAGAGCATGGCAGGAGCTGAGGACATTTATTCTCAAACCAGAATATGAACATCAATCCCATCAGAATCTCCTATGGAGTTAAATGAAAATAAAAAGATTCTGCAGTCCCACTCATAAAGTTTGTTTCACGAAGACTGGGATATGGCTCAAGAAACTCTTTAAAATCTTCTGAGCTGATTTAATGCCCAGTATTTTTGATTCGGTAGATCTAGATTGGTCTCTGGACTGGCTTAGAGTGTTGGGGACAGAGAGGTGGAGAGACTAGCACTGAGGCTGTAAACCTAGATCAAGAGGAAAATGTGGGAGATTTCTTATTTCACAGTAAGTAATCTGGTCTTTATTTTGTGACAATGGAAAGTTACCAAAAAGGAAGTGGCTTAAAAAGACAACTAGTTATTTAGCTCACAATTCTGCAGATTGGCTCAGCTGGCTGTTTCCTCTGATCTGTTTTCTCCCTCAAGCATCTGGGTACAGATGTGGCTCAGGTAAGCAGCTTTGCCGATCTGTGCTATCGCTCCAGCCTCTAGTGCTTCAGCTAGAATGAAGGGACCGACTCAGCTCTGCCCCAGGGGGTCTCTCCTCTTCTAGGAGGCTAGCCCAGGCTTGCTCACGTCACAGGGACTGGATTCCAAATCAAAAAGTGGAAATGCTTGAGGACTCTTGAACCTAGGATTGTAACTGACACAGCACTCAAATCTGCCATGTTCTTGAGCAGGTTATTTTTAAAGACGGCAGACAAAGGAAAAGCTCTGAAAACAGTAGAAGTTACCCTTTTGTAAGAGATCTTTACATGCACAAGGGAAATCTCCATTTGTAAGGGTGTAGGAGGGCTAAATGTCTGGAAACTCTTTATCAGTGGAGAAGGCAAAAACTTAGCCTTAGATCTGCCTTACTCTCATTTACTGTGCTTTTCCTGGTCACCTACCATAACTGCCTCCCATGTAACACTCCAACATCTTCAGTCTTTAGCTGGAAATAGTACTTAAGGTGACAGCCTGGGAATTACTCAGTTTCAAGGAAGTATTCAGTTATCCTGGGTGTCTCGCATGTATACAGGAAGTTTATATGTTATTAAACTTCTGTTTTTGTCCTGTCCATCTATTTTATTACAGAGGCTTCTCAGCCAAGAACCTAGAAGGGTAGAAGGAAAATTATTTTTCCTCCCCTACCGTTGGAACTGCAAAGTCATATTGTAAAGGGGCATGGATCAAGGCAAGTAACTGATCAGAGGCATCACTGCCCATCAGTTCACCACTGAAGTCACCACAGGTCTTTTTGTTCCGTTTCTCCTCATTCTCATACATAAATCGCCTAGTAGGGCCTCTGGCACAAGTTAGGAACTCAGTAGATAGCTGCCACTTTTTCCTCTCCGTTATTAAACAGGATAGAGATGTTAGCATAGCAATGTTTCCAGAAGATTCCACTGACAGTGCCGTCGAAAATCAATTAGTAGTAGTGGAGACTAGAGACAGAAAATTATCTCATATTTTAGCAATAAGCCAAGAGAAAGGTAAGAATAATACAGATTGAAGCCATGGCAATGGAAAAGGAGAAAATGGAGTTGAGAACTATTTTGTAGGAATATCCAACTGGTCAGTATAGCAGAGTGGCTGAGAATATGAACTTCGGATTCAGGCATATCTATGTTCACATGCTAACCATGTCACCTTGATCAAATCATTGAATTTACCTAACCTCCAATTTCTTTATCTGTAAGATGAGAATAAGAGTAGTCCCACCTTATCTTGGTTGCTGATTTGTGATAAGTGATCTATAATTGAACCTTGATAATTATCATGATTGAATTACATCATGGGGGTAAGGATATGGACATAGGCTTTGGCACAAGGCTTGAAGACTGGAATTCGGAGGTGACCAAGGAAGCGATCAAGGATGACTCAGATATCTTAGTTGCACAACTGGTTACAGGGCAGAGCCATTTCTGGATATTAGGGAAATAAAGAAAAGCAGTGATTGTGAAGAGGAATACACATCAGTAGTATAGACTTGTGAGATATCCCGGTGGAAATGTCTATAGCTCCGCAGACACTGGGAGGGACAAATAGCCCTCCTAACAGGTAACAGGGCTAGAGAAGTACATAATATACCACAGGGAAAGCATACAGAACAGTACTTCAACTTTTTCTTTTAAACCAATGATCCTTTCTAATAGACATAGTTATCTATTGCTTCCCACTTACTGCCTCTGTATCTGTTTCATCTTCTCACCAATATAGGTATACACTCTGCTTTCCTATGGTAGTTTGTTTTCTATTTATCTGCAACAGCCAAAAAGTCTGATACCTTATGACTAATGAGAAAATTTACATGAAATATGCTGAGATAATTTAAACACCAGATGGCACATAAGTTCATATACAAAGTGGAAGTATTATTACAAATAAGACTGACAAGATCCTTTATATTTTAAAGGAAAAAACTGTGTGTCACTTCCTATTATAAATATGTTACATGGGTTTTGTGGTCACCACACATCTTGAGGTTAAAGGTTTCATTTCTGGAAGTTATTATTTTCCTGTTTCTAAATAACCTTTAGCAGTAAAAACAGAAGTTTACACTTGAATTAGACCTTTGCCTCAAAACTGCTTAGTCTCCAATGGAGTTCTTTGCTCGGTGTGCTTCCCGGATCGTTGGATGGTAAATGTTCTGTGCTCCCCTTTTCCTTCCCTCACTTAGCTTGCCCGAGAAGGGGAGGCCACACAGGGCTTTGAATTCTCTAAGTATTTATATCAACAAGATTATTTCATCTTGAGGTTTCTCATCGTATATCATTGTGACTTATATTTTCTTTTGATTTTAGCCAAGGCTGAATCAAAGTGTTCTTTAAAGATTAATACCTTCTATTTCCCACTAGAAAATTTTAAGATATTAAGTTATAGATTTTCTTCCTATATTCCCCCTCTCACTAACCTCCATTCAAACAGATAATATATTCTGTGTTTCACGTTCTTACAAAACAGACATGCCTCTGCTGAGAGCCGGTGCAGCTTGTTGGGCTCCCTGCTTGAAGGAAATAAATAGCAACTGTGTAGAAGAAGCTGTGACACAGGGGCTTCCCCCAAGACTAAAAGAGTGATTCCCTCCAGGAATGGAGGAAGGAGAAAAACCAATGGGTCAGTTAAAGCAGATCTCTGCTCGCTACTCTTAATGGTACGTCAGGAATATAGCAGGATCTCAGAACTAATGGTTACACGGTACAGGAAGCTGGATCTGGGCCTGGGGTTCCAAAAACACAGTGGCAATACAGCAGAGAGCCCTTACACACATGGAACTTCCGTGGCCTTGAATGAAGGCCTATTAGCACTAACCATGTTGGGGCACAGGTCAGAGCCTCTTCATCCTTTTTCCCATTACCATGGAAGTCTCTGAAACTCTGGTGCCAAGACAGGGTGCAAGACGGGACATCCAAAAATACCAGTGACAGAATATCTCACCAAATTAGTGGGATGAGGGTCCAGGATGCAAAGAAAGTTGATCAACAGGGAAAAGACAGTAAAGTTTCTGTGAAGTTGGTGAACTGAGATTCACACCCACAAATGAATGTCAATCCCAATCTCCCATTTAATCACACCACCACCACCACCCCGCCCCTGCTTTGCCCCCTTGCTGTCCATACGTTTGTTCTCTACATCTGTGTCTCTATTTCTGCCCTGCAAACCGCTTCATCTGTATTTTACTAGATTCCACATATATGTGTTAATACACGATATTTGTTTTTCTCCTTCTCCACACCCACAAATGAATCCCAATCTCCCATTTAATCACACCACCACCACCACCACCACCCCGCCCCTGCTTTGCCCCCTTGCTGTCCATTCGTTTGTTCTCTACATCTGTGTCTCTATTTCTGCCCTGCAAACCGCTTCATCTGTATTTTACTAGATTCCACATATATGTGTTAATACACGATATTTGTTTTTCTCCTTCTGACTTACTTCACTCTGTATGACAGTCTCTAGGTCCACCCACATCTCTACAAATGACCCAATTTCGTTCCTTTTTATGGCTGAGTAATACTCCATTGTATATATGTACCACCTCTTCTTTACCCATTTGTCTGTCCATGGGCATTTAGGTTGCTTCCATGACCTGGCTATTGTAAACAGTGCTGCAGTGAACATTGGGATGCATGTGTCTTTTCCAGTTATGTTTTTCTCTGGGTATATGCCCAGTAATGGGATTGCTGGGTCATGTGGTAATTCTATTTTTAGTTTAAGGAAACCCTACACCGTTCTCCATAGTGGCTGTATCAATTTACATTCCCACCAACAGTGCAAGAGGGTTCCCTTTTCTCCACACCCTCTCCAGCACTTGTTTGTAGATTTTCTGATGATGCCCATTCTAACTGGTGTGAGGCGATACCTCATTGTAGTTTTGATTTGCATTTCTCTAATAATTAGTGATGTTGAGCAGCTTTTCATGTGCTTCTTGGCCATCTGTATGTCCTCTTTGGAGAAATGTCTATTTAGGTCTTCTGCCCATTTTTGGATTGGGTTGTTTGTTTTTTTGATACTGAGCTGAATGAGATGCTTGTATGTTTAGGAGATTTAATCCTTTGTCACTTGCTTCATTTGCAAATATTTTCTCCCATTCTGAGGGTTGTCTTTTCATCTTGTTTATGGTTTCCTTTGTTGTGCAAAACCTTTTAAGTTCCATTAGGTCCCATTTGTTTGTTTTTGTTTTTATTCCCATTACTCTAGGAGGTGGGTCAAAAAGGATCTTGCTGTGATTTATGTCAAAGAGTGTTCTTCCTATGTTTTCCTCTAAGGGTTTTATAGAGTCCGGTCTTACATTTAGGTCTGTAATCCATTTTGAGTTTATTTTTGTGTATGGTGTTAGGGAGTGTTCTAATTTCATTCTTTTAAATGTAGCTGTCCAGTTTTCCCAGCACCACTTATGGAAGAGACTGTCTTTTCTCCATTGTATACCCTTGCCTCCTTTGTCATAGATTAGTTGACCACAGGTGCAATGGTTTCTCTCTGGGCTTTCTATCCTGTTCCATTGATCTATATTTCTCTTTTTGTGCCAGTACCATATTGTCTTGATTACTGTAGCTTTGTAGTATAGTCTGATGTCAGGGAGTCTGATTCCTCCAGCTCAGTTTTTTGCCCTCAAAATTGCTTTGGCTATTCGGGGTCTTTTGTGTCTCCATACAAATTTTAAGATTTTTTTCTTCTAGTTCTGTAAAAAAACTGCCATTGGTAATTTCATAGGGATTACATTGAATCTGTAGATTGCTTTGGGTAGTACAGTCATTTTCACAATATTGATTCTTCCAATGCAAGAACATGGGACATCCCTCCATCTATTGGTATCATCTTTAATTTCTTTCAACAGTCTCTTACAGTTTTCTGCATACACGTCTGTCTCCTAGGTAGGTTTATTCCTAGGTATTTTATTCTTTTTGTTTCAATGGTAAATGGGAGTGTTTCCTTACTTTCTCTTTCAGATTTTTCATCATTAGTGTATAGGAATGCAAGAGATTGCTGTGCATTAATTTTGTATCCTGCAACTTTACCAAATTCATTGATTAGCTCTAGTAGTTTCCTGATGGCATCTTTAGGATTCTCTATGTATAGTATTGTCATCTGCAAACAGTGACAGTTTTACTTCTTTTCCAATTTGTATTCCTTTTATCTCTTTATCTTCTCTGATTGCCATAGCTAGGACTTCCAAAGCTATGTTGAATAATAGTGGCGAGGGTGGAAATCCTTGTCTTGTTCCTGATCTTAGAAGAAATGCTTTCAGTTTTTAACCATTGAAAATGAAGTTTGCTGTGAGTTTGTCATATATGGCCTTTATTATGTTGAGGTAGGCTCCCTCTATGCCCACTTGCTGGAGTTTTTATCATAAATGGTGTTGAATTTTGTCAAAAGCTTTTTCTGCATCTATTGAGATGATCATATGGTTTTTATCCTTCAATTTGTTCATATGGTGTGTAACACTGATTGACTTGTGTATACTGAAGAATCCTTGCATCCCTGGGATAAATCCCACTTAATCGTGGTGTATATATCCTTTTACTCTGCTGTTGGATTCTGTCTGCTAGTATTTTGTTTAGGATTTTTGCATCTATATTCATCAGTGATATTGGTCTGTAATTTCCTTTTTCTGTACTGTCTTTGTCTGGTTTTGGTATCAGGGTGATGGTTGCCTCATAGAATGAGTTCTGGAGTGTTCCTTCCTCTGCAATTTTTTGGAAGAGTTTGAGAAGGATGGGTGTTAGCTCTTCTCTAAATGGTTGATATAATTCACCTGTGAAGCCATCTGGTCCTGAACTTTTGCTTGTTGGAAGACTTTTAATCACAGTTTCAGTTTCATTACTTGTGATTGTTCTGTTCGTATTTTCTATTTCTTCCTGGGTCAGTCTTGGAAGGTTATACCTTTCTAAGAATTTGGCCATTTCTTCCAGATTGTCCATTTTATTGGCATAGTTGCTTGTCGTAGTCTCTTAGGATGCTTTGTATTTCTGTGGTGCCTGTTGTAACTTCTTTTTCATTTCTAATTTTATTGATTTGAGTCCTCGCTTTTTCTTGAGTCTGGCTAATGGTTTATCAATTGTATTTAACTTCTCAAAGAACCAGCTTTTAGTTTTATTGATCTTTGCTACTGTTTTGTTTGTTTCTATTTCATTTACTTCTGCTCTGATCTTTATGATTTCTTTCCTTCTGCTAACTTTGGGTTTTGCTTGTTCTTTATTCTCTAGTTCCTTTAGGTGTAAGGTTAGATTGTTTGAGATTTGTTTCTTGAGGTAGGCTTTTATAGCTATAAAACTTTCCTCTTAGAACTGCTTTTGTTGCATCCCATGGGTTTTGGATCATCGTGTTTTCATTGTCATTTCTCTAGTTATTTTTTGATTTCCTCTTTGATTTCTTCAGTGATCTCTTGGTTATTTAGTAACATTGTTTAGCCTCCATGTGTTTGTGCTTTTTACGTTTTTTCCCCTATAATTGAGTTCTAATCTCATAGTATTGTGGTCAGAAGAGATGCTTGATATGATTTCAATTTTCTTAAATTTACTGAGGCTTGATTTGTGACCCCAGATGTGATCTATCCTGGAGAATATTCCGTGGCACTTAAGAGTAATCTGTGGTTTTTGGATGGAATGTCCTATAAATATCAATCACATCTATCTGGTCTGTTGTGTCATTTAAAGCTTGTGTTTCCTTATTATTCTGTTTGGATGATCTGTCCATTGGTGTAAGTGAGGTGTTAAAGTCCCCCAATATTATTGTGTTACTGTCGATTTCCTCTTTTAGAGCTGTTAGCAGTTGCCTTATGTATTGAGGTGCTCCTATGTTGGGTGCATATATATTTATAATTGTTATATCTTCTTCTTGGATTGATCCCTTGATCTTTATGGAGGTCCTTCCTTGTCTCTTGTAACATTATTTTAAAGTCTATTTTATCTGATATGAGTATTGCTACTCCAGATTTCTTTTGATTTCCATTTGCATGGAATATCTTTCTCCATCCCCTCACTTTCAGTCTGAATGTGTCCCTAGGTCTGAAGTGGGGCTCTTGTAGACAGCATTTATATGGGTCTTATTCTTGTATCCATTCAGCAAGCCTGTGTCTTTGGTTGAGGCATTTAATCCATTCACGTTTAAGGTAATTATCGATATGTATGTTCCTGTGACCATTTTCTTAATTGTTTTGGGTTTGTTTTTGTAGGTCCTTTTCTTCTCTTGTGTTTCCCACTTAGAGAAGTTCCTTTAGCATTTGTTGTAGAGCTGGTTTGGTGGTGCTGAATTCTCTTAGCTTTTGCTTGTCTGTAAAGCTTTTGATTCCTCCATCGAATCCGAATGAGATCCCTGCCCAGCAGAGTAATCTTGGTTGTAGGTTCTTCCCTTTCATCACTTTAAGTATATCATGCCACTCCCTTCTGGCTTGTAGAGTTTCTGCTGAGAAATCAGCTGTTTACCTTATGGGAGTTCCCTTGTATATTATTTGCCTTTTTTCCCTTGCTGCTTTCAATAATTTCTTTGTCTTTAATTTTTGCCAATTTGATTACTGTGTGTCTCGGCACGTTTCTCCTTGGGTTCATCCTGTATGGGACTCACTGTGCTTCCTGGACTTGGGTGGCTATTTCCTTTCCCATGTTAGGGAAGTTTTTGACTATAATCTCTTCAAATATTTTCTCGGGCCCTTTCTCTCTTCTCCTTCTGGGACCCCTATAATGCGAATGTTGTTGCATTTAATGTTGTCCCAGAGGTCTCTTAGGCTGTCACTTCTTTTCATTCTTTTTTCTTTTTTCTATTCCACAGCAGTGAATACCACCATTCTGTCTTCCAGGTCACTTATCCGTTCTTCTCCCTCAGTTACTCTGCTATTGATCCCTTCTAGTGTACTTTTCATTTCAGTTCCTGTGTTGCTCATCTGTTTGTCTGTTCTTTAATTCTTCTAGATCTTTGTTAAACATTTCTTGCATCTTCTCCATCTTTGCCTCCATTCTTTTTCCGAGGTCATCTTCACTATCATTATTCTGAATTCTTTTTCTGGAAGGTTGCCTATCTCCACTTCATTTAGTTGTTTTTCTGGGGTTTTATCTTGTTCCTTCATCTTGTACATAGCCCTCTGCCTTTTCATCTTTTCTGTCTTTCTGTGAATGTGGTTTTTGTTCCACAGGCTGCAGGACTGTAGTTCTTCTTGCCTCTGCTGTCTGCCCTCTGGTGGATGACGCTACCTAAGAGGCTTGTGCAAGTTTCCTGATGGGACTGGTGGTGGGTAGAGCTGGCTGTTGCTTTGGTGGGCAGAGCTCAGTAAAACTTTAATCCGCTTGTCTGTTGATGGGTGGGTCTGGGTTCCCTCCCTGTTGGTTGTTTGGCCTGAGGTGACCCAACACTGGAGCCTACTCGGGCTCTTTGGTAGTGCTAATGGCGGTCTCTGGGAGGCCTCACGCCAAGGAGTACTTCCCAGAACTTCTGTTGCCAGTGTCCTGGTCCTCACAGTGAGACACAGCCACCCCCTGCCTCTGCAGGAGACCCTCCAACACTAGCAGGTAGGTCTGGTTCAGTCTCCTATGGGGTCACTGCTCCTTCCCCTGGGTCCCGACATGCACACTACTTTGTGTGTGCCCTCCCAGAGTGGAATCTCTGTTTCCCCCAGTCCTGTCGAAGTCCTGCAATCAAATCCCACTAGCCTTCAAAGTCTGATTCTCTAGGAATTCCTCCTCCCGTTGCCAGACCCCCAGGTTGGGAAGCCTGATGTGGGGCTCAGATTATTCACTCCAGTGGGTGGACTTCGGTGGTATAAGTGTTCTCCAGTTTGTGAGTCACCCACCCAGAAGTTATGGGATTTGATTTTTACTGTGACTGCACCCCTCCTACCATTTCATTGTGGCTTCTCCTTTGTCTTTGGATGTGGAGTATCTTTTTTGGTGAGTTCCAGTGTCTTCCTGTCAATGATTGTGCAGCAGTTAGCTGTGATTCTGGTGTTCTTGTAAGAGGTAGTGAGAGCACATCCTTCTACTCCACCATCTTGAACCAATTTCCCACACTAGATTCTTGACAATAAATATCAGAAGCAAAATTTTGGCATCAGAGGGTGTGGGCAATTACAAGATACACTGCTAAACTGCTTTATGACTCATAGTCCTGTCAAAGGAGTCAGAGAGGGTCAACTCACTGGAACCTTCACCATCACTACATGTAGCAGGTACGCACTGCTGCGTAACACGTTACCACAAACATAATGGCTTAATACACACATTGATTATCTCACAGCTTCTGTTGGTCAGGGGTCTTAGCATGGTTCAGCTATGTTCTCTGCTTCAGAGTCTTACCAGCTATGATCAAGATGTCAGCTGGGATGCATTCTTACCTGGAGAAGAACTCACTTGGGAACTGACTCAGACTGTTGGCAGGATTCATTTCTACCTGGCTGGAGGGCTAGAGACATCTGTTTTCTTCAGCAAGAACCCTCCCTCACCTCTTAGAGGCCTCCCAACAGTTCCCGGCCACGAGGCCCTCTGCATAAACAGTTCACAGCATGGCATCTTACTTTGTCAAGGGCAACAGCCTAAGATAGAGCCAGCTAGCAAGAGATTCTTACATAACATTATGTAATCACAGGGGTAACAGACCATCACTGTTACCATATTCTATTGGTTAAAAGCGAGTCACATGTCCCACTCCAACTCTAACGGAGGGTTTTCTACAATGGTGTGCACACCGGAAGGTAGGAGTCACTGGAGATCAGTTTCAAGTTTGTTCACCACACTAGATACTATCATTTGTCTTACTTTTACAAATTTAACACAAACTAATCATTGTTTTAATCTGCACTCATTTTGCCTTGATTAGTAAAATAATTTTTAACAGAAAAAAACGGTCAATATTAAATGCTGTTGTCACACACACAAAAGTAGTAAATAACATAGAAAGCTCACAGCTCTAGGAGAAACTAACCATAAATTGCCTAGAGCACTTTCTGTACTGAATTTAAGATGACCAGGCATCGAAATAATATCAAGGGCACAGGGAGATCAGCTCGGTGCTTTGTGACCACCTAGAGGGGTGGGATAGGGAGGGTGGGAGGGAGACGCAAGAGGGAGGGGATATGAGGATACAGGTATACATATAGCTGATTCACTTTGTTAGACAGCAGAAACTAACACACCACTGTAAAGCAATTATACGCCAATAAAGATGTGAAAGAAATAATAATAATATCAAGGGAAGTAGGATTTCATGTTTAGGAAAACTTTCACTGGAGCTAGAATGCCTGAGTCTGAATATCGGCCACACTGTTTACAGGCTATGACAATTTCAACCACCGACTTAGCCTCTCTGAGTCTGTGTTTCAACTTGTAAAACTGATTACGTTAGTAAGTGCTTAGACTTACTGAGCACTTTCTATGCTCCACACTCTTTCTAAGCACTTTAACATGTGCTAACTCATTTAATTCTCACAGTAAGCTTATGAAACAGATTTTGTGAAATGCATCATCCTAGGGTATGGGGAGGATTAAATGAGTTAATTTAAGTGAAGCCCATAGAATAGTTCCTGGCACATAATAAGCACTCAATAAATGTTAGTGATCATTATGATGATATATGTACGGTTGTGCTCATGTCCAGTGCTCTGGGTGACACAAAGAGCATAATATAATGTTTAACCCCCAAGAAGATTGAGAGAATAAAGACATTTACAGAAAAATAGCCAAATCAAGATCACAGATATTTCATTAGGTAGCATATGATTAAGTGGCATGTGTTATGGCTAAGTCCAGAGAATCTCGGAACTTCTTCTAGAAGACACAAGCCACAAACTCTGTTTCAAAGAATGGGCAGGGGATTTGAATCTAGAGGAAAGTAGGAGTGGGGAATTACAAAAGAATGGACCAGTTGGCTCAAAGGCCAAGAAAAAGGAATGGCCAAGGCTGGTCTCTGCCAAGGAATGAAACATTAGAAGTCTGGTAGAGGAGCCAGGTGTCCAGGAAGGGAACAAGGCAAGGCTGGACAGGAAAGCCGACACTAGGATATGGGTGCCCTTGATGTACTGCATGAACCTGTGAATATCCATCCCTCTAGAGAGCGTTATTATTTATTCAGTGAACAAAATGATTTGTCATGATAAAGACTACTTCAATGAGAACATCAAATTCAACGCTAAACTTCCCTTCCATCTGAGGGAGGAAACTGAATGCCCTCAAGCCTTCAAGGACTCTCATTTACCACGAATCCATCCCTGCAGACTCACCTCACAAGAAATGCCTCCCCAGACTTTCACAAACTCCTAGAATGTCTACTATCATTTATTACGTGATGACATAGTACCCTGCATCATTAGGCAACTACATACAAGTTGTGGCTTTCGAGGAGAAAACAGGCTCCTGGCTGGGCCAGGACCATGATTTACATCAGGAAATGACAGGCCTGTTTTTTGAGCACCTAGTGCATTCCTGGCATTATGCTAAATGCATTCCCACGTTTGTGCATTTAATCCTAATCGGCACCACGTGCCTGACCAACTCCAGGATCAAGTTCGACTCCTCTGCCGATTAGAACTGTTGGTGCTGAAGAAATACACGTCTTCTCATTTTGTCGACTTATCTACAATTGTGGACACAAAAATCAGACCGTACAACACGCAGCTCTTTGTACCACACCAACACAGATGACAGCACCCGACTCATTAAACCCCTGGGGTTTGGCATGAGAAGCGTGTTGGACGCGGCTGAGCTGTGAAGGTGAGAGCAGGAGGCGCCAAGCTGCCATCCAGGTTGTAAGCCTTGTCCTGGCGGATGGTCACACATGCCAGACAATGGCAATAATAAATAGTGCAACTAGCGAATATCTCCTACAGCCACACCCTCCTCCAGGTACATCTGTGACTTCATTTAATCCTCACAACAACTATGCCAGGTAGGTACTATTATAAACTTCATTTTATACATGAAAAAACATGTGCTCTCTTGAGCTAAAACGTTTCACTTGGGCTCAATCTTTTCCCTTGTGAGTTCTGACATGTTATTGGTTTCTCTCCACCTGCCATCCTAGCCCTTTGGGTACTGAGAGTCAAATTATAGAAAGAAGTCTCTTGTTGTATCAGTATTTTTACGTTTAATAAACACACTTATCTTCTGCTTAATCAAAGTTACTCTAATAACATGGATAGTAACTAGTTTCAAAACATTAGGACTGTCGCCTAACTCTTTGCACCCCAGCCTATAAATCTGCAAAATATCAATACAATTCTGTCTTCTACCTACAGGGAGATTACTCGTTAGATTAATCTAACTTCAGATTGTGACTATAAAAGTGTTTCGATAAATTTAAAGTTCCCGACAGGCATAAAGATTAACCCACTGAAAGACTGGACAAAGGGGAAAACTTCTTTTTCCTGGGTGCCTTTAATTAGTTTTCCCTCAGATCTATGTTGACCTCAGAAAAACAATGCTACCTCCTCTGCTCTTTGTATTGCCACTGGATCGGAGGATACTTTCTCTACTCGCCTTTATCTGGCTCTTTCTGCTTCTCTGCTCCTTGATAATAATTAGTTCTAGTGAAGACGGATGAGTTTTGGTGCCGGGAGGATTCATTACAACAGGCAGCCGCTGTGGGAGTGGGGAGAGTACAAATGAATGTGTGCCCTGCCGCAGGGCAGGGAGCAGAAAGTCAGCAGGCAAGGGAAGGGCTTGAAGAGGAAGTCTCCCAGGACAGGTCCTCCGGCCACTCAGTGCCCCCGAGAAATCGTAGCAGCAGCCAGGTAAAAGCCGGAGTGGGCTCAACAGGGTAAAACATTCAGGAAACTAAAGTTGAACAAGAAGGGGCATTCATTCCAGAGCTGGTTGTACACTGGGGCTGCTGTCACTTTAGAAAGTTGTTGTTAACAAAAGACAACTTCATGGCATACAGAAATATAATTGACTTTTGTATACTGATCTTATCTTATGACAATACAAAACTCAAATTAGCTTTTAAAAAAAAAAAGACAACTTCACTTCCCTTTCTAAATTCACAAGCTATAATTAGGTACATGTGGACAAAGTACTTGCACAGAATGTTAAAAAAAAAAAATGATTCACCGTGTTTCTTCATCAAGAAATATTCCTTTGTATTTTGATGGATCTTCTGTATTAAAGCAGCAAGCTGTCAAGATGCTAACTATCTTTCTTTGCAGCTTATCAATGTTATAAGAGACATCACTAAAAATAGCAATGAAGTAAACAGAAGCCTGGGTATCAGAACTAACTTGGGGCCTTCCATCGTTTGTTTTCCTTCCTCTGAGACAGCTCCACTGAGACTTAGATATTTCACTTAGAGACGTCTATGATTTGAAAGATTGAACTCTTTGTACTGCTTGTAAAATAAACTCCAGGGGTTAAGTGGCTCCAAGTGGGCTGAAAAATGTTTAGGATTCAAAGTTCACTAAGATGATGCCCTTTTTCAAGGTATCAAAACTGAGGTTCAGGTTGTTTAAGAAACTTCCCCTAATGCAACACAGCTAACATGAAGGTAGGAACTTTCATTGAAACCTGTCTTTTTCCAAATTCCAAAGCGCATGTCCCTTTGGCCAAAGTACTCTGTTTTCTACAGGAATGTAGAATAGGACTGTGTCCCAAAGACAGCAATAAAAATAACTGAAGGGATGGAGAACGGGTTTCATGAGGAATCCTTAAAGAATCTGATCCTTTTCTTGACCATGAAAAGTTAATATAGAACAAACAATGTACACTTCTACATATTCCCAGTAACTAAAACAGAGTTTCTTGTACGGTACTGTTTTACAATACAAGAAAAAAAAAAGAAACACTTTAAGATATAATAAAAACATACCTACCTCTACCGTCCGAGGGCAGAACCTTGGAGAAAGGACCACGAGCGATGTCTATTACTGGAGCACTTCAAGCAAAATGCGGACACATTCCCCTCTAAGCTATGCCCAAAGAGACACTGGCAGAGCACACGCTCTCTTAGGGTCCTTTCTGCTTTATGATCCCATGATTCTGTCACCTAATATTTTGCAAACTAAAAAGTCCACAGTGGTTTATGATATCTCCATGTGTGCCTGACAGTAGGGTAGGGAGTATGAACATAAAATCTCTTCCCTGTTACATGCAGTTAATATTAATATTGTATAATGAAGTAGCATATGTTGATCCTATTTTGATTTAGGAGCTCTAGAGGTGAAATAAGGTGCGCCCAAGCAGTGCTGGAGAAACTATTTTTCTCCTAAATGTCAGATAGGAAAGAGCCCACTGAGACGCACTCATTTATATATAAACCTTCTTCCATGCCTCATATCTAAGTCATCAGAGATGAATGGTGTAATGATTTAATGAACCAAGATTCCCCTCAAGTCATAGGTCACAAGGAGTAAAAGACATAAAAATATTTCCTATAAATATCTGCTTCTTCAATAACACCATTTTCATAGTATTTCCCCCAGTCACATCTATCAGATGGCATGAGTTTGTAGCTGAGCTTACTTCACTCCTTATTCAGTTCCCTTCATCTGTTGAGAGGATGCCTTTTGCCTTTCGAAGTTCAGAGCTCACTCTTCAAATGAGGCTGCTCACCTGCTCTAAGATTTCTCTTTCCATAAAAACCTGTAAAACTCATGGACACTTTCACAGGCCATGGGAGGTGACAATTTATCATTTATACAAGAATGAAACAACAAATAAAAGGCACTACTATACTAAAATAGTGGCAAATCTTAAAGCCCATTTATGCTTCGTAATGTAAACGCATTTGGAAAGAATCTAAAGCATGTGATAAAAATATGATGTAAGGACTTTGAGGAAATAAGGTGACTTGAGTTAATGCACATGAGGCTGCCTGCCCCTCCATTCCAGTACCTGCTGGACTGGTCATGGAACCTAGAAATTAGGGCAACCTGCCCCAGCACTGGAAGAAAAATCACCACCTACCTGCCATAAACTGAACAATTCTCACCAACTGAAATTCAGAGAGGATCACTTTCAAAGTCAGACTGACAAAATTCAAATAATCACAGAACACAGAATTACAAATCCTATGGTAAAGCAGACAGGTGGACCACTGAGACCTCAGGCACAGCTGGGAGTGCCTGGGAAGACAGGAAGTGAGAAGAGGAGGGCCCTGGGAACAAACTTTGAAGAAATTCACTGTTAAAGAATTATAAAATATATTGGGACTTCCCTGGTGGCGCAGTGGTCGAGAATCCGCCTGCCAATGCAGGGGACGGGGGTTCGGGCCCCGGTCCCGGAAGATCCCACATGCCGCGGAGCAACTAAGCCCGTGCACCACCACTACTGAGCCTGTGCTCTAGAGCCCACGAGCCACAACTACTGAGCCTGCGTGCTGCAACTACTGAAGCCCACGTGCCTAGAGCCCATGCTCTGCAACAAGAGAAGCCTCCGCAATGAGAAGCCCGCACACCGCAACGAAGAGTAGCCCCTGCTCGCTGCAACTAGAGAAAGCCCGCACGCAGCAACGAAGACCCAATGCAGCCAAAAATAAATTAAATTAATTAATTTTTAAAAATAAAACAAAAAAAAGAATTATAAAATATAAAAATAATGCTGCATAAAATAAGGAGATTGTTCTAGCACTGAAAAAGGGGAATAAGAGCATACTTGTGAAAAATATTTATTCCCAGAAACGAGATCACATTTTAGTCACCATCTAACACCGTTCATCAAATAAAAGCAAACAAACTCTACAGGAAAATAAAGTACCAGCACATGATCTTACACAGTATTAGAACTAATAAAGAACAAAACAATTACTGCAGAAACTGAATCCCTGAAGCTTCTCAACTGCTATTCCCACAGAAGACACCAGAACAATCATAACAGAAGCAATAAGCAAAAATAAATGAGAAGACAGCCTTCCTGAATTAAGACTTCAGCTTTAAAAATTGAAAGGGCAAAATTAGAGAAAATAGATGAACACCTACACGTACCCTGATTAAACTTTTTAAGTATAATCAATCTTCTAATCATCTAGTCAGAAAAATAAAAACAAATCAACAAAACAGGTTCCTTACAAAAGACAGACAAATAATGCTGGCTCCAGGCTTATTAGAGTTTGATAATGTATGTATTTATACACTTGCATATATTAACCACTCCCCCCATCAGCAGCAAAAATATATTAAACATATAATCTTAAAATCCTCAATAAAATACTAGCAACTTGAATGCATCACATATCATAGGTAGGACAATTATTCAGTTATTTCAGAAGTCAAAGCAACCACTTCAACTCTTAAAACTCCATTACCTCCTGTCTCACTGTACTTTTAAGAGAAAACACAGCCCTTCAGACAGGAAGTCTCTCAACTTACCACCGCCTCTCACTTTGATCTACTTCCTTAACCAACTTTTGCTTGATCCTTCCAGACACAATGCAACAGTATTTCTTTCTTATCTTACCTTGAGTACTTGAACTTTCACCTGCGTATCCCATTGCCTCTCCACTATTGGTTATCATTGACTCTCCACTAGCTCTTTCCTAACATTTATAGACGCAAATTCTCTTTCATTCTAAAAACATACCAAACAAGTAAGAAAAGCTTCTTCCAACCTGGTTTCCTTCTCCCTTAGCCATTTCACTCCTTCACTTCTGAATTTCTTGAAATTGTTATCTGCATTGGCTACCTCCATCTCCCCATTTTTCCCATCCCACCACTTGAAAGGGTGTTTACCAAGATTAGTGACTTTCTTATTAGTAAATCCAATGAGCACTTCACAGCCTTGTCGTACTTGACCACTCAGCCGCGGTCTGATCGACTGCAGCTTGCTTCTAGAAATACTTTCTCCCCTTGTTGTCCACAACGACACACACTCTCGATTTTCGTCCAACTTTTCCGGAAATTAATTCTCAATCTTTATTGCCAGATTCGCTCCTCGGATCTATTTCTTAACTGGTAGTCTGTATGGAGTTTCTCACCTAGCCCCTTTGTCTCACTCTACACTGTCCAAGTGTGATCTCATCCATTCCCCTGGTTTAAATGATAACATATATGTTAATGACTCCTAAATCTATCCAACTACGCAGACACATTTATATGCACATCCCATCGGTTTCTCAAATAGTATTAATATTTTACATCCACTAGCCCTTTGCATATTATCCTGTATGTGTAGCTTTCCTCTTCATTTACTATTTTTTTCCAAATGTGAATCAGTGCACACATTTTATTAAGTACCCCGAACCTTTTCCCTTAATATGCAAACACCTCACCATGTCATTAAATAGTATATGGCATGCTTTTAAAATGTATTACTAAATACATATACAAGCATATATAACATATATAGAGTTTAAAGAATAGGAAAGAACAAAAAAATGCTAGAAAAACACCTATGTGCCCCACAGGAAAAATAAATTGCAACGTCATCCCCAAATGGAATATTACAGAGAAGTCAAAGTGAATGAAGTAGAACTACACCCAACAATATAGAAAAGCCTTAGCAAAACCACACTGAATATTAGCAACAGTACTGAAGGGGGAAAGTGTGAGTCCCAAAACAAGAATCCCCCCATTTAGAAAGTAAAAACAATACCTATATACTTTTGAACAACATATATGCATTATGGATTGTGTGTATGTATACATATATAAACACGCGTGTGGACAGATCGACGCATAGACAGACTTAAAAAGCAGCGAATGAGTAACACAAGATTGAGAATGGATACTATCTCAGGTAGGCACAGGCATGGGGACAGGATGGAGTAGCACATAGGTAGATGTTAGTTTTTGTCAACATGCTTCTAATTCTTGCATTGAGTGATGAGTTCACAGGTATTTACTACACAATTCAGAAAGAACTATCTGTGCCCATGCATAGGCCAATGAGATCTTTTCAAGATCCAGTTAACATGACTTATTCAACTCTGTGTACCTGAGATCCAAAAATAAATGACGATGATAAATCCATGAAGACCTAGAGTATTAGCAGGACTTTGAAGCCTCCTGTGTGCCCGACTAGATCACATTCACCTCCCTCCTTCATGGCCCTAAATTTTATGTTAATCACTCCCTCACTTTTCTTCTGTTTTTTCTAAAAAAAAAATATATATATATATATATATATATTGCTAAAATTATTATTCAGTTTTGGTTTTTTGACTTATAGAAATTAAATCATACTGAATATCTC
The DNA here is from genome assembly GCF_002837175.3 of Physeter macrocephalus. Lineage (NCBI taxonomy): Eukaryota > Metazoa > Chordata > Mammalia > Artiodactyla > Physeteridae > Physeter > Physeter macrocephalus. The sequence goes on from NC_041234.1 coordinate 113,413,762, forward strand.
CTGGTATGTCTTAATTATCCTCAATATTTTCAGATACATTCATATTAATGCATGAAGCTGTAGTTCATTGTTTTCTATTGTTATGTAGCACCCCATCATATGAGTATATTTATCCATCCTACTCTTAATAGACATCTGGCGTGTTTCTAGTTTAAGGCTTCTACCAATGATTGTTTTGAACTTTCTCTACATGTCTCTGGCAGCACATGCACAAGAATTTCCGTGGGGAAATTTTATATCTATATGGAATCAATAGCACAAAGAATTCGCTCATCTTCATCTATAATAGGTAATACCAAGGATTTTCCGAAGTTGTTTTACCAATTTATATTCTCAGCCATTTGAATTTATGATGTTCCACAACCTTTTTTTTTTTTTTCCTCAGTTACTGATACACTGAAAGTCTTTATATATTCTGGATACTTATCCTTTATCAGTTTTGTGTTACACATTATCTTAGCCAAGTCTGTAGTTTCTTTTCATTTCCTTTATGGTGGCTTTTGATAAGTAGAAATTCTTAATTTAAATGTAACCAAATTTACCAAATATTTGAGCTTCTCATCTTAAGAAATCTTTCCATGAACCAAAAGCAAGAGCAATCAAACTAAAGCCCATTGGCCAAATACGGGATTTTGTATTTTTATGGCCTGCTAAGATTGTTTTTTGTTTTTAAACAGTTGTAAAAATAAACAAGGACTAATATGCAACAGATATAGCAAATGATATGCAAAGCCTAAAGTATTTACTCTCTAGTCCTTTACATAAAAGCTTGCTGACCCTGGCCCTATGGCCATAAAGACAATCTTTTGTATCAGCACTGTCCAGTAGAACTTTATGATAGAAATGTTCCATAATCTATGCTATCCCATATGATAGCCACTGGCCACATGTGGCTGTTGAGTACTTGAAATATGCTTAATGAACTGAGGAACTGAATTTTTTTAATTTCTAATTTTCTTTATTGATAATTTCTAATTTTATTCATTTAAAATATCAAATACCTATAATTTCAATATAATCTATATCTAATATTTAAAAATAAAGAACAGAATATTGAAACCTGAATCATTTCAATGAGATCAAAGATTCAAATCTCATAGTATCATCCAGAAACATGTACAACAGATTTTAAAATACACAATGGAAAACTAAGTGGCAAATTGAAAGCTAAAATACATATGAAGGTTAAACTCCTTTGAAAAGTAGCCATGCAATTCTCAAGAAAGGAATTTCCATGTCTCATTAATACATCTAAAATATTTTGACTTCCTACTACAAACCCTGATGATCCTCAGAAAGCTAGTCTGAATCAAGAGCTGAATTTTTGATTTTATTTATTCAATTTAAATTGTAAGATGTGTCTTGTGGTTACTGTACTGAACAGTGTAGTCCTATGTTTTTAACTAAGTTTTAACATTGTACCTTTCAGAACTGTCTTAAATCTAACTAGAATAGATTTTTGTACATGATGTCAGACCAAATTTCATTTTCTCATAGGGATAAAAAATGTTTCCTAACCATTTTCCTATCATGATACAAACAGAATAATATACACATAGCAGACTGGGGTAGATGCATGTGACTGCTAGAGGCCAGAGGCAACTTCAGAAAATCCTGTGACTTTTTTTTTTTTTTTTTTTTTTAAAAGGTGTACCATTTTCATGATACTTAAGCACTAGGACTAGTTCTTACTTCTTAGCCCTTTACAAATATTAACTAATTTGATCCTCATACTATTACTATTATTAGCCATATTTTCCACATGGAGAGCTGTGGCACAAAGATTATGTACAAGGGCATAGAGACAGTAGGTACCACAAGCATGACTTGGACCCATGCAATTCGGTGCCAAAGCTCATGCTGTTAAACCACTATCCTATATTTACTCAGCAAGTAAGGCTTCTTTCTTCCATTTTAAACTATACACATTTAACTTTAAATTTCTTTTTACTATCTTATTGCACTGGCTCGGGCCTCCAATCACTGCACTGTTAAACTGGTAGTGGTTATACTTTTTCTCTTACTCCAGATTTTAAAGGGATAATGTTTTAGTATGATATCTGCTTCATTTTTGTCAATGTATTTTATCAAGTAAAGGAGTTCCCTTCTATTTCTTGTTTGCTAAAATTTATCATGAATTATGCAATTCATGAAATTGAAATTTTAATCAAAAGCTTTTTATGTGTATACTGAAATCATCATATAGCTTTTTTACCTTTAATCTCTTAGTATGATGAATCATTTTTCTAACGTTGAAGCAACTTGGCATTCCTGGAAATAAACACAGTCTTGTCATGATGTTCTATATACATAAATGTATATAAATTGTATGTCATATGTCACATATGCTATTTATATGGTGAGAGAGAATATGGAGCTGGTTTGCAATTTTTAAAAGTCACGACCAAGGTTAGCATGTAATTTTCCTTTCTTCTATGATCTTTATCTGGTTTTTCTATCAAGGTACATGAGCCTAATTAAATTACTTGGAGAATACCCTTTTCCTTTCTCTTTGCAGTTGCTATCTCAGGTCTCTCAGTCTTCTGTAGGTGACCTATTATGTTCTCTCTGGCTGCTTTTAATGTCATTTCCTTGTTTTAGCATTCCATAGTTTATCTATGAATGTGCTTAGGTGTGAATTTAATCTTATTTGTCCTTTTTGGGATTTGTTGGGGATCCTCAGTCTGAGGATTAGTTTCTTTCATGAATTTTGGAAAATAATCAGCTATTAAATCATTGAAAATTTCCTCTCTTCCAATCTTCTTATTGTATCCCTCTAGTATTTTGACTAGAGATTGGGTTGGTCAAAAAGTTCGTTCGGGTTTTCCAGTACAAACATCTTACGGAAAACCTGAACGAACTTTTTGGCCAACCCAATACACGTTATTCCTTCTAAGTCTGTCATGCAGTATTCTCAACATATGTTTTGTATTTTCCATCTCAGTCTCTCTGTGCTGAATTCTGAGTAATTTCAGATACATAGTCAAGTTTACCAATTCTCTTCATCTATATTTAACATTCTTTTTAAACCATACACCAAGTTTTTATGTCTAGAAGATCTATTTTAACTTTTCAAATCTCACTAGCCAAATTAAGTCAAATGGATAGTTTATTTCTTAGCCATATTTTCAATACCCTCTTATTTCTCTAAACATGTTAAATATACTCATTTTATATTATTTTTGATTATTCCAGTGTTTACAGTCTTGGCAGTTTGGTTTAATTTCAGAGGTTTGTTGATTCTGTTGATACTCAAGGATTTATGTTTTTTTTTTATCTTTTAAGAGTTTTGATTATGAACTCAATATTGGGTATGCAAATATGCAGAAGAAACAATGATTCAATTTTAGGAATCAAGTTGAAGGAATTTACCTTTTGATAGGTCAAATGAGATAAAATACATGATCATCTTAATAGATGCTAAGAGGTATTTTATAACATTTGTCACCCATTCCAGATTTCTTTTAGGGAATAGTAAACTAAGAATAGCATATATCCATAAATAATGTGTATCTTAAAATATGATACAGTGGTGCTGTCTGCATTAAAAGCTTAAGAGTATTGTTTCAAAAGGTATGTGTTCCACAGATTTTGGGAAATGGGCCTTCCAGGATGGTGGGAAGCTAGAAAGAGGTACTTCTTAGGGACTTAGGGGCACAGACTCTACTTTTCTCCCTGGGGGAGGATGTGACCTCACTGACACCAAGTTTGGGCCAAGATCTAGGAAAGCCTAACACAACCTCTCCTTAAATGGAGACACTAAGCAAAGAGATTGTACATTTTCCTTGGACAGTGACGTGAGTCCTGAATAGAGAAGAAATGTAAAATAATGTTAGGCTTTGCTCTTCTGGTAAATCTCTACCTTTTGCAGACAGTGTCATCAGCTGTGTGCTGCTCACTGGGAGACTGAGGGTTGCTGCAGCATTATAGGATTTTGTGCCCTTGGTTAAATGAACCTGGAAGTTACGGCAAGCTACGAATGTATATGTTGGTCTTTTCCAATCAATCAACAGTATTTCTGCAAGCACATGACAGGACACTAATGCCAGTGGCTGATGGATTGAGCCAGAAAAAAAAAGGTACTATGACCACAATGTTCAAGAAGTGATATGTATTTAAGCACATCTTCTTGGAAGTTTACAACACAGTAGATAATTAAAGTCTCTGTGAATTCCAACAATCAAGACAACTGCTTGGTTCAGATAAGGGGTTAGCAAATTTTTTTTCTTTAAGGGCCCGATAGTAAACATTTTAGGCTTAGCCGGCCATATGGTGTCTGTTGCATCTACTCAACTCTGCATTTAAAGTACAAAGCAGACATAGAAAATACCTGAATGAATACCGTGGCTGTGTTTCAATAGAACTTTATAAAGAGAGGCAGAGGGCTGGATATGACCCATGTGCAATAGTTTAGGGCAAATGACCACATCCTACACTTATTTGATCATGGAAATTTTTTTCACCCAAATCTCAATTCAAAACCTATGCGCTTTAAAATAGGCAAATTTAAAAGATAAATAAATCTTACTCGAAAAGCAAAGATAATTTTTTAACTGTTTTTTTTTTTAGCCTTCTGTAGGATTTATGGAGGATATGTTATCCAAAAAATATCAAGGTAATAGAAGAGTGATCAGATTTTAAAATTTCTATTGTATCCAACTTCCTTATACATGGACTTTAATATTCATTTCTCATTCAACCTGTCTTTAATGATATATCTGTCTTGTGATCATGCTATAGAAAATCAATTTGAGGGTATGAGAGCCAGAGTTGGGCTAAAATATAACAGAATATTAGAACTGCGATTGCAAATTAACTAGATTTTAAATTGTATACATGTTATGATTTTCTTGCCTTAAACTCTTACTGAGGTGACATGTGTCCATGAACTGAAAAGCCAACTCTGTGGCTGACATAGGTTTGATAAATGCTAACCGTAGGACCACTAAATTAAGTATGTGGCATCTGCAATCCTTACCTCATAATTGTCCTGACTTTTGATCATTTTATTTGGGACTTCAGTATTATTAAGCAACTCAATCAGTGGAATATAAAAGTTCTATAAATAAATTAAACAGATTTCTCTTTCTACTTTCTCAATTTAATAAATATTTTTTTCCTCCTTCTGCTGGATTGATGCGACCTGAATGTATAATTTGCCCTTCATTTGTTAACATCAACAGTACCTTAAGGCAAAGCATTCCTAGAGATTTTAAGGAAAGCAGAGTATTTATATGGAATGTTCACCTTTAGCTTAACCCCTGTGTGAACCTTAACAAAAATCACTTTACTTCTTCGACCAGTTTCCTCATCTGTAATATAGGATAATTAAACCCTTCTCATGAGGTTACTGTAATGACACCTCATCATATATGTGAACATCTGAGCAGGGCTCCCGATGCATAGCAGATACTTGAGAACAGATAGCTGCATTTGAAGAAGTGACTGCTTCTTTAATTTTACTCGCCATGACTTTTTTGCAGTCTAAATGTGTTTAGAAGGCAAGTTTCATCCTTCAGAAGACTCAGTTAAGGGAGTCAACACGGGAATCAAAGTCCATTTCATTCACATTTCAAAATAAGATATTGTGAGGATTCCCCACACGGTTTAGAAGGAGATGTCCCCAGAGAACAGTGTGGTAACAGAGTCCCAAATAGTATAGTGATTGCCAGACGGCATTATTCATCCTCGTGGCAATTCCAGAGCAACAGCCCGAGGAAGGCCACACTCACACTACTAACAGTTGTAAGACTTGCTTATTTTAAAAGCATTCAATCAGCAAAACCTCCTTTTCCACTAATGATTTTCAATCACAGACCTCTCTTGGTTGACGGAGATGCATTTCGCATTACGACGCGCTACCCCACACAGCTTACAGCTCGGCCATCCCCAACCGCTTTGCTTCAGATTAGAAGTATACCACCTCTATTTCACTGACCTTCGGGGATCAGAAAACAAACCTAATTCCAGTCTACACAAAACATCAAATCATTACATGATACAATTTATCAAAAGACTATGTGCTGTTAAAAAGTGAATCTGGCCCCAACTCACTTTTTAAATAGCTGTTATAATGCCTGCATGAGAGTATCTGCAGTCTTATTCAATTTTTTTTTTTTTTTTTTTTTTTAAAGAGCTAGAACCTCCGAACTACATCCCCAGATGGTTTGGGGCAACCACCACCTAGTATAAGCAAAGCTATTTGAACATCTCCATTATGGAATCTGGTGTGCTGCCTATAGGCCTCTATACATAGCACTTTCAATTAGGGCACCTGGTCTATTCTTTAAATGTCCCCACAGGACACGATCTAATTTTCAACTCCAATCTGCATTAATGCACGACAGTCTCAACCCTTAATCTCCTGCCTAATTTAATTCCGTTCATCTCCTCTCTGACCTCTATAAAACTAACTTACAAGGGTTTTCGCACTCTTGCATGGAGGATTCCAGTCAGCAGCTAGAGGACAGATGGCTCGGTTACGGGCTATTTCTCCAACAAGTCACAGACTTCCAAACCTCTGGCCTTTGGGTCAGGATTTCTCTACCTGGATCAGCCTTCTTTCCCTCTTCTACTGGGAAACTTCAGTTCATCCGTCCACTTGAAGCCATCTCTGGCTTTACCAGAGCAATTGTCTTTGTAGGTTTCCTCTGATCCCTCACTAGACCAAAATGCCTTCAAGGGCAGAGACCTATCTTTTTTATTCTCTTTGCACATGAGGAATAGGGGGAGCTGCTGCGCTACATAAGGATTTGCTTAAATTTGAAGGATACACCATGAATCATGACGTGAATATAAATATACAGCCTCATTGGGATCCTAATACCTAGCGCCTTTCACTTTCATCTGCTGGCTGCCTTCATCCTCCACTTTGGGGTACAGTAGAGCACTTCAGTGATGCTTCTACCATTTGTCCTTTAATCTTAGGTTCCATGCTCCCTAAGACTTCTTTATTTAACTGCTCTCTCTCCTTTGCCCTTGGCGATTTTATTGACTGATGGTTTTTTGTTGTTTTTTTTTTTTAATGCGGTACGCAGGCCTCTCACCGCTGTGGCCTCTCCCGTTGGCGGAGCACAGGCTCCGGACGCGCAGGCTCAGCGGCCACGGCCCACGGGCCCAGCCGCTCCGCGGCACGCGGGATCCTCCCGGACCGGGGCGCGAACCCGCGTCCCCCGCATCG
>NC_041234.1:113421007-113431626 GCF_002837175.3 Physeter macrocephalus
GGCTCCGGACGCGCAGGCTCAGCGGCCACGGCTCACGGGCCCAGCCGCTCCGCGGCACGCGGGATCCTCCCGGACCGGGGCGCGTACCCGCGCCCCCCGCATCGGCAGGCGGACTCGCAACCACTGCGCCGCCAGGGAAGCCCCTGACTGATGGTTTTTGAGTTAGATCTCAGTTCACAGTCCAGGTCTGCCCTTTATTAGACCTGTCATAAAGAACCCACTTCCTTTTCTTTTCACTGACCATCAACATATGATTCTTTGCACACTTATCTAATACTGCGATTGTAACTTCCTCCAAAACATGGATACATTTAAGTCCCCCACACCTAGCATCATGTCTGGTACCGGCAGGCAATCGGGAAAGGCTTACTGAATAAGTGAATCCCCTCAAGGTGCCATTGATTCATTCATTCATTCACTCACTCTGTATTTGAGGACACTTTTGTTTCACTTCTGTTATAGCATTTTGAAGTGAGGCAGTCCTAGGTTCAGATTCTGCCTTTGTCATCTGTTCCCTGTGCCATTTCATACTGTGTATTTTTTACATGTCCAACTTTCCACTCGACTATAAACCCCGTAAGGGCAGAGAGTATATATTGTTCATCTTTAAGTTATTCCCCAAGGTTAACAAGGGGACTCACAAACCTGAGTCCCCCAAAATATGGGTGCCTAACGAAAAGCAAGTGCAAAAGCAGAGCAATAAGTGCCAAGTGCTTTGTACAGACAAGGCATTTTCGTGATGGCTCTGCTGGTCCCTCTCATCAGAACCCTTCCTGTGGCAGCACTTCCACACAACCTTGATAACGGCAAAGATGTGGCTTTGAGTGTCTCCTCTGCTACTTTCTACGTGTGTTACCTTCAACAAATCCCCGACAGTCATCAGCCTCGACATTACTGCTGTAAGGTAACAATTACTTTAGGTAATGGACTTAGGGCCTGGCCCACGGGAGATGCTCGGTTAACGTTTGTTACCTTTCTTCTCCGTTTCGGTTCAAAGGGTGCAGTAATGTGCCCCATGTGAGTGAGACTGATCATTCATATGCCTTTAATCAATTGCAAGTGACCCGATTCCACATTATGACCCCTTTTGATTGTGGAAGGGAGAATTTTTGAGTGGAAGAAAAGTTCTGTTATTAAGATGACTTCATTTCAGTAATCCATTTCATCTGACATGTCAAATATCACATTTATTACTCTAAGAGACAAACTTACTATACCCAATTATGTTCTTTTAAAATGTTGGGACTGTAATTAAGAAGAATGGAATAATGCCATTTGCAGAAACATGGATGGACGTAGAGATTGTCATACTAAGTTAAGTACGTCAGAAAGAGAAAGACAAATACCATACAATATCAATCACTTATATGTAGAATCTGAAAAATAACACAAATGAACTTATCTATGAAGCAGAAACAGACTCACAGACATAGAACAGACTTGTGGTTGCCAAGGGGGAGGGGGGAGGGATGGACTGGGAGTTTGGGATTAGCAGATGCAAACTATTATATATAGAATGGATAAACGACAAGGTCCTTCTGTAGAGCGCAGGGAACTCTCTTCAATATCCTGTGATAAACCATAATGGAAAAGAACATGAAAAAGAATGTATATATATATATATATATATATATATATATATCTGATTCACTTTGCCGTACAGCAGAAATTAATACATTGTAAATCAACTATACTTCAATAAATTTTAAAAAATAAAATATTGGGACTGTAGAATTTTAAGCTCTGAATCCAACTCTGAAAACTTGAAATGAGAGTAACAGCTTTCGCTAGAATTAAATATATCATTACCCCTCAAGTAGAAAAGCATTTATTTTTCACACAAAACCAGTGGCAGTGGATGATAAAGATGATTCTGTTTGATGTGAGATTATACTCAAGACCTATGGGTCAGGAAATCTGTAAAGAATGCCACAAGTCATGGAATATTAGTATAAATGGCAAGGGATGCAAAACGTCTATTAAAATCAAACACTCTAGGGCCCTTTTTAAAAGCTGGGGTGTACTCGTCAGTTCTAAATTCGCAGTGAGGAGAACCTGACAGTCTGAGACATTCTAAAATCTACAATAGTCACATGTGTATCTGGGGGACAAAATTTATCTTAACCACCTCCTAAATTCTTACTAGTATTCTTATATACCTCAAGTTCCAGCTGAAATTAAATACAGACAAGCTCAAAATTAGCTTGTGTAAAAAATGAGAAAAAGTATCGTAACTAACACTGTTTTACAAAAATCAGTACCATCCAAAATTTAACCAAGAATGTTAATTATATTTATATACAAATATGTGCGTTGGGGTTTTTTTCCCCCAGTTTCTAAAGTGATTTTTAACCATTTCCTTACAGAGCTGAATTATTATTAAATGGAGATGGTATGCAGTAATTTGCAAACTGTAAACACAACATTAATACGTGTTAGAGGAATTGTTCTGAATGATGACGACGCAAAGCTAAACGTGGTTTATTTTAACAGAAAGAAAACCAGTCTGAAACTAGAACTTAACCAATTCACAGAATAGCAGAAGACATTTGACTACTCCCCAAAGTTGTAAGGAACAATCAGAGGGCGTTATACGTCCTTTACCAGCTCAAAATCCTTACTTGCTACAGCTCCTGGCAAACAATAGGCTATTTGCTTAGCACTTCTGAGCAACTGGTGCTTTCAATCAGATAATTAGAGGGCGCAGGGGAACTGGCACATTTGCAGAATCAATCACACCTATGGGAAGTCAGAAGCCTTTTAAACCCTTGCTCCTGTAATTAGCCAAATCTGCCCGGAGTCGAGGGAAGCAGATATGAAACCACCAGAAATTCAGGCCTCTGCAGTGTTTCCTTCACTTACAATTTTCATCTCCCATTTTGTAAGCACCGCGAGTGAATATGGTATTATTCAACAAATGAATTGCTGAAAACGTGTAGTGAAATGTATGGATTTTCACCTGCTAAACCCATTCATTCATTCATTCAATCATTTATTTATTGGCGGCATTGGGTCTTCGTTGCTGCGCAGGGCGCGGGCTTTCTCTAGTGGCGGCGAGCGGGGGCTACGCTTCGTTGCGGTGCACGGGCTTCTCCTTGCGGTGGCTTCTCTTGTTGTGGAGCACAGGCTCTAGGCGCGCGGGTTTCAGTAGTTGTGTCACATGGGCCTTAGTAGTTGTGGCTCGCGGGCTCTAGAGCACAGGCTCAGTAGTTGTGGCGCACGGGCTTAGTTGCTCCGCGGCATGTGGGATCTTCCCGGACCAGGGCTCGAACCCGTGTCCCCTGCATTGGCAGGCGGATTCTTAACCACTGCGCCACCAGGGAAGCCCTAAACCCTATTTTAAATGTGCAAGGCAACTTGATGTTTTAAAGGAGCCCTAGGGAAACCTCTCAGAAGAAAAGGTCTGGCAGTGAAAGAACTATACATCCTCTGACTTAGTATTTCTTAAACTTTCTGGGTCATTGCACCACTTTGAGACTACATGGAAAGTTATGGAGCTTCTTACATCGGAAAGAGAGCAGACGAGCAAAACTTTGCATACAATTTTAGGAAGCTCAAAGACCCCTCCTTCAGAGTGTGAGACTTTAGAAAGAAGTTCTGCTCTAATTCACCACTCATGAGATGTATTAAAGCTCAAGGCAGTAACTGTGAAGCAAAAGTGACATCCCATTGTATCTACTACAAAGTTGAAAATATTTTGGAATCTGTGGCTTTGGCTATACCGATTGATGGAATGATTCATTCATTCATTTATTATTCGACAAATGTTATCTCGCACCTACCATCTACCAGGGCCTATTTTTAGGTGCTAGAAAGCAATGAACAAGACGGGAGAGAAACCCGGCTCTCGTGAAGTTTATGTACAAAGGTGATTCAAGCTGCCTCCACTGTATGTACCAAGGTGAAAAAAAAGGTTAAGAAGCACCACCAGAATTACTTTTAAGCTGTTGATTGTCAATCTTGGCTGTACATTACAATCACCTGGGGCACTTTTTAAAAAAAAACTCAGCCTCGGCCACACTGCTGCAATGTCACCTCCCTTCTTACACATTCTGTAGAATTGTCCACTCAGAAATATATATACTGTTTGCATTTTATACGCGTGTGTGTGAGAGCACGCGTGTATGGGGGTTAAGCACGGAAAAGAAAGGGTCTGAGGTGCACACAGGTGTAGATCGATTGCAGAGGTGGGCCGGCACAGGGAGGGTGAGGAAATGATCCAGGAACGGGACAATTTAGTGAAAAAGGGATCTCAGAGCCAGAGGCGACCATGAGAACCTGAGGCCCCTGGGGGAGAACGTGGAAGACTTCCAGGGCCCACTGAATTCTCAGAGTGTGTATCTTAAGGGTTAGGGAGACTCCAACAGGCCTCTTGGGTCACGCTTACTTCGGAATATAGCTGTGCTATCTGTACGAGGTGTGCATACAGGATACTGTAATACTTTTCAACCCAAGACAGAAGTGGTTGCATGAATGAGGTACCACTGAAATAGTGGGTATCCAAAGGTCCTCACCCATTTCCTTTGTAGATTAAAAAAGCCAAAAACTTCTAAAAGGCATGCCACAGCAAACGAGGCTCACAAAGTCCCACCATCTCTTTCAGCATGTAAATCATTTGGGGTTGTATTCTTGAAGTCTGTAATTCTTCAAACTAGACTTGGAAGCATAAAAAACTAACCAGTTTCTATTCAGGAAGGTTCGTGAATGAGTTGTTTCCTTTTTGAGTCATCTTTGTAACCAGGTGAAAATGTCACTTCCCAGCTCAGATTTTATTCAGAGCCAGGAAGCTGCTGTAGAATTCCGTTTCCTTTATAACATACTTCTAGAATTGTAACATGCTTGCCTAGTTGCAAGGTTTATTGTTGACCACACTGGATTGGATAAAGGGACCTATTACTTATCTCCTTAAGTCCAATTAATATAGCCAATTAAAAGGAAGGGGAAAAAAAAGGAATGAAAGGAGGGAGAGAGGGAGAGAAAGGAAAGAAAGGAAAAGAAAAATAGGGCGTAACTTCTTCCTTCAAATGAGGCCCTACATTTCATCAAGTGTTCATAAATTTTATAATTTATATTTGTCTATTAAATTATTTATATTCAACATGAGGGTTTCTAAACTTCAGCACTATTGACCTTTTGCACCAGAAAACTCCTTGTTGCGAGGGTGCCGTCCTGCGTGCTGCAGGATGTTCAACGGCCCATCTGACCTCTACCCATTAGATGCCAGTAGCATCCTGCCCACCAATTAGGACAACCAGACATTTCCAATTGTCCCTGGGTGTGGGGGGTGGAGAGTGGGTGGAGTGGAGAACTGCCCCACATTGAAAACCACAGATGTTTACTATTTCATGAAGAATTCAAAACAGCTTACAAACACGCATACAAATAAAAATAAATATAAGAATCAAGCATCACTACCAAGGAAATAGACAAATAAAAATCCAAAACCAGTGGAAGAGGAGAGGAACAGAGGTAAGAAGAGAATAAGGTCTAAAAAGGCTGATATTGTTGAGCCTCAAATATTTTTTCGTGAGCTTTCTGGATGCCAAAGGAGAGGGGAGGGCAGCAGAAAGAGACCAGCCGCCGACTGAACACAGGTAAACTGAACTCTTGCAAACCTGTCCCCTCATAAACGTACAAACCACACATGCAAGCATACACACCTGCTACATCTCAGTAAAAACACCATCATCTATGTCTACCCAATTATTCAATTGTCAGCTATAAAACAAAAATATCTCTGAAATCCATCTATTTGGATCCATCTCCTTTGTCATCTCCCTTGGTCCAAGATTTCATCATTTCCTGCCTGGTCTACAAGAAGAACCTCCTAATTTGTCTCTTCATTTCCATTTTGTACCCCTTCAGTCACTCCTCAGAGGAACCGTCTTGAACGGAAATCAAATCGTATCACTCCTGCTGAAACGTCCCAAGAGCCTGCCAATGCATGGAGAATGAAGTCTAAGCTCCAAAATACAGCTCCTGCCTGTTTTTCCAAAATTTTCAACGTCTCCCCCATCGCCATGAGCCAACCACACTCAATTTCCTTCAGTTCCTGCCACACAGTAGACTCTTCCCCAACATCGGGTACTGCAATTATTATTTCCAACTTATTAATAAGGGCATAGTTTTGATTTTTCAGCTGCAGTAACAATATATATACACACACATACACCGAAGCATTCATATGACTTGTCACAGGGATTTCACGTTAGGCAAACGCGGGAGCGAAGTGAGCTCTTCCTGCCTGATTTAGGAACGTGATATTTACGGGGAAGGCAGGAAGGGAAGATGGATGTAAAGCGGGGAAGGCAAGAAAAAGACGAAACTTACAAAGGTGAGCAGCAGTCCACGAGCTCGGGCAGGAACCGAAGAAGATGGGCGGCAGTTGCGCTACCTCTCCTTGCCTCCAACCTCGATACAGTGGGTGTTTGGCAGGAAAAGCGGGTGCTCTTCGCTGCGAAGGTTAACGCTCGCCCGCATCTAGGAGTGAAAGGAGCAGAATCCAGGGTTAGATGTAGCCGTGGAGACCCCGCCTCTGCCGCTGCCCCGTATCAACGAGCTGAGTCAGCAGATGAGTGAAAAAGCCTGTGAACTAATACAAATCACGTGCCTCCACCTCTCCCAGGTGAAAAACCTCAATCGCTGCTGCTTGTCTTCTAGCCACCAAAACTCACGCACAGTGTTTCTTATGGCCCCAACTAAGCAAAAACGTCCAGGGGAGGGAATCCTGTGAGAAGGGGTGCAGCCTAGCCCGGTGGACACGTCACAGAGCCACCGCACCTTCTCCACTGATGACATTCTGGTAAAGAATATAAATGTATCTATTGATTTTGAACAAAAAGTGGCCAAAATTTAGAAGACTTCCACGGAGGAAAAAAATTAAATAACATAGGTCACGTGGGTTGATTTACCAGTGCTTCAAAGGTGCAATCACTTCGAACGTGAGATTGATCCTGGGCAGCAAGCATGTCTAAACGATCATGCTGACGTTTTTGGTTTGTGATTACACGGTACCATTCACAAAAACATTCTAACCGAAATACTTTGTGTATATGTAACGCTATTTTTAAATTTTGGAAACCATAGCTTCTATTTGAATTGGTAGACTATAGCTGCTTTTATAGATGTAACTATAAATTACCTATGCACTACCACCAATTCCAAGCACATTTTTGCTCTATATCTTTCTTATTTTAGAAGGAACATTGTTTTTACTACAATGCTGGGCTCTACCAAGATTTTTTATTATCATCGTATTTGTATTTCACCAAGAAATAAATTGCATTTGTATTTTAAATTTATTTAGATGTAAATACATTTACATGTAAATGTAAGTTACAAAAGAAAATGTTTTTCTTCAGTTTTGAACTTTTGAAGTGAATTTACAGTAGCATTCACAATAATGTCAGATAATTCATCTTTGACACAGTGATCTTCCCAAAGCTTTGCCTTGATTCCATAAATTTAGTTTCTTAAAAGTGGTACTATTCTTGGAATAAACTCATTTTTTATCTGAAGTATCTGATAATACTGATACGAAATTCAACTCTTATAACTGCAAAGATGCTCTTCTGCTAGCAGACCCAGCACACTATGAGCTATCCTATTATTTTTCCTGCATGCAGAAACATTTTGAAGTTGAAAATGAGCAAAGTTAAATTAGAATAGCAATTTCACCCTGTAAGGCAAGTCATGTTTCACAGAGTAACACAGAAACACCTTTTGCAGCTACATGTGTTAGTAGTAAACCATCATCGTCTGTAACGCTCTTATATGACGACTAACATTTCAAGCAGTTGCTGATACTTCTTCAGCAGATTTGTGATTTCTGATTTTCACCTGATCAAGGGTACCACTACAACCCCAATGAGGGTGTGGGAAATATCAAGGAATATTTTGTTTTTATCATCAATTTTCTTGAGAGATAAAAATTGAGTACTGTACTTACTTTTTTCATTTAATATGCACTTTCATTTTTTGGAGCGCACGGCTACAGAAAAGGTAAATTGCCAAAAATTTTTAAATAACAAATAGTACTTTGTAAAAATGAGAAACCACAATAGGAAACACAAGTGGATTACTCTCTCTACAGACTCTGGCAAGGCTGCTCAGCCCCAATTTCTGTCCTACATTTCTTGGACACAACCTATAATGTCCCATGTTCCCCACTGACCCTGACAAGTGATGACCTGGTAGCTTCGTGCACTTAGTAGTTCTCGGCGTAGATCATGGCACAACTGGCTCCTGTAGGGCAGCGGAGTCAATGACTTCTCCCATCACCATTTGAGATTAGAAGGAAGTACTCACTCCCAGCACTAGGCAGCACACACTTCATTACATCTACAAACGTCTTCTATGTTGTCTTTAAAAATACAGGTCAGAGGGCTTCCCTGGTGGCGCAGTGGTTGGGAATCTGCCTGCCAGTGCAGGGGGCACGGGTTCGAGCCCAGGTCTGGGAGGATCCCGCTTGCCGCATCTACTGAGCCCACATGCCTGGAGCCCGTGCTCCGCGGCAGGAGAGGCCACCTCAATGAGAAGCCTGTGCAACACAAGGAAGACCCAACGCAGCCAAAAATAAATAAATAAATAAATTTTTTAAAAATACACATCGGATTTTAAAAAAATAAAAATAAAATTTAAAGGTCAGAGAAAGAGAAATGGGCTTGCACTGTCCACTATACAATTGTCTCACACACCACACAATGAGACCAAGTCAGAAAGCGGAAATATACATTGCAGATCTGCCAAAGCTACCCTGACATGTTCTAATGCAACTATTAATATTAATACTTTATTAAAAATGAAATATCCAGGAAAAATGCAAAATTTGACTGGATTCTAGGAGTACAGGAGTAAACAGGGCCTCTCCCAAGCAAATGGAGCTTACAAGTGCCCGACATTTCGTAACTAGGATTCATGTTCAGCCTTAAGTCTGATTCAGAGCTTCTGCCCCTCTCCTGAGTTAGGCTCTGGGATCTGCCATGAGGAAGAGGGTTGAGCAGGCAGTGCTTGGTCTCTTCTTTCACTCTCCCCTCAACTCTACCATCTCCTGCTGGCCAGAGGGGACCAGCCTCAATGACCTCCAAGAATTCTCACCCACCCACCCCCGCCGGCAGTCACACTGTTTTGTAGTCCCCTCTCACACTCAATAGGCCTGACCTGTGTAAACGACATCTGGACACGGCAACCTCATGGAAGATCTTGAGACAGAACTACCTACCAAGCCACTTCAGAATTTCTGACCCCCCAAAACTGTGAGAAAAATACATTTTTATTGTGTTTAAGACACTAACTCGGGATGATTTCTCACATAGCAATCAATAACTAAGTCTCCTCCGGAGTTGGGAAGGACTAGGAGAATTAGAGGAAAAGGGGCAAGTCTTGCATTAGCTGCTGTATTCATAAACCTCGCCTTTAGGGCTCCATTTCCTAATATGTGTCCACATGCTGGGTTTTTTGTGGGGTCATTAGTCATTCTTCCGAGCACTGGCCACTGTCCTCAATAAGAAATTCTTCCACTTGGGCAATACTTTCTCTGGATGACTTCTTGCAACACCCTCGAAGCTTCTGCCCCTGGC
Organism: Physeter macrocephalus; assembly: GCF_002837175.3. NCBI lineage: Eukaryota > Metazoa > Chordata > Mammalia > Artiodactyla > Physeteridae > Physeter > Physeter macrocephalus. The sequence goes on from NC_041234.1 coordinate 113,430,586, forward strand.
AGTAGACCCATAGCTTCTCCCTCTGTGGGTCCTTTCTTTCGGGTAAGCAGCTTTCTTCAGCATCAAGACATCAAGATGACTCAAGCTGACTACCTTCTGAGCTATCCACTTGGCTTAAAGGAAAATCACTCATTTTTGACACACCAAAGATCAAAGTGCAGTTGCCCACTACTGAGTCTCTCTCCTTTCACTGCCTTTTGGAACTACTTGATCCACTCTTAATTTCTACGTTCATTTATGCCCCCTCCCCTTAAAGATACTGTCTAATTCTTTCAAGAACTCTTTCACTGACCTCCAACTGCGTGGGATCATGAATTGGTTATATGAGTTTCTGTAGTTCTGGAAGTTTCCATCCTGAGAATGTACTGCTACTCTCCCCTCACAGGCCTACTGAATCTGTGCAAGTGGTTCTTATGGAATCCTCTTCCAACTCAAGTTTAGTGGAAAAACTTTAAAAAGCCATTCTACATTCTACCCCTAAAAATTTCCTTCAACAATCCCCTTTAAAATGTTTCATATTCACTTATACAGGAAAGATGGAGAACAAGTCACTGGACCAATTTTCTAGCTTTTAGTTATGTCCTGCATGATGTATGTCCAGCACTGTTGTCCTTAGCTTTAGGATTTTAGCCAAAATTCCTATAAAACTGAAAAAGCATAATTTATTATCCTGCTACATTCTAGCTGGAATGCCTTTTTCCCCCCACCTGAGATATGGCTGGTAGTTTCATAAGTTGTATTTTTTAATAAATTGATGAAATTACCAAGACCTTATTACCAAAGAGGTAGATAACTATATTTTAAAATAAAGTACTCGTATAAGGCATCCTATAGCAGTTATTTTGTAACCTAATGAGTAATTTCTTCAACATTTTAAAAATTCAGGGGCTTCCCTGGTGGCGCAGTGATTGAGAATCCGCCTGCCGATGCAGGGGACACGGGTTTGTGCCCCGGTCCGGGAAGATCCCACGTGCCGTGAAGCGGCTGGGCCCGTGAGCCATGGCCGCTGAGCCTGTGCGTCCGGAGCCTGTGCTCCTCAAC
>NC_041234.1:113431636-113436063 GCF_002837175.3 Physeter macrocephalus
AAAAAAAAAAAAAAAAAAAAAAAAAATTCAGTAATGACTTTACAAAGCTTTTTTAAAATACTGTTCCTTGTTCTAAGCACGGGACATAGCAAAATTATTGTTTCCAAAAATAATTCATATTCTTCACGAGACTCAGAAGGAAAATATCTCTAGTGAATCAGATCAAACATTAGGAATAAGGGATAACTTGAAAAAAGGAAAAGATGGGAATCACAGCTGCAAAATGAAAAACTATAATGGAGAAAATGAATACCCGACTCACTCTGGAGAAACTGTATGATGAAGTGCTTAGGAACATGGACTCTGGGGTTGAAATTTACCACCTGTATGAACTTATACAAATTACTTCAACTCTCTGAGCCTTAGTTATCATATTTGTGAAAATAGAGATGATAACTGAACTTCACTCACAGGGTGGCTGGGAGAATTAAATGAGATTGTGCACATAGAACACTTAACACATAGTCAATATGTAATAAATCTGAGCTATCACTGAAGAATAACCAAAAGTATGAGAAACTTAAACAAGTTCTTCCAGGTCATAAAGGAAAGGGATAAAAAGATTAAAATTCTATGATAAAGACGAGATCAATATGGAACACATATTGATCAACCTACAGATAATTGGTGATCTTGAAAAAGAGTATAAAACGAAGAGAACAGAGTTGATAAGCAAAGACAGCTTTCCATCTGTAGACAAAGACCTTTTACCTGAAGATTGAAAGTGCTCAAAATGTATTAAGGAAATGAATAAAATTAATTCCACGAGTATACTTATGTTTTCCCTTGGTGAAATTTCTAGATTTCAATTATAAAGACAGAATCTCATGAATATCTATTAAAATACTACAAAGGAAGAAGGAGAAGAAAAGCTAGCTCTCAAAAGAATTAGGTTGAACCCCAGGCTCGTCTGCAATGCTAAACTCCTGAAGGATATGGAAGTTTCTGTGGCAGTTTTACTCAGAAAAATTGTTGCTCATGTGTGAATACATTTGTAAGCATGCTATCATTCAGGAATTATGCCAACCTGGTACTCTTCATGAATAAAATATTTGAAGGTCCTTCCAAATTAAACTACTTGAAAATGTTTGCTCAAAAAAAAAGAAAGAAAATATCAAGAGATAATCAATTAAAAGTCAAGGCAACTTTGGAAAAATTTGAAGGAACAGGCTGTCATATAAATATATACTCTAAATAACTGTAAATATATACTCTAAATAATTGTTTTTAGTGTGATTACTAATTTAATTTTGTAGTTAATTAGAAATAAGAAAATGGCATAGTAAAAAAAAACAAATAAAAATAAAAGTAAATTATAAAAATGGATTCCACAACCCCAGGTTGTAATTGCAAAGATGTAGAAGAAAGGAAGAAGAGGAAAACAAATGCAATGAGTTCCACATCTCAAAAAGGAAGTGAAAATTAAAGGAGTTATTCCAAACAAAAAGTAACATCATTCTTAGAGACATCGTAGAGTTCACTCATTAAAATGAGGAAGAAAGCAAAAGTACTCTCACCATGACTACCTAACATTAACTTTACTTTGGAAGTTCTAGTCAATCTATTAAAACAGAAATAAAAACTACCAGTGAAAAATATGAAAATTACATCATCGTTGCAAATTATAATTATAGACTTAGAAAAAAAATTGACTGAAAAGCTACCAGAAATAAGAGAAGTTTTCAACTAGAAAACCAAAATTAAAATTAAAAGCTCAAAAGTTAATAGTGCTCCTGCGCATATCAGTAGTCAAGTTACATATAATAGGGGGAAACATTCCATTCAGAGCATCAATTAAAAAATAAAGCACCTAAGAATGATCTTAAAAACCAGTGTGGGATCTACATGAATAAAATATAAACTTTAATGAGCAAAATTTTTTTTCTTTCTTTTTTTTAACATTTATTTACTTATTTGGCTGCACCGGGTCTTAGTTGCAGCAGGTGGGATCTTATTTTTTTAATTGTGGCACGTGGCATCTAGTTCCCTCACCAGGGATTGAACCCGGGCCCCCTGCATTGGAAGCACCAGAGCCTTAGCCACTGGACTACCATGTAACTCCCTTAGCAATATTTATGACAGGTCTCTGGGTAAGTTATCTTATAATCCCCTGTAGGGTTTCTTAAAAATGAGGAGTCCTTCAGCCATAAAAAGAAACGAAATTGAGCCATCTGCAGTGAGGTGGATGGACCCAAAGACCACCACACAGAGTGAAGCAAGCCAGAAAGAGAAAAACAAACACCTCACGCCAACACATACGCACACAATCCAAAAAAAAGAAAAAAAAAAGGTTCTGAAGAACCTAGGGGCAGAACAGGAACAAAGACGCAGACCTAGAGAATGGACCTGAGGACACAGGGAGGGGGAAGGGCAAGCTGGGACAAAGTGAGAGAGTGGCATGGACATACATACACTACCAAATGCAAAAGCTAGTGGGAAGCAGCTGCACAGCACAGGGAGATCAGCAATGAGCAAATTTTTAAAAATCTACATAAATGAAGTCATACCATGATTTTGGACAAGAGTATAATATCAAAACTCAATTCCTCTCAAATAGATTTATGTATTTGATATAAACTTGATCAAAATATCTGTACAATTTATCCAGAGAAATTTAAAAATAATTCTGAAGATAAACTGGAAAGATAACTTGACAGAAATTGCTAATTTTTTTAATAATTTTATGTATTTCCAGATATTAAACACATTATAAAAAATCATTAAACCAGTATAGAAATGGCACAAGAATCAACAGTTTTATGGAGTGGAATATATAGCCAAAGAACACACTCTAATATATGTCACTTTACTTCGTGATAAAAGAAGTATCAAAAGTTAATATAAAAGAAAAAAATTATTTTCAAACGGTAATGAGACTCTTTTCAAATAAACTTTTTTTTTTTTTTTTTTGGCGGTACGCGGGCCTCTCGCTGTCGTAGCCTCTCCAGTTGCGGAGCACAGGCTCCGGAAGCGCAGGCTCAGCGGCCATGGCTCACGGGCCCAGCCGCTCCGCGGCATGTGGGATCCTCCCAGACCAGGGCACGAACCCACGTCCCCTGCATCAGCAGGCGGACTCTCAACCACTGCGCCACCAGGGAAGCCCTAAACTTATTTATTTATATTTTATTTTTGGCTGCATTGGGTCCTCCTTGCTGCACGGGCTTTCTCTAGTTGCGGCGAGCGGGAGCTACTCTTCGTTGCGGTGTGCAGGCCTTTCATTGCGATGGTTTCTCTTGTTGCGGAGCACGGGCTCTAAGTGCGTGGGCTTCAGTAGTTGTGGCTCATGGGCTCTTGAGTGCAGGCTCAGTAGTTGTGGTGCACGGGCTTAGTTGCTCTGCGGCATGTGGGATGTTCCCCGACCAGGGTTTGAACCCGTGTCCCCTGCATTGGCAGGCGGATTCTTAACCACTGCGCAACCAGGGAAGTCCAGTAATGAGACTCTTTAGTTATTGGAATGGAGTTGAGAGAACAGGAATACATTAAAAATTCCACGTCACAATATACGCAAATGTAAATTCCAGAAGAATTTAAGTGTGAAATATTTTTAAATCACCTATTTTCAGAAAAAGTAATGAATATTTATCTTACATTTGGGGAAACTTAGATGCAATGCAGGAAACTACAGAGTGGTAAAACAGGAACCTTAAAAATAGATGAATTTAAAACATCTAGCTGAAATCCAAAGGGAAAACTGAAAACTGGTGAAAAATTTGCCTCATATATGGCAAGTAGTTAATATTTCAATTTATAACACATCCCCATGATTGAGTATTATGCAACTGGTATATTTATGAATAAATTTTCCCATCGGAAAATATTGTTATAATTTTATTTGCAAAATGCTAATTTCCATATACAGTGTTACATCAACTGTGCGAAAATGTATAAAGACTGCATGTACTTGTACCAAATAGCCCAAGGGAATGGGATCATAAGTAAATTTTCATTTTTGAACACAGGTTTCCCCCACTATCCGAAAGTAGAGCATCCCTATGAAACCTGTGAACTGAAATGGTGTAAAGCAAAGCAGCAATTACCTTAGGACACATCTTGCTATGGGAGGCAGAGAATGAATGGAGACAAAACACAGATGCTCACAGACACAGCTCAAAGCGATGGCGGCTGGATGCTGAGATGCTGAGTGTCGTTCCTGGGAAGGAGCTTGGCCATGACACTCTCGATACTCAGGGTGTGCGCGGCCTCTATAAAGGCTCAGCTCGCTGCAAGACAAATGCTGACGCTATTTTCGTTTTTCGCCTTTTTTCACAAAAGGCAAAAATCCTCTTTGGATTTCTTTCGGGTAGTGAAAACAGGTACTAATTTAGATCTTTCATAAAAGCCAAGTGGCATAAAGCAAACTCTCAGAAAGTGGGGGATACCTGAATTTCTCTGTATTTGTAAAATCTTTTTTTTTTTTTTTTTTTTTT
>NC_041234.1:113436418-113450465 GCF_002837175.3 Physeter macrocephalus
GCGCGAACCCGTGTCCCCTGCATCGGCAGGCGGATTCTCAACCACCGCGCCACCAGGGAAGCCCTGTAAAATCTTTATAATGACTTTTTTTCACAAACCATACATTGTTAAAGGTGAATATGTTCATCAGCTTATACAGATCTATGAAAAAAATACTCAAAATCCAATCAATAAATGGACAAAGAAAATGAACAGACAGTTCACAAATGAGGGTATGCAAATATCTATCAAATATATGGAAAAGTATTCCCCCTACCCGAGTAGCTGAATAAACAAATGAAAGCAAAGATTCAAGATTTTCCCACCATCAAATTAGTAGTGGTTAAAAATGATGATAGTGGATGCTGGTAAGCATGTGGTGAAACATGTCATCCCAGATACTGCTAGGAGGAATATGCACTAGTACAACTCTTTTCCTAACAGGTATCAAGAAGCCTCAAACTGTTTATGCCCTTTAGCTCTGCAACTCTATTTCTGGTAATGTCTCCTGTGGTAAACAGAATGGCTCCCCAAAGATGTCCATGCCCTAATCCTTGTGACTTGTGAATATATTGTGTTTTAGGGCAAAAGGATTTGCTGATTTAATTAAGATTATGGCTCATACAATAAGGATATTATCCTAGGTTATCCACGTGGATCCAGTTTAATCACATATACACTTAAAAGCAGAGGACTTTCCCCCACTGGTGGCAAAAGCAATGGGGCAGAAGGAAAAATCAGGGAGGTTCTAAGTATGAGGGCTTGGTTCACTCTGAAGATGTTAGAAGGGGGACCACAAAACAAATATCGAAAACAACTGGTCTATTATTGTATTTACCTAGGTGTTCTGTTGATGTTTTGACAATTTTGAAAATGAAAAATAAATTGAATATTCATAATAATTCATTTTATAACATTTATTTTCTTTGTCTATTTCAGAAAAAACTTGTGCTGTAATATATTTATCACATAATTTGTGTTCTTTTGACAGTACTGTCAGGTTGGACAACCTTCTTGAACAATTTTGGTTCTTATATCATTTTTTTATTACAGTTGACCCTTGAACAACACGCAGGTCCACTTATATGGGGATTTTTTCCATAAATACATACTACAATACTACACGATCTGTGGTTGGTTGAATCCATGGATGCAGAACTGTGGATACAGAGGGCCGACTATAAAGTTATACATGAAGTGGATTTATAAAGTTAAATATAAAGTGGATGTTTTTTGTTTTGTTTTGGCTGCATTGGGTCTTCATTGCTGCACACGGGCTTTCTCTAGCTGCGGCGAGCGGGGCTACTCTTTGTTGCAGTGCACGGGCTTGTCATTGCGGTGGCTTCTCTTGCTGCGGAGCACGGGCTCTAGGCACGCGGGCTTCAGTAGTTGCGGCATGTGGGCTCAGTAGTTGTGACTCGCGGGCTGTAGAGTGCAGGCTCAGTAGTTGTGGCACACAGGCTTAGTTGCTCCGTGGCATGTGGGATCTACCTGGAGCAGGGCTCGAACCCGTGTCTCCTGCATCAGCAGGTGGATTCTTAACCACTGCACCACCAGGGAAGCCCTAAAGTGGATTTTTGACTGCACGGGGTCAGTGCCCCTAACCCTCACATTGTTTAAGGGGCAACTGTAATTTCGTTTTGGAGAAACTTAACACTGCTAAGGCAGTAGCATCTGAAATTATCAACAGTATCATTATGGGAGCCATACTTAGGTTTGCAAATGAACCATGATTTTTGCCTACGATGTCTGAATATTTTAACAGTGCTGCACATGATAAATCATTATTACAGAAAAACTTATATTTTAATTTCATTATATAAACTACTATTGCATACAATGTGATTTTCAAGCAATATCTATATCCAATTACTATTTCTTCTTTCAAATTCTACAGTGCTCGTTTATTTTATAGGAAACCAAAAAGCAAAGCTATATTTTTCAATTTATTCAGTTCTCTCATAAGGTGAAATTATTCTTTGTTCTATAATGGACAGAAAGTAGTATTTTTAGAAATTAATCTGGGGATTACTTTTACCTGAAGCTTCTTCATAGAACTGTAAACATTTTCATTCCCTTGTTCTAATTCCTTTGTGTTATATTGGAATGCCACTTTTGGTGTACATTTCCCATGCAGTCTCTTTCAATTAATTTTTTTCTAAAACTTTTATAATACTTTCCATCCTTCAAAAATATGTTTATAAGCTTTTGTTAACATTATTAGTAGTAAACAACAGTTCATACCAAATATCTGAATAGCATAAATTCAAAATAACCATTTGCTACCAAAGAGATGTAAGGGAGAAGAATTTGCACCCCAAAATATGTCTCTTTGGCATATTATTTTTTTAAAACATCTTTATTAGAGTATAATTGCTTTACAATGGTGTGTCAGTTTCTGCTATATAACAAAGTGAATCAGCTATACGTATACATATATCCCCATATCTCCTCCCTCTTGCGTCTCCCTCCCTCCCACCCTCCCTATCCCACCCCTCTAGGTGGTCACAGAGCACCGAGCTGATCTCCCTGTGCTATGCGGCTGCTTCCCACTAGCTATCTGTTTTACATTTGGTAGTGTATATGGCATATTATTTTAACCTGGTTACTTTCTAAGAAATAGCAGAAAGGGAAAAATTCTGAAAACCAAGTATGAGTTATACTTTTTTTTTTTTTTTTTTTTTTTTTTGTGCTTTGCGGGCCTCCCTCTGCTGTGGCCTCTCCCGTTGCGGAGGACAGGCTCCGGACGCGCAGGCTCAGCGGCCATGGCTCACGGGCCCAGCCGCTCCGCGGCATGTGGGATCCTCCCAGACCGGGGCGCGAACCCGGTTCCCCTGCATCGGCAGGCGGACGGGCAACCGCTGCGCCACCAGGGAAGCCCGAGTTATACTTTTGTAAGAAACATTTACATGTGTAAGGGAAATGTCCATTTGTAACAGTGTCTCCTTCCATTTACCAGAAGAGAAGGATGACCAAATCCCTAGAAACTCTTATCAGTGGAGAAGGCAACAGATAGAATTTGTTCCTTACTGGAAGATCTCTTCTCCAGAAGTATCTTGGACTATGTTCTAATGTATCTTGGACAATGCCTAAATTAAATTTTAATTGTTTTGATGACATCATTCCCATGGTGTGTTTGAATAGTTTTAAGAGCAAATCTGACATGGACTTCAACAAGATATCCCATCTGGGGACAGATCCATAAATATGATATATAATTTTTGAATTGTTGCAAAGAATGTCATCACTATCAACAGAGTTTAAGCCATCTTTCCAAAGAACAAGATTAAAATATATGTTGTACATGGCACAAATAATGCTTCTAGATTTTGACCAAAATTCTGGTTTTCACACCTCTTCCTGTGTCAGATTTATTAGAACTATTCACATAGGACTGCCATCAACAATACCTTAAATTATTTAAATAATGCTGATACATGTTTTTTAATAAATTTATTTCTCAGTAAATATTCTTGTAAAACTTTTAACAGTTAATACTTACCTATCTTGTTGCCAACGTAAAAAATTAATATCATGTTTTACACACTTTATATCTAGACATACATGAATACAAATTTAAGAAATATGGATTTCTGCATATTGGAAAAAATGTTCCTCAGCTGTCATATGCAAATGTTGCAAAGACCGTCTATTTCGTAACACCTTGGGATGCAAGGAGAAGCCAGAGAATGAAGGCTTGCCACCACTGAAAAATGATACTTCATCATGAAAGAATTATTGCAATTATGCTTTTTGAGAGGAAGGATTAAGGAAGTTAATTAATTTGCCTTTTTTCTCACCTAAGCACTTTTACAGCTCAAATCCTCCCTGCATTATGAAGCAGGGTCTGTCTCCAATGTTCTCAGTAACATAACCAGAAACAGTCCTGGCACTGAAACCGTCACCTTTTGTTTAAGGATAAGACACATGAAGAAACGTCTCCCTAGAATGTGAGCAGTGTTGGTGATATTCGCAGAGGCCATGTGCTTGTGTCTTGGGTCCCGGGTCTACTAATGGCTCCCAACCAAGACGCTACTGCAATACTCCAGGGAATGTTGATAATACACTAAGTAGTAGTGCGTTTAAGCTGTCTTTGAAGAATGCTTTAGGGAATCAATTTTTATTCCTATAAGATACAAAAAACAATTCTGAGAAAAATAAAGCTTTCCCTTACAATTGAATTAAATTCAAGTAGAATGTAAAGCCTGAATAGAACACTAGAAATCACCTACTTAATCCTCTTCATTCTTCCTCTTAGAAAACTATAGCCCAGAGAAGGGAGGTGACTCACCCAAAGCCTCAGACTTCAAAAGCAACAAAACAAGACCATAGTCTTAGTCGCCGGACTTCAAGGCTCATTATCAATGTATGCTGATCACAGACATATTAGGTTAGTGACATTTTAGACATATTAGGTTAGTGAAAGCAAGTGGAACATTTAGGAAAATACAGGGATTTTTAGCAAATGATAAGAATTAGTACTTGAAGCAAAGAAGTTTTCTACAACCTAAATGTCCTATTTAATCACTTTCTGTTAGTCTAAATGTGTTCTTAATTTAATCTGAGGAAACAGTATACCACAGGGATGGCTTCAGTAAAATTTTTAATGAATGACAGTAGACTCCAATAAAACACAAAATAAAGTAAAATCATATAACTTCAATTGTTGAAGAGTGCTTGGGTGAGAAAAGGAAATTTAGAGCTGAAATTTTTAAAAGAATTTCAATTAAGTTTGACAGCTGTTTCATTACCAGATTTGATTCATTGTAATAATATACTGTAAGATGATAATCCTTTTATCAATATAAAAAAAAGGGGGTCCTATAATTTAGGTAATAAGATCCTCATATAAAATCTAAAAATTTTTAACATCATTATTTCCTCATTTTTTTCAGTGACTTTCATGGAAAATGGTAAGAAAAAATATAGAATTAAAATATGGGAAGAATAAGACAATTTAACTGTGATGAATAACCAAATTATATAATAACTGTGGTGGGAGAAATCTAACTTCTCTGTACTCATTCTAATTTGAGCTCATTTATTGGATCACAAGGGTTTTCCAAGGTAAAAGGCAATTAATCTGAAGAGTTATAAAAATCAAATTTAACCTTAGGTTCAAGTGAATGCATAAAGGAACAGTATTGGCAACATAGCCTTATGATTGAATGGAAATTATTAGAATAAATGCACAAACTTCTACAATTGAAGTAACAAATCTTTACACCGAAATCACAGCAATTTAATATAGGAAGAGTCTTAGAAAGCATGACTTTATAGAACGAGAATGGGAATGATAACTTACCAAAGACCAAACATCAAAACAGTGACAAAACTAGGGATGACAAACACTCGTTAAATGAAAAGAAGAGCACGAATCTTAACCAATTCATATATAGTAACACAACTGTCAAGTGCACCACAATCAAATCCCTCCTTATAGCATTATCTGGAAGGCAGCTATGCTAACCACTATACCATCAATGCCTCTGCTAGTATTATCTAAATTACCAACCTAAAATAAGAAAAGAAATGGATCACAGGCTATCTGGAGATGGCTTTTAAGAACCAGTTAGCAGGGCTTCCCTGGTGGCGCAGTGGTTGAGAGTCCACCTGCCGATGCAGGGGATACGGGTTCGTGCCCCAGTCTGGGAAGATCCCACATGTCACGGAGCGGATAGGCCCGTGAGCCATGGCTGCTGAGCCTGCGCGTCCGGAGCCTGTGCTCCGCCACGGGAGAGGCCACAGCAGTGAGAGGCCCGCGTACCGCAAAAAAAAAAAAAAAAAACAAAAAAACCAGTTAGCAATGTTTTGAGATTCATTGCTGAGTAATGAGATATTTTATATTAAAGCCACCTTAATTATTTGTTAAAACTACTCCTTATTCAAGTCATATATTCTAAGTCTTACACAAGTTTACACATTTTCAGTTTGCTCAGGGATGTGGTCAACTTCACAATAACCCATGATGGTTCTAGTTCTTTCCCCCCACGCTACTCTGCATTCCAAGAAAGCCCAGAGAAGGCCTTTTCCCGTATTTCACAATTGAGGGCAGGAGAATGACCACCATGACTATAGTGATCAACACTGAAAAGCCCTACTTCAGACATTATGCAATGAAATCACCAAATAATGTCTCCAATCTTAGTTCGGATTTTCATATTTCAGCTAATGAATTAACATCCCAAGACATAGAATAGCAGTGTCAACAACCAGTCAACAATGCTTGGTCAGTGTCGCCATCGTTCTGCAGTGTTTGCGAAATTATGTTTTTAATGCTTATGTTTTGTCATTTTGTTTTTTAAAAAGTGGAAATAAAAAAACCACGTGTTGATTAGTAATAAGAAGCTTAGAGCTCATTACTTCCTAAAAATAAAAATGATAAAACAAAATCATACCTGCCCAAAGCTATGATTCTCCAGTTTTATATGCTCATTATACTAATTTGAAAAAAAGAAACAAATATATAACATGAAAAAATGCAGTGCCTTACTCAAAAATTAACACAGAATAGATCATAGACAGAAATTTGAAACTATAAAATTTCTAGAAAAACATGGGAGAAAATCTAGATGTCCTTCGATTGGGTGATGAGTTTTTAGATGCAACACCAAAATCATGATTCATAAAATAAAAATTATATAAGTTTGACTTTATTAAAATTTAAAAAAAAAAGTTCTGTGTGAAAGACACTTAAAAGAATGGAAAAAGAAGTCACCGCCTGGGAGAAAGCATTTGCAAAACACACATCTGATAACAAACTTATATCAAAAATATGTAAAGACTTCCTAAAACTCTACAATAAGAAAATAACTCAATTTTAAAAGGGCAAAAACCTTAACAGACACCTCACCAAATAAGATATACAAATGGCAAGTAAACATATGAAAATATGCTCAACACCATTTGCATTAGAGAAATACAAATTAAAACAGTAATGAGATACCACTACACACCTGTTAGAATGACTAAACCTCAAAGCAACTAACAATACCAATTACTGTAGAGTCTGTGGAGCAACTGGAACTCCCATTTATTGCTCATGGGAATGTAAAATGGAACAGTCACTTTGGAAGACAGTTTGGCAGATTCTTAAAAAGCTAAACATAGTCTTATCATACACTCCAGCATTTGCGCTCCTAGGTATTTACCCAAACGAGTTGAAAACTATGTCCACACCAAAACCTGCACAATGTTTATATCAGCTTTCTTCATAATCACCAATAACTGGAAGCAACCAAAATGTCCTTCGCTAGATGAAAATATAAACTATAGTACAACTATACAACGAAATATTATTCAGCAATAAAAAGGAATGGGCTATCAAGTCAGACAATGTAACTAGAGATAGCTTGGGCTTCTTATAACGAAGACACTTCTTTGGAGACGGGTCTTGCCCTACTGAGATTTCTCTGCTCTCACCTTGGTAAGACTATACCATGTTCTTCATCTCAAGTCTAAAGACAGCTGGCAAGCTTGCCATGTGTGTCCTGCTGTTGAGGACTACGGGGACAGGGATCTAATTGCTGTTCTTGGAAATCTAAAGGGCTAGCGGTGAGCTAACTGCTTTGGTGGCAGAGCCAGGGAAATGTTCTGAATTGGAATCAGCCTGCACTACTAGGTTGGGGCAAAAGTTGACCAGCATTCCCCAAGCGAGAGGCAACCAGAGGGCAATTACAAAATTCTTGGATTGAAATAGTCATCGCTAAATGTCAAAATAAGAATTGAAAAGTATTTCTGAAATGGAAAGAGGAAAAAATCAAGCTATCTACATCATTTAAAGATCCAAGAAGCTCAGTCAAGTCCAAGCAGGAAAAATATTTCAAAAAGCACACAAGAAAGCACATCATAATCACACGGCTAAAAAGCAAAGACAAAAGGCAAATCTTAAAAGCAAGCAGAATAAAGAGACATACAGGGAAACAATGATTGAAATGAATTATTCTCATCTGAAAAAAAATGAAGTCAGAATCCAATATAGCAATATATTTTAAAGACTAAAGGAGAAAAAAACTACAGGATTATTTCAAGTTATGCTAAAGGTAACATTTGCTAAAATTCAGTACTTGTGAATGAAAACAAAAAACTCAGAAAGTTAAAGTAAAAAAGGACTTTCTTAACTTGATTGAAAAAAGAAAAAACTCTCTCAAAGTCCTCCAATAAACATTTTATTTAATAGAGAAACTACTAGCCATTAACTTTAGGATCTAAAACAAGAAAAACACGGTCAATGCTCCTTTTAAACATAGCACTGTAGTTCTAGCCATCACAGTATGATAAATAAATGTTATGCATTTTAAATGAAGTGACAAAACTTTCATAACCTACACAGAAACACCACTCAAAAAGTTCACGATTTATTAAAACTAATAAGAGAATTCAGCAGGGTTACCAGATATAATATTAACCTATTGAATCATCTCCCTTTACAGTAGCAATAATAAACAAATTGTAATAAGAAATTAAGGCACCATTCATAATAGTAACAAAAGTTATAGTGTATCTGAGAATTAATCCAACAACGACTTCATAAGACTCATTTTCAGAAAGTTGTAACACTCTAAAAATACCTAAAAAGATGGTATGAACAAATGCAGATGTATGCAATGTTCACTAATTTGATGACTTAACACTGTAGCTATGACAATTATCCCCCAAAATAATCTATAAACTCAATTCAACTCTAATAAGAATTCCAGCAGAATTTAAGGAGCAATAACAAACTCATTTCCTTCTCTTCACTAATCCCATATTTTGTAAATCTTATTAAATTGGTTCCTGGACCCAATTCCAATGTGTGTGTGTGTGTGTGTGTGTGTGTGTGTGTACACGCGCAGCAGGGTCTCTAAAAATTCAACCCAATTCTGACACCGTCTACCAGGAGATATCATCAGATTCCATGGGTAAAAGGGTTCAGTCCCCAAGACCAGCCTCCACTTCAGATGCCAGGTTGTTAACTGTGCTCCTGGCCAACCAGCTACAAATTGGAGGTTCCAACAACCCCCTCCAGCTCAGGATGCCAATCGTGAGACCAGGTTGTTACCTGTACTTCTGACCAACTGGCTATAAGTCAAAAGTTGCTCCTTGGGTTAAATTAATTTGCTAGAAGAGCTCACAGAACTCAGAAAACTCATTTACTCACTTGATTACCAATTTATTACAAAGGACCTTAAAGGATACGAACCAACAGCCTGAGACACATAAGGCGGGGGCTCCTGTCCTCATGGAGTTTGGGGACCTGCACATGGACAATGGCATGCAGAAGCGCTCTGGTTCCCCAACCCGGAAGCTCTCTGAACCAGGTCCTTTTTCACGATTGATTAAATCATTGGCCACTGGCCGCAAATTCACCTCTAGCTCCTATCCCCTGCCCAGAAATCAGGGGGTGGGATGGAAGGTCCCACCCTCTATTCCTCTGGCACCCATCCCCCATCCTCAGCTGCTTTCCAAAAGTCACCTCATTAACATAAACCCAGTCTGGTGCAAAGGGGCTTGTTCTGAATTACAAGACACCCATTTCACCTTGATGGCTCTGAAGCTGGCTCTTAAGGTTTCAGGAACTGAGGACAAGAGAGCAAATATTATGACAAAAGATGTTCCCATTGATCATAATCACTCAGGAAATTCCAAATGTTTGGCAGCTGTGAACAGGAACAGTGGATGAAGAACAAATATATATAAGAAATATTTATTTTGGTCATCTGAATAACCAAATATATATATATATCTTATAAACTACAGTATTGAACTTATTTACTATATAACTAATACTATACTAAACTAATACCCATTGGGTATTGGGGTATACTGGAGAAGCAAGTTGCCATTAAGGGTTAAGAGCACTATCTGTGGTGACCTAAATGGGAAGGAAATCCAAAAAAGAGGGGATATATGTCTACATATAGCTGATTCACTTTGCTGTACAGCAGAAAGTAACACAACATTGTAAAGCAACTATACTGCAATTTTAAAAAATAAATTAATTTTAAAAAGCATAGAACTAAACACACACACACACACACACACACACACAGAGTGCAAGTGTGTGTATACCTGGTGAAAACTCAGTAAACTATGGATTGTTCCAACGTCAACATCATAGTGTTGATGTTTCACTCTAGATCTGTTACCGAGTCCAAGCTCGCTCTGCTCTCCCCACGACAGGCCAATGCATCGGAGACGAGGTGTTGAGGCACTGAATACGACTTTATCTGGAAAGCCGGCAGACCGAGAAGGTGGCAGACTAGCGTCTCTGAAAAACCATCTTATGAGGATTTGGATGCCAGTTTCTTTTAATAGCACAGAGAGAAGGAGGAGATGGGGAAGTAAAGGGAAAAGGCCAAAAGTTTTGCAAATATCCCCTGTAATGGCCAGCCTCGGGGAGAGGATGTGTTAATTTCTTCTTTGTTGCAGCCATTCACAGGTGGGCGAGGTCAGATTGCCTTCTTGTGAGTTGAACAGAGGCACTTTAGTTTAACATTCAGGCAGGGTTCCCTGGGGCAGGCCATTATGTATGATTATAATAACAAAAGCAACGAAAAGCAAAGGTTAAAGTCAAAGAAACAGATGGAACCTTGGAGTCCGATTTAGCTCTTCCCTGTTACAAATCTGTGAGGTGCTGATGTTGGTGGAGGAAGGTGAAGAATACGTGGGGCCCCTTGTACAACTTTTCTACAAATTCCTGTGAGTCTATAATTATTTCAAAATAAGAAAGTTGAAAGAAAAGAAAACAAAACAAAACAAAAAGGGTTAAGAGCACTAGCTGTTGAGCCAGACTACCTGGGCTCAAAACTCTGTTCTACCTGTACCTAGCTGTGTGACCTTCTGCAAGTTACTTAACCTCTCTGTGCCTCCATTTTCCATCCTATTTATGGGGATAATAGCAGTACCTATCTCACAGATTGTTGTGAGAATTAAATGAGTTTATATAGGTGAAGTACTTGGAATGTTGCCTGGCACATATTAAATACCAACTGTTATTAGTTTAACTGCCGCTGTGGCACAGTAACAAACATGGTGTAGTCCTGGCACAGATACACAAAACAACAGATGAAAGGAAGAGAAAAGAGAGATCAGAACCAGATTTATGATAAAGGTAACACCTCAAATAAATGGGAAAATGATGTTTAGTACATGATATTGAGAAAACTGACCTGTAATATGAACTAATGACATAAATGTAAAGTTAATATAAGTAAATAAATGAAGACTTTCTTTTTTGACCTTAATATTAGAGAAAGTCTTCTGAACCAATACCCCAAAAGCACTAATCATAATTTTTGCAAATAAAACTTCTATTTTTTTTTTTTTTTTTTTTTTTTTTTTTGTGGTACGCGGGCCTCTCACTGTTGCGGCCCCTCCCGTTGCGGAGCACAGGCTCCGGACGCGCAGGCTCGGCGGCCATGGCCCACGGGCCCAGCCGCTCCGCGGCACGTGGGATCCTCCCGGACCGGGGCGCGGACCCGGTTCCCCTGCATCGGCAGGCGGACGCGCAACCGCTGCGCCACCAGGGAAGCCCTCGATGTTGAGTTTTGAGAGTTCTTTATATAATCTGGATACAGATCTTTTGTGGGATATATAATATGCAGAATTTTCTCCCAGTCTATAATTTGTCCTTCCATCTCCTCTACAGGGTCTACAGAGCAAAATTTTCTAGATTTGATGAGGTACAATTTTATCAGTTTTTACTTTTCTTGGGTGAAAAATCAATTGAGCATCTTTGTGTGGATCTATTTGTATGTCCTCTATTCCGTTCTACTGATCTGTGTGTCTACACCTCCTCTCAGGCTCCGGACGCGCAGGCTCGGCGGCCATGGCCCACGGGCCCAGCCGCTCCGCGGCACGTGGGATCCTCCCAGACCGGGGCGCGAACCCGGTTCCCCTGCATCGGCAGGCGGACGCGCAACCGCTGCGCCACCAGGGAAGCCCAAAACTTCTATTTAACTACATCAAAATGGAGGATGTCTGGTCAATGAAGGGAGCAAAGACAAATTTTGACAACGGATTATATTTAAAGTATACAGGGAACTTGTGCAAATTAATAAGAAAAAGACATCAAATCTAATAGAAAAATAGGCAAGGACTATAAAGGACAATTCACATATGGGAGCAATGGAAATGTGCAGAGGCACTCAACCTCAGGGAGAGCCATCAAAACAATGATACCATTTGAGTGACACCGATCAGAATGGAAAAAATGAAAAGGGAGATAATGTCAGGTCTTAGAGAGGGCATAGGGTAATGCAAACCGCCATGCAGTGCTGAGAGAGCGGAAGCCTGGGCAGCCATGCTGGAGGGCGAGCCAGCAGGGTTTGGTGAAATTAAATGTGCATGCGCCCACTACCTCAGCAATCCCTGCTTTTATGTCCTAGAGAAACTTTCGTGCCTTTCACATGTGTTCATTAGGGGACATGTATGAGCATGTTTATCACTACATTGGTGGTGGTAGCTGGGCTATTTATGAACCCAACTGTCCATCCCCTGGGGAAAGATGAAGTGTGAAGACGCATGCAGCAGATTGCTATGCATCACTTGGAAGCAATGAACTTACACATACACATAGTATGGATGGATCTCAAAAATATAGTGTTGAATTAAAAAAATAAAACAGAAAATAGGGAATTCACTGGCGGTCCAGTGGTTAGGACTTGGCGCTTTCACCGCCGAGCGTGTGGATTCGATCCCTGGTTGGGGAACTAATAACCCGCAAGCCGCACGGCGCAGGCAAAAAAAAAAAAAAAAAGGAAGAAAAAACCCCAAAAGACAAGATACATAGCACAATACCATCTGTACTACTCAGTGTTCTCCAGAGAAACAGAACCAATAGTATACATGTGTTACAGGAAGGGAGACTCCTTCCAGGGCCTGAGTGGGCGCTTGTCTAACACTCGGAAATAAATTGTCCGCAGAAACACACACGCTGGCGAAGCAAAAGAATACTGGGAAGGGGCGCCCGGGCAGAGAGCAGCAGGGTAAGGGAACCCAGGAGAACAGCTCTGCCACGTGGCTCGCAATCCCGGATTTTATGGTAATGGGGTTAGTTTCCGGGTTGTCTCTGGCCAATCGTCTTGCTTGTGCCCACATTTGGTCTCCTTCAGGGTGCTGCCTGGTGGCACGCGCATAGCTCAGCCAAGAGGGATTCCAGAGGGAAGGATTCTGAGAGGTTGGCAGGACAAATTATGGGCTGGCATCGCCTCCCTCCTTTTGGCCCTTCCTGAATTCTTCCAATTAGTTTTACAAGACATATTACGGGCGGGAGTCTCCTCCCTCTTTTTCGCCCCTCCCGAATTTTCCCAGTTAGCTTTCGGTGGCAGCACTATGTTCCATATCGGGACCTCCTGTTGTGAGACAACTCAGGCAAGCGGTTGTCACCGTGCCTGGCCAAGATGGGTGGTTTCAGTCAACGCTCCCTAACATATATATTAGAGGAGATTTATTATAGAAATTGATTCATGATTATGGAGGGTGAGGTATCCCTCGATCTGCCCTCTGCAAGCTGGAGACCCAGGAAAGCCAGCAGTGCAATTCAGTTTGGTTCCAAAGGCCTGAGAATTGGGGCAGGGTTGGGGGCAGTGGTGAAAATCTCAGTCTGAGTCCGAAGGCCTGAGAATCAGGAGCACCTATATCCGAGGGCTGTCTCTGCTCAAGCAAAGAGACTGAATTTGCCCTTTCTTTGCCATTTTGTTCTATCTGAGCCCTCAGCGGATGGGATGCTGCCCACTTGCACTGCTTTACTCAGCCTACAGATTCAAACGCTAAACTCTTCCAGATACACCCCATACATACACCTAGAAATGATCTTCATGTTTCACTAGCTCTCTGGGCATCCCTTAGCCCCATCAAGGTAACACATAAAATGAACTATCACCGTATTTATATACAATTTTTTAAATATAAAGAAAGACATGGGCTTCCCTGGTGGCGCAGCGGTTGCGCGTCCGCCTGCCGATGCAGGGGGGCCGGGTTCGCGCCCCGGTCCGGGAGGATTCCGCGTGCCGCGGAGCGGCTGGGCCCGTGAGCCATGGCCGCTGAGCCTGCGCGTCCGGAGCCTGTGCTCCGCAACGGGAGA
>NC_041234.1:113450488-113490549 GCF_002837175.3 Physeter macrocephalus
GAGCCTGTGCTCCGCAGCGGGAGAGGCCACAGCAGAGGGAGGCCCGCGTACCGCAAAAAATAAATAAATAAATAAATAAATAAATATAAAGAAAGACATAGCAAATGATTAAAAATGAGTACTTATGTGGAGGAAGGGAATGGGTAGGGGGTTCAAGAACAAAGATGAAAAAATAGACTAAACTGAGGGCTTTGCACAATTCTGTACCCTGAAGTGAGGACTAGGATTGAATCAACTCTGTGCACCTCAAGGACAGTACAATTAGCAGATATAAATACTTTTTAAATTTCTGAGAACACCCACCCATCTACTCACACACATATGATACCATTCACTGTTGTTTAGTATCTCACACGTTCAAAGATTCCAGTTATTCTTTATGCATAGAAGCAGAAGCCTGATACCATGTCATTTAATCCTGACACTCCTCCCATACGTGTTTTTTTCCTCTCTTTTTGAAATTGAAGTATGGTTGACTTACAATATATACGAGTTGAATGGTAACAAACTTGAGACTCAGGAAGGTTAAGTGACCGCCCCAAGGACTCTCGGAGAATGAGTGGTAGAGCCGAGGCATTAACCCAGAGCTCACATGCTTATCCATTAAACTACTTTCTTCCAGCACAAAGAAAGCCTGATATTATTTCCCTATTTATTGGTTTTATGCTCACTTTCGTGGGTTTACATTTTCCCAAGTGCCTTATAATAGGCTGTCTTCCCACATTTCTGAACTGAATCCACTGTCAAACTCTTGCCCTCCTAACTACTTAGAGAAATGGGCAAAGTCAATCTTTTATATTCCTATTTTACTGTCAAGGAAGCTGATGCTCAGGGTTGAAGGAAATGAGGCAGAAGCCTCACAGAGTCTTCTCTGTGAGAAGACTCACAGAAGTGAGTCCTGTGATGAAGAAAGTCAGTAAAAAGTGATGATTTCAAAACAGAAAACATATCTGCTGAGGAGTCTAGCAGTTGATGTGTATATGGTACATAAGATGTTCAAGTTAATTCATTTGCTCTGTATGTTTGTTAAATTTAATAAATATGGTGTTTCTTGTCCTGAGGGAATTTTGTTACCAGAAAGTGCCGAACAGTGAACATTTGATCAGTACTGCTAAGTCCACACCTATAATCTGCCTGTTCTTCAGATCAGCAGTTTCCAATCAAATTTAATTGTCAAATACAATTCATGTGATACGTTCAGGTTCATTTCACCAGAGATAAATTTCAATAAGTGTTTTCTGGTGAGACTAATTGTCGTTTACAGAATCACCCTCTCGACAGACACCATTACACATGCAATTTCATCAGTAACTACTAACATTTGGGCAGTTAACATTTTTCTCTGCTTAAATTTGTACATTTTTCAATACTTTATTACCTACAGTCAGCCAATAGAAAGAGCAATGAACACATTTGGCTATTTATACTTCTGGAGCATATTCTCATGGCATGCCATTTATTCCCATAAATCCTAGTAGAACAAGACATTCACACCACTTGGCCTGCCTGAACACTTGAAGAATATAATGATAAGGCAAACTGGAAATAATGCTGAGAATTAGCCAATAAAAATTGTACCAAAAAAAGACAGTCTGAGTATTCTAAAGAAACAATCATTCCTTCTGATGAAATCCGCAGTGATTTACAATTATAAAGATTGTCATTCATTTATTTTTTATGTATTCATTCCTCACACGTTCCCAAGAGAATTCAGGACATTTAAGAATATGCACGCACATAGTATAGCAGCATCAAATACATGTAAAAATAAGTTGAGACAAAATTAACTGTGTGGGAAAGCAAGTTGAAGCCAAGCCTGGAGTGAGGGTAACATCCAAAATATTATGAAACTCCATAACCTAGATGTCTAAGATTCAGAGCAGCCAATGTGAAGAGGGGATGTGATTATGTCCAATATTCTCCGTGTCCACCAAATAAAAACCAGCTTCTCAGGGGAAAAGACAACCAAGGGTCTGCAAAGAGAAGGTGCTGTGTTGCTAGCATGTATGTTTTTCCATATGTAAATCTTATGAGTTAATATTTAAAAAGACAGTATTTGCCTCTGTTTAATTAAAGTTTGCCAATCTATCCATATTTCCAGTGCTAGGAATTAATCTGAAAAATATAATTTTAAATTCCAAACAATATGCAAGCACAAATATATTTATCACAGCATTATCTACAATAGCCAAAAAACTGGAACCAATTTGAATACATAAAAATAAGCGGGTAGTCAATTATATCCATGCACTAGATAATTTTCAGTCAACTAAAAATGTTACTCAAGAAACATATAAAACAAAGGAATATGGATATTATGACCTCGATTTTATCTTTAAATAATAAACATGCATATTTAAGGGTAAACAAAAAGATAAAAGGCTAAACCGAAAACTATATAGTAGTTATCTCTGGGCTGTACAAAAACAGGTCATTTTTATCTTCATCTTTGGAACTGTCTGTCTTCATGAAATTCTTTGAAAGCAACATGTATTATTTCTGCAGTTAAAAGTAACTTTAGGGCTTCCCTGGTGGTGCAGTGGTTGAGAGTCCGCCTGCCGATGCAGGGGACACGGGTTCGTGCCCCCGTCCGGGAAGATCCCACGTGCCGCGGAGCGGCTGGGCCCGTGAGCCGTGGCCGCCGAGCCTGCGCGGCCGGAGCCTGTGCTCCGCAACGGGAGAACAGGAGAAGCCACGGCAGTGAGAGGCCCGCGTACCGAAAAAAAAAAAAAAAAAAAAAAAGTAACTTTAAAAGAGTCTGAGGGATGTATAATATTTGTGGAACTTTCTTAAATGTTGACAGTGGTACCCATCTTCTGCATCCAAATGCCTTGGCCTAACCCAGGCAAAAGACCACCTAAACGGCAGAACCAAAACTTGAACCCCAGTTTTCTGTTTTCCAGTCCAGTTTCTCCAGCTCTGTAACACAGTGTCAATCAGGTATGAAAGTCAGGCCTAATAGAAATAATTAATGCACAGAAGGCATTATCTTCTCTTTAATATATGGCCATTTTTTCCGAAGTGAAAGCTGTAGATTAACAGATAGTTGATTAATAGACGGTAATTTTTTAATTAAAAGATTTTATTTTTAGAGTAGGTTTAGGTGTACAGAAAAATTGAACAGAAAGCACAGAGGGTTCCCATATACTCACTCTCCACCTACTCCATCCCCCCACAATTTCCCTTCTTATCAGCCTGTCACATTGGTATGGAACATTTGTTACAACTGATGAAAAAATATTGATACATTATACCTAACTAAAATCCATAGTTTACATTAGGGTTCACTCTTTGTGTTGCACAGTTCTAAGGGTTTTGCCAAATGCATGATCCACCCTGAGGGAATCACACAGAAGAGTTTCACTGCCCTAGAAATCCCCAGCACTCCGCCTCTTCATCCCTTCCCCCACTATACCCCACTGCACCCCACTCTCTGGCAATTGCTGATTGTTTTACTATCTCTATAGTTTCATCTCTTCCAGCGTGTCATAGTGTTGGAATCACATAGTGTGAACCTTTTCAGACTGGCTTTCTTCACTTGGTAATACTCATTGTTTCCTCCATGTCTTTGCCTGGTTTGGTAGCTCATTTCTTTTTTTTTTTTTTTTTTAATTTTGATTTTACTTTATTTTATTTTGGCCATGTCGCACAGCATGTGGGATCTTAGTTCCCTTAGTTCCCTTAGGATGATCAAACCTGCACCCCCTCATTGGAAGCGTGGAGTCCTAACCACTGGGCCACCAGGGAAGTCCCCAATAACTCATTTCTTTTTATCACTGAATAATATTCAATTATATAGATGTACCACTGTTTGCTTATCCATTCACCTACTGAAGGGCATCTTCATTGCTCCCAGTTTTTGGCAATTATAAATAAAGCTGCTATAAACATTTATGTTCATGTTTCTGTGTGGACATAAGTTTTCAGTTCATTTGGGTAAATACCAAAGAGCATGATTGCTGTTTTGTAAGGTAAGAGTATGCTTAGCTCTGGAAGAAACTGCCAAACTGTCTTCCAAAGTGGCTGTACCGTTTTGCATTCCCACCAGCAATGAATGAGAGTTCCTGTCTGTCGCTCCACATCCTCTTAGCATTTGTTATGTCAGTGTTCTGGGTTTTGCCCATTCTCATAGGTGTGTAGTGGTTTCTCACTGTTGTTTTAATGTGCATTTTTCTAATGACAAATATTTTCATCTGCTTATTTGCCATCTGTACCCATCTATATATCTTCTTTGGTGAGGTTGTCTGTTCAGATCTTTGCGATTTTTTAAATTGGGTTTTTTGTTTTCCTACTGTAGAGTTTTAATCATCTGCAAAATTTCAACACAAGTCCATTATTAGAAGTGTGTTTTGCAAATGTTTTTCTCTCTGTGACTTGTTTTTTCATTTTCTTGGCAGTGTTTTTCACACAGAAGAGGGTTTTTGTTTTAATGAAATTAAATTTATTTCGTTTTTCTTTCATGAATCATACTTTTGCTGTTTAAAAACTCATCATCCAATCCAAGGTCACTCAGAGTTTCATATTTTATTCTAGAAGTTGTACAGTTTTGCATTTTACATTTAAGCCTGTGACTTATCCTGTACTAATTTCTGTGTATTGTATTTTTTCACGTTATGAATTTGTTTTTTATTTCAAATTAACACAATGAGCGTCTGATGAAAACTTAAGAATCACAGCTTTCAGCATGCTTGATGATTTCTTTTACCAATTTTACTAAATGTTGAAATCTATGCTTCTACTTTTTTAACAAAATAAGTATAAACTTAAATATTAAAAAAAAATAATTGCACAAACACTGCAGAGCGGACAAAGATGACACAGAAGGAGCTGAATTTTTGGCTGAATGGAGACACCACCATGCCATGATTTGAAATGTTAATTTTTTAGGTAAGTATAAAAATCTGAGCCAAGAGTAGAGATATTTTTTTGATTTTAACTTTAATGAAATCCAACTTATCAATTTTTCTTTCACAGGTGATGCCTTTGGTACTGTATCTAAGAAATCATCACCAAACCCAAGGTAACCTAGATTTTCTCCTGTGTTATCCTCTAGAAGTTTTATAGTTTTGCATTTTACATTTAGGTTTGTGATCCATTTTGAGTTAATTTTTGTGAAAGCTAATTTTTTTCCAAGTAGAAATCCAGTTATTACAGCACCATTTGTTGAAAAAGCTATCCTTTCCATAGAGAGTAATTATATAAATTAAATATTTCAATAAAAATGTATTTTTTAAAAGTCCAGATTAAATAAGTAAGCACTGCAAAATCATACTGTTGAACTTGTCAATTTCTTGTCCGTCTCCCACATTATATTCTGAGCTTCTCTAAGTAGTGATCTAGTCTTGTTCAAGGTTATATCCCAGCACCTAGCCGTGTCTGGTACATAGTAAGAGCTGAATGCACACTTAAAGAAGTCATGAATGCCACATTCAGAGCTATATAAAAGCAATACCAGCTTAAAAGTGTCGAACTGATTTAATCAAAATTAGTCACCATTTAGGTATTTCTAAAAATTCAAGTGGGATTGTGAGTTGTGATATAACCATCTACTGCCCCTAATTTACCTCCTTCATCCATCCTCCCACTGAAAATATTAAATTCAAAATAACACATGAAAAGCTGCAAAGTTAAAACAGCACTGTAAGCTAAGGCTATCAATAAATAATGTTAATCTCCAAAAAGAATTACTCTTAGAACAGATGGTCCCAACTGAAATAGTACAATTAGAAGCCAACTCATGCCTAACCCTTTGAAACATGATCACACTCGGAGTGGGGAAAGAAGCTTTCACCTACCCACACCGCACATCCCACTATCAGAGAGCTGGAAGTCTGAACTGAGGACCACAGTGTGGAATCTCCTCTCCTTGTTCTTGGGAGCCGTGCTCTGCTCCCAGGGCACTGGAGATAGATTAAAAATAAGAAGGCTGGCAAAGATTTCCCAAGCAAACATAAACTACATATAGAAGTAATAAAATCATTTGCAAGACAAAAGGTATTAAACGTGGCAAAGAGGGTCATTTTTATAGAATAGTCATGGCTTTTATGTGGCACATATATAAAATCGGCATCTGTTGAAATATGAGAGGAAATTGACAAAACTGTAATTTCTACAGCCTTTTAAAAACATCTCTACTCTGATAAAGAATCAGATCAAGAGGGACAAAAAAAGATAGAGAACAGTGGTCAGCAATTTGTTTCTGTAAAAGGCCAATAAATAGTAAATATTCTAGGCTTTGCAGGCATCATGCAACTCTGCTGTTGTAGCATGACAGCACTCAGAAGATAATGCATAAATGAACAGGCATGGCGGGGTTCCCATAAAGCTTCATTTACAACACAGGTGGCTATCCAGATTTACCTGTGGGCCCTAATTTGCTGACCTCTGATACAGAATATCTAAATAATATAATTAATATGTATGAACGAATACAATACAAACACTATCAACCTATTTTGTAGAATATAAATATGATATAAATATTATATTTACATGAACAGAAATATGCTTACTAGGCCCCACTAAAAATACTCAGTAAATTGGAAAACTGGAAAAAGGCATAGGTGGAATTCTTTGACCAAAATGTAGTAAAAATAAAAGCAGCACATTTAAAACAGAACCTACCTACATGTTTGGGAAAAAAAAAAAAAAACCTCCCTAATGAATAAATACTGAGTTAATGAGAAAACCAAATTTAAACTTTCAGAATATTTAAAATATAGCAGAATACGACTATCTGTTCTCCCATAACTATGCCAGCAACTGGGTATATCAATCTTTTTTATTTTTGCTAAATGATAAGTGAAAAACTGTATTTGTTATTGTTTTAATTTGCATTACTATATTTATTCATGAGGTTAAACATCTTTTATATGTTCATTTTTCATGGTCATTAAAGAATAAGATATAGAAGAATACTTTCTATTTGGATCTGAACATTATGCTTAGTGGTGAAAATTAAATCAGGAAAGATTTAGAGGATTGCTTTGAAAAGGATTGCTTTGAAAATATAATCAAGACATTAACACATGAAATGGTTAAAAGAAATATAACTATTAGAAAAGAAGACGAGAAATTATTTTATTCATGGATTTTATGATCATAATCAGAAAATGAACTAAAAGCTATTAAAATAAATACCTATTACTATAGGCTCCTCACATTTCTTACTCATGTATTTGTAAAAAACAACTAGGGACTTTCCCAAAGAGATAAAACATTGCTGCATTTGCTCAAAAATTGAAAGAGCAATTAGAGAGAACAGAAGAGATGACCATGAAATAGACCGAACTACCCATTCATCCAGTCATTCATTCATGTGCTATGTGTCAGTCATACTGGCCTTCTCGTCTCCTTTCTTTCCCTCAAGCACACACAAGCCCCTTCCAGTCTTCACATCTTTGTACTTTCCCATCCCTCTATCAAAGCCTCTTCTTCCTCGTTGTTATTTGTCTGGCTTCTTTCTCAAATTTTCATGTCTTTAGAATCCTTTATTGACCATTCTGTGGAAAATATCCACTCCTCCCCACCCCAGGGACCAGCATCATCTGACACCTGGTTAGAAATGCCAATTCTCAGGACCCACCCCAAACCCTGAATTGGAAACTCTGAGGGTGGGCCCCAGCAATCTGTGTTTTAACAAACCCTTCAAGCGATTCTGAGGCACCCTCCACTTGAGAACCACTGCTCTATTCTGTTGTCCTGTTTTATTCAGAGCGCTTGTATTCATGTGAATTTGTCTTAACCATCTGTCTTTACTGTCTGCCTCCTACCGCTGGGATATAAGCTCCATGATGCAGGGATCTTGGCCTAGTTCATGGCTGTATCTCCAGTACCTAGAACAGGACCTGCCTGATACATGGGAGGTACTAAAAAGTATTTGTCGAAAAGTACACCAAAATATAAGTGATGGTTGCCTCTGGGTGGTGAGATTCTAGATGAATTTTAATTTCTTTACAATTTGTGTATATTTTCTAAATATTAAACCATAGCATATATCATTTTATAATTACAAAAACCAATTTACATCATAAGATATGTATGTAACTTTGTATTTCCTATATTGATAGCAACAGAGCAGTCTACTTTAGCCTCTGCTGGAGTCCCATGATCTCCGCGGCAATGAAAGCTGCAATATTATCTTAATATTGAATTTAGCATCATTATGATAAGCTTCGGAATAGTATCTTCAGGGTGGGTAATTTAAAATCCAAGCCCTTACTTTCAGTAGCACTTGACCGTTTTACAAGCAAACGATCTTTCAAATAATACGCACATGTTCTTACTCTTCCACCTAGAATTTTCTAAAATGTCTCTTTTTTAGGTTACTCTATTTAAGTATGTCATCACCCCAATCTAGTTTGCATAAATAATTGTAGAGACTTCCCTGGTGGTCCAGTGGCTAAGGCTCTGTGATCCCAACACAGGGGGCACGGGTTCGATCCCTGGTCGGGGAACTAGATCCCACATGCGTGCTGCAACTAAGAGTTCGCATGCCACAGCTAAAGATCCACATGCCGCAACTGAGACCCGGAGCAGCCAAATAAATAAATATTTAAAATAATAAATAAATAAATAATCCTGAAACCCACTGTAGCAACAACAATAACAAAATCAGCATATTTAGAACAACTCACAATAATAATTACATTGCTTGATATAGATTCTTCCCCTATTGAGACACAATAGTTCAGTTTTGAACCATCACCCAAGAAAGTTGCTTAATTGACGTGAAATCTGAATACTTCTCCTAAGAGAGGGTGGTTCCAGGAAAATGGCATGTCCTGTTTCATTGTCATGACCATAGATCTCTGCCCTGACTACTGTAAATATGTCTAAATTAGTGTCACTTTGTGGATGAGAAATTTTTTTTGCAAAGATTTCCTCTACCTTTGAATAAATGATAGACTGGGTCTAGTCCTAATTCCACCATTAATTTCCTGTGTGACCTTGGGCAAGCCACTTGACTTCTCTGGACCTTGCTTTTCTTATGGTTAAAGAGAAGAGATTTTATTAAATGAGTTCTTAAGCTCTTTCTAGCTCCAAAGTTTATTGACATCCATGTATCGGGATTTCACTGTGGTGGGTGTCACTTGCTCATGTTTTAGTCAATATCAATTTAAGGGAAACTAAGATTAAAAAAAAAAAAAGTAATAAGGCAGTACTACTGACCCTTGGCAAGCCTGGCTTCATTATATACCTTTGATACATACAACTGTTCATGAGCCTAGAGGCTGGAGAAAAAAATATCAAGCTCAGTGATAAAGTGCAAACACATGCCAGCACTGTTTTATGTGTTTTACATCTATTTACCTATTTAACCTCCTCCACGCGTCTGTGAGCTAGGTTTTAGTATTATCTCCAACTTTACAGGTGAGGAAACTGAGGGACAAAGTGAAAATCACAAGGTCACAAAAGAGTCAGACTTGGATTCAAACTGAGGCCAGCTGATTCCAGAGCCCACGTCCCCATTGCCCACACTGGGTCCCCTCTCCCCAGGCCAGCTTGCAGGGCTCCGTCTCCAGAGCCTGCAGGTGACCGGCCAGGAGCTCAGTGGTTCTCAGTGTCCCCATCCTGGAGGCACAGCCCCGAGCAGCCACGTTCACTGCAGCCATGCTGGCGCTTAGGAGGAGTGACATCCATGGCTTTCATCACTGGCTCCAATCACCTACCCAGCCCTTGGATTTCAGGCCACTTCCCTGAGCCTCTCGCCTGGCTCAGCCCAAGACAAAAGGGGCACAAATCCAGACAGACACACTGACATCCTCTCTAGAGCTCTGCATCCATTTAGTGACAGAGCACGATTCCTCTTTTGCAATTTTGTTCCACATGAGTGTGTTTAG
The DNA here is from genome assembly GCF_002837175.3 of Physeter macrocephalus. Lineage (NCBI taxonomy): Eukaryota > Metazoa > Chordata > Mammalia > Artiodactyla > Physeteridae > Physeter > Physeter macrocephalus. The sequence continues at coordinate 113,460,331 of NC_041234.1, forward strand.
TCTCCCTGAATAGATAATGAGTTCCTCTGGGTGGAGATATTTGATGCGGCCTTGTTTGTAACCCTCAGAGCATCAAATGTTTACTGAGCACCTAGTCAGTGCCAAGCGCACTTTCAGGTCCTGGGGCTACGTGATGTATACGAGTGGTCACTGCTCTCAAGGAACTCACAGATTAGCAGGGGAGACAGATATGTACAGAACCCAAACAGATAAATGGCATAAAAGTGGAACGACTGAAGGGCTGTACACACGCAGAGGAGGGAATCACCCACTCGCAGGCCAATTCAGACCATGAGCTTTGAAGTCAGACAGAACTTGGTTTGAATTCTGACTTCTCCCCTTACAAGCTGTGTGATGTTAGGAAAGAAACTTAACATTTCTGAGCCTCAAGGCTCTCACCAGTAGAATAGGAAGAGCAATGAGATTTAAATGAGAAAAAAATCACTTGGCAAATGCCTGGCATAGAGGGGGTACTGAATAATAGTAGCTACCACTAATAGCAGAGAAATCTTCAAAGACTTGCCGTAGCCCTTGAAAAAGGAATACGAGGGGACAAAGGGGACAGTATTTGAGTTAGAGAAAAGAGCATGGGACATGGCATGGAGGGAGAAAAAGGCATGTTTGTTAGAGGAAAGTAACATTGTATGACTGCTGGTATTATAGAGGTTTGGGGATGGAATGAAGAGAGGTCGTGAGAGGCAGTCTTTGATCGGATTGATAAGGACCTTGAAATCATGATCAAAGGATTTTGAACTTCAGCCTATAGGAAAAGGGGAAAGATAAAAGGACATTAAATATGGAGTGAAATAGAAAGATGACGTATCATCTCATCTACGTTTTTAATGCCTCAGGAAGTGAGTGTGATCATCCTCGAGATTACTTGGTTATCCCTAAGTAAATCTCTTTCATAAAGACTTTAATTCCAAGAGAAGAAACTGATGAGACAGCTGCCGACCAGCAACCGTTCATTCTCTAATCACAATTCTCAAAATTGTCCAATAATAGATTTTCTGAAATAATCATAGTCCAGCATGGAAAATATTCTGCTGGTTCACCATTTTTTATTCCGTAAGGAGGAGAAAAAATATTTAACTAGCTAGCCCATCTTGAGGTTGGTAGTTTTTGGATTTCTATCACCTTAAAAAATCCCCATATTTTCCAACAACAGAAGCACCCAAGATTTTCCTGAAAGATTCCCAAAGTTGGTCCAACCACGTCACAGAGCAGGAAGGTCTATGCTGGAAGCTGACCTGATTTTTGCATTTGCCTCCCCACCCCTGGCTCGAGAATGCTAGCAGCTGGTGGACCATTTATGGAGCTCATCTCAAGGCCTGCTGATGCTGCTTCTACCCCCAGAATCCATCAGCCACAGTTTAAGAATAGCCATCTCCCTGTGGCAACATGTGTTTTCCTCTTTCAAGATGAAGTCTGGGTCCCAACTCTGGCCATTCTCTGGTGGTACTGAGAAATATGCCCACAATTACAAATGCCTCATGGCACAGCCTCCCTCGGCCTTTGGGACAAAGTCCCCAATGCAATTCCTTGGTTGACAATCATAGAATGGAAAATCTTGAGATTTCTCCAGTGGCAAATGTTCTAAAGTCTGTTTCAGAACAGCAGCTTTTGCTTCCATGGCTGCCAAACTTTGCCATCCCCCTAACTCACTTGAGTATGCCCCCAAACTGAGTCACCGCCAGGTCTGCTGGCAGATGAAAAATGCCCCAGGTACAGCCAGCCTCCATGTGCGACACTCTACTGTAAAGACACTCGCAGGAAACCCATCAAGTCCGATCTCTATTCTAAAACCCTGCTTTGCACAGACATACACCCAACTAGTGGTCTGACTGCTGTGGGGAACTAGAAAGAATGTGTTACCTGAAAACTGGAAGATCCGGGGTCTAGTCCCGACTGGGAAGAGGAATTAGCTGTGTTGAATGTGATCATGATGATGGAAGTGCCCAGGCCTCAGGTTCTTCATCTGTAAATTGACAAGTCTAGACTGGAGAACCTACAGTGCTCTTTCTGGCTCGAACAGGCTATGATTCGCAAGCAGATTTCTTCCTGTTCTTCTCCAAGTGTCATACATACTTCTGTGGGGCTCTCAGGAACTCGCTCTTTCGATTCATAATCAGCTTTTAATATTCATTTAGAAGATGTAGACTTTTTTAAAAATAAATTTATTTATTTTTGGCTGCGTTGGGTCTTTGTTGCGCGTAGGCTTTCTCTAGTTGCGGCGAGCAGGGGCTACCCTTCGTCGCAGTGTGCAGGCTCCTCGTTGCGGTGGCTTCTCTTGTTGTGGAGCACAGGCTCTAGGCACGTGGGCTTCAGTAGTTGTGGCATGCGGGCTCAGTAGTTGTGGCTCGCAGGCTCTAGAGAGCAGGCTCAGTAGCTGTGGCACACGGGCTTAGTTGCTCCGCGGCATGTGGGATCTTCCCGGACCAGGGCTCGAACCCGTGTCTCCTGCATTGGCAGGCGGATTCTGAACCACTGCACCACCATGGAAGTCCCGATGTAGACTTTTTAATTAACCAAACTGTTCAATGTACTATTTTGACATTTACAAAGATGGACATAATTTTAAACTCATTTATTTTGCGTCCGACTATTGTATAAAGCATTCCAAAGCTCACGCTCATGTGGGAAATGAAAGATACAAGCATGCATTAATGAGCAACATATCAAGGAGTCTGGAAACCCTTCAATTAATCTGTTTTCCAGACTGTTCTCTCAGGTTTCATCCTATTAAAAACCGGCCATCTTTCTTCCGACAAGACAACTTTCTCACGCTCCACTAATAAATCACCAAAGCATTCCACCTTGACTAAAAGAGACTAATTCTCATGAGTTAAATAAACCTTCCACAAAGGTGTACACTGAGTGATAAAGGTTGACCTCCACTCATGATGAAGCCAAGTGAGAGAAGAGTGACTGTTTTGTGCCTGCATATAAAGTAACTCAGCAAAAGACAGTGGGACCAGATGTGGATCCTGGTGTCTGCTGAACTCTCCTTATGGGGGTATGTGGTATAGGCTCAGTTTCAAATATCTGTTCCCATGGTTTCCATAAATTATCAAAATATCCTTATTATTCTAATATTCCAGTATTCAAACTACTTCTACCAGCATGTGTCTCCTCAAAAGTAACACATAGGTCTTTGGTGTCTCCACCCTGCTAGGTCCCGCCACATCTGGAAGTGTATCCAGATGTGGTCTATCACCAGACAGAGAACACTGTGAGTAGATCCTAACCGTAGTCATTGTCCAAAGGAGGACACACAGTTTTCTCTCCTTTTCCTATCTGGTTGCCTTGCATGCAAAACGGAGCCATCTTCAGTGGGCACAGGAAGTCCTCTTTCCTCCCCTGATTTCCTCCTATTTTCTCTTCTTTATCCACCTCCTTCTTCCTGGACCCCACCCCAGGAAGGTCAAAGCCAGGGGCCCTCCGTTCCCGGCTTCCTCCTGGGAGATCAGGCTCCTTCCCACTTGATCCTCACAGCCCACTCCAGGGACAGCTTAGGACTTTCAAAAAAACAATGAATCACAACTACCACTCACCACATGCTGTGCAGTGTGCAGTTACTTTACATATGCATTTGTTCCTCACAGCAACTCTGGAGCTAACTGCAGTTATTATCGCCTTCATTTTATAGATTAAAAAACAATGGAGGGGGACTTCCCTGGTGGTCCAGTGGTTAAGACTCCGTGCTTCCAGTGCAGGGGGTGCTGGTTCCATCCCCGGTCAGGGAACTAAGATCCCACATGCTGCACGGCCAAAACAAAAACAAAAAACAATGAGGCACAGTGAGATTAAATGACTCGCCCAAACTGACACAGCAAGTAAACTGTGGCGCCCTTTAAGACAAAGAGCGGATCATTACAAGATCAACGTATTTCACGCTGAGAGAGACTGCCTCTCGTAATCCAATTTTAAGGTGTTTAAGGTATGCCTACAACAAAAGTTCTTCCCACTCGAGATGGAGAAAGACAGAAACACACGGGGCCAACAGGCCCAATCTCCTGTCCTAACACAGTCACACATTTTTCATTCTAGTTTTGCAAAATTTGATCAGTCCAGAGGAAATCACAGCACCCCCTCCAAGACTAGCACTCACAGGTGCCAAGTGGCTGAATGGACTCACAGTGATTGAAGCCTTAGAGGGTTGGGGAGGGGGGAGATGCTGCGTGGTACAGGGTGCAATCTGCAAAGGGATATGGGGTTCCCTTGGGGCCATACTTAGGTATTTAAGGCAAAAGTTATAAATAATACCATCCTTACATATTAAACATAGAGATTCCTGTAAAGAAGTAATTTAAATTGGGGAAAAACTGAACCAACAAAAAGAACAAGGCATCAATTTTCCAAGACCCGTTTTTTAAATGTTTCAAAGAATGGGAGGAGAAGAAAAATTATTTTCCTTCTACCTTGCTAGATTCTTGGCTGAGACCCCCGTAACAGGAGGAAAACAATCCCAGAAATGTCTAAGCCACCACCTTAAATACCGCTCCCAGCTAAAGACCAAAGAAAGATGTTGGGGGGAGGGAGCCAGTTATGGGAGGTTTTCAGGCAAAGCACAGTGAACAAGGTTGTGCAGATTTAGGTCACTGCCTTCTCCATTGATAAGAGTTTCTAGAGATTTAGAGTCACCCTTGTCTTCCAAATCTCTTCCTGGTACAGACAGGGAGACACCTTTACAAATGGAGATTTCCCTTGTAAATATAAACGTCTCTCACAAAAAGGTAACTTATACTCAGCATTCAGAGCTTTTCCCGTGTCTGCTTTTTCTTAAAAAATTACCTGCTCAAAATAATCCTTATGCCAGAGACATATTTTGAGGTGGAAATGTGCTTCCCTTCATAATCAAACATGGGAGAAAATGAATGCAGGAAAAAATAATTGTCTTTAAGTCAAGTTGAAGGCTTCAAAATCTTAAGTGAGCAATGAATGAAAGACAAGTGATAACATCTGAGTATAGATTAGCTTCTATTATTGCATCTCCCCTCATTTTTAAGCATATGTACCTCACAATGGAAACATAACATACAGAAAATTTGAAGCTTCAGATTATATGAAACTGCAAGTATTTGAATTTCCACCTCTTTCCTCTCTAAATCTGAACAAACAGAATATTGTTTCTGTCGGTTCCCAGTATTAGGCAGGAAAAGATTTAATAATGCAGTAAGCAGGGCTTTCCCATTTTTAAACGACATTTTAAATTAGGTTTTACTGGAAGCTTAATTTGCCCCCCAGAATCCCTTAATACACAGAATCAGAAAAAGAGAGAATTAAGAAAACCAGCACCACATTCTTCATTAAGAAAAAAGGAAAAAAATACTTTGGGGATAAAAGAATTTTATATGTCAAAGAATGTATAACCTATGCCTATTTAATGAGTGATTCCCACTGGATTCTTTGTACAAAGAATGTGTTTCTCTTTTTAAAAAAAGGATATGGAAAAAAAATCCCTTCGAGGACCCAAACCCCCAAGCATGTAACTGCTAGGCTCGCGCATCTACAGTCAGTCTGTTATGGGATGTGCTCCAACTATAACCACTCTCTTTCCTGTATCTAAGTACACACTAGAAGCCCTGTCTACCAACCCTGTCCACCACGAGTAACCTGCTTGTTGACTTTAAATAGGTGCCCTGGTGCCCCTGGGAGAGCAATCTTTAAAAGAGTCCAGCCATCATTTATTTGATGGGTTTGAAAGATGTCTGAACAGAGGCTTGTGCACAGCAAGCCAGGATACCCCACTCTCCAAGCTTTCAGAGCTGGGACCTGTGTCATGGGCACTTACTTCCTCAAGACAATCCAAGTGCTCTCATTTCTCCTTGGGGGATGGAAAATGCAAAGTTGCTCACTTTTTTGGCATCTATTCATGGAGCACCTGCTATGTGCCACAGTGTTCTAGGCAATGGGGACAGAGCTGTGAACAAAGCAACAGAGGATCCCTACACACATGGAGCTAACCTTCTAATGGGCCAGATAACACAAATTTTTTTCAAAAACAGGAACGCTTATTCCTTTACAAGTGGAAACGGTTTATTCATACTTCATCAGTAACTCAGTGAGGCAATGGGGCAAGTTAACCGTTGTTGGCCTCTCACAAAGGCTATTCCTTAGATCATGAGCATAAGCCCTGAGCCACAGCGCAATTGACCAGAGATGTCTCTAATGAGGGAATTTTACCAGTACTAGTCACATAATCATAAAGCAGCACTTTGCTTTTCTATTTGCCATCTCCCTTTGCGTGCCGGTCTCTCAGGAATCTCATGAGGAGGAGTTCTGGATTAAACGAGATTAGAACATTCCTGGATTCTTGACCGAATACAACTCAGTTACCCTCAAATCTCATCACTATTTCTAACAGACCTTATTTTGTAGTCATGGTCTGATAAAGCCTGGAATATTTGGATTAAACTATTTGCCAAATTTTTCTTTTTCAGATTCTTGGGTACGGTCACCTTCTTCAGACACTTTATCCTAAGTTGCCCTTTTCCATTTCTTCTCGGAAAGCTCTCTCCCTTCCCAGTAAGTAGATGAGATTAGAAGCCGCCATCCTCAAGCCACCTCCTACCGTTAGTTAGTTATTGACCTCTGACATCTTCGGTGCCAAATAGCATTTATTCATTCATTTACTCAAACTGTATCCACTGAGTGGCAACCTTGATGCCAAGAATACGGCACTGAGTAAATCAGGAAACATCCCTGCTCTAATGGAGCTTATTCTTGTGAGGGGATCTATAAACAAATACACACAATACACCAGGCAGTGATACTTGCCATGCAGCAAAATAAGGCAGGGGGAGGGGGCTAGAGAGGGACAGAGGGAATATTTGAGACAAGATTCCCTGTCGAGTGACATGGATCCTACTCCACACTCCAGCCTCAGCAGCAAAGCTCTTTCCAGGTCATAAAGGTGGGGATAAGTCCTAAAATGGCTAAATACAGGGACTCTGGCACCAGAAACTGTTAGGTAAGTTTTAACCTCTGCCAGGTGACATTGTTCTGCTCGATTTTCAAATGTTATGGATGATTTTTGCTACGGGAAATCTAGCAGACCATTTCTGCAACTTGCATTTGTCAGGCGCTACTTGTCTTTCAGGCACTGTGATAAGCAGTGGGGAGAAGATGAGTGAAACACAGTCCTGCACAGGAGGGAGAGGTGCTCAGGATGTGCCCTGTGTCAGCAGACTGCGTCATCATTCACCCGGTTGCCCAGGCTGCAAAACTTGGGATCATCCTTTTCTGTTTTTTAAGGTATTTTAAAAATAAATTTATTTATTTTACTTTTGGCCGCGTTGGGTCCTCTGTGGCCTTTGCTGCCTCCCACATTGCTCTGCGTCGCCCTTGTGGACCTGCCCTTATGACATACACTCTATCTTGGTAACTCCTTCTCCAGTTCCTCTGCAAAGGTCAGTTCCAGCCTTGCCCGTTGAAAATGCAGGAGAAAAAGGTTCATTCAGTTCATCTCGAAAAGCTTGTGCCAATCAGTAATGAAACCTCCAGCCATTAGAATCCCCAGCCCCACATGGAGGCATTTCAATTCTTACTTCTTGAGCTGGGAATTTTTAAATTTTATTTATTTATTTATTTATTTATTTATTTATTTATTTTGCGGTACGCGGGCCTCCCTCTGCTGTGGCCTCTCCCGTTGCGGAGCACAGGCTCCGGACGCGCAGGCCCAGCGGCCATGGCTCACGGGCCCAGCCGCTCCGCGGCATGTGGGATCCTCCCAGACCGGGGCGCGAACCCGGTACCCCTGCATCGGCAGGCGGACGCGCAACCACTGCGCCACCAGGGAAGCCCCTATTTATTTTTTATACAGCAGGTTCTTATTACTTATCCATTTTATACACATCAGTGTATACATGTCAATCCCAATCTCCCAATTCATCCCACCACTGCCACCCCGCCCCGCCGCTTTCCCCCCTTGGTGTCCATACGTTTGTTCTCTACATCTGTGTCTCTATTTCTGCCCTGCAAACCGGTTCATCTGTACCATTTTTCTAGGTTCCACATATAGGCGTTAATATACGATATTTGTTTTTCTCTTTCTGACTTCCTTCACTCTGTATGAGTCTCTAGGAGCTGGGAATTATTATATATCTTTGAAGCACACTTCTTTACTTTTTTAACTACTGGCTTAACTCTACAGCATTTCCCTTCCTATTTGTTCCCTTTGCTCCTAGAACACTTTTATTAAAAACTCTTCCATTACCTGCTGTTTGTTTGTTTTGGAGCCAAAATAATTTGTTTCCTTGGTTCCTAGATCTGGCTTCAAATACTCCCTTCTCTTCCAAATTTCAAATATTCTAGGAAAGTATAGGTTTTCTGAACCAAACTTTAATGTAGAAGACCAAAATTTTACATAAATAAAATGATGTACAGTTGACCCTTGAACAACTTGGGTTTGAACTGCTCGGGTCAAAGCTTTTGCCATGGTCTGAATGATTGTGCCCCCCCGCCAAATTCATATGTTGAAATCATAACCCCCAAAGGTGATGGTATAAGTAGGTGGGGCCTTTGGCAGGTGCTTAGGGCATGAGGGTGGAACCCTTATGTATGGGATTAGTGCCTTATGAAAGAGGCTCCGGAGAGATCTGTATCTCCTTCCACCATGCGAGGACACAGTGAAGAAGTGTTGGCTCTGAACCAGGAAGTAGACCCTCACCAGAACATGATCATTCTAGTGCTTTGATCTTGATTTCTCAGCCTCCAAAACTGTGAGAAATAAATTTCTGTTGTTTATAAGCTACCCAGTCTCTGGCATTTTGTTACAGAGACTGAACAGGCTAAGACAGTTTTCAATATATGAATTTGGGGGAGATACAAAATGCAGCCTATGGCACTAAGTGGTCAACTTCCATGCCTTAACACCTTCTGCGTGCCAGTAAATATCAGTTGTGCATCTCCAGTCCACTTCTGTCTCCTGATTTCCAGAATTTTATAGCCATCCTCCTGCTAGACATTATACTGGGATTACGCACATGCACCTTAAACTCACTGCACTGAAAACTAACTGAAAAATCTGTTCTCCGTCTCCACCACTATTACTTTTCCAATGTCTCCTTATCTCAGTGAGAAGCCTGTACATCATCTGGAGCTCTGTCCTCTCTGGCCCATCCTCCCCAATTTCTAATAATTACATCCTGCCAATTCTACTTCTTAAGTAATTTTAAAATGATTGCCTTCCCCACTGCCACTAGCTTAGACTAGGACACCATCACTTCTTGCCTAAATTCCTTACAAAGGAAAAAAGAGGGAGAAAGAAATTAACAGTACTTTACTATATGCTAGACTCTATACTAAATGCTCCGCATGAAATTGTTCATGTCATCTTCACAACAACCCTGGGTGGTAAGGAGTATTGTTACTGCCATTTTCCAAATAAGAAAGCTGAAGCTCACAGAGGTAAACCAATTTAACAGCCATCAATCTAAAAAGTGGAAATACCATGATTCGAACCCACTTTTGCCTGGAACTAGAGATTGTATACCTGACCATACTGTTATCCCATTGAAAACAATTCTGCAATTCAAGAAGATTATTTCCTATCAAAGAGGCACATGATAGAACCTAAGTCTATCTAAGGCCAAGGCTATTGTTTCATCCACAATACCCATCACATTGTAAATCTTGAAATGCCACACGTTAGAACATTTCTCCTGAATCATTCAACCCTCTGGCAAATAAACATCTGCCTCTCTCATAGGATGACCTGCCTCTTACTATTGATGGCCGTCATTTCTCTTTGACATTTGAGATTCTAATCAGCTCTCAGCTTTTTTCCAGCACATCTGGTTAAGCTAACGCCAACCCCAACATAATTTCCTCCCTTGCACAGTTCCTTTATTATAGCCACTGCATTCTTGCTATCCCCTAATACACGTTAACTTCTGAAATCTCAATGTTTAATTAAAGATTATGATTTAGAGGTAAGTGCCAAGCTCTTACTATTCTTAGGAAGTAGGGGGATTTTCTGGAGCAAACACATGCACATGAGCTTGTTATATCTGAGAACCAGATGTTCCAAGATTCAAACTAAATATGTATCTAAGACTCTAAAGCAAACCTGCCTTTTAAAAATAACCTTAAGATTATGCAATAAGTACTAAGCTATGGGGCACTAAACACGCAGGTACACTCACACACACACTATTTTGTTAGATAGTACAATATACAGAAATGCATTGATTTCAATAAAAACTGAGCTCATGCAATGTGCAAGGTGCTAGTTAATTCAGAAAAGGAATGACAGGAATCTAAGATAACACAGAGCAAGGTAGGAAAAAGAGAAAAACATGCTATAAATAGAGATTCAAATGAGGGAGGCACTCCTGGTTACTGATATAAAAAAAAGGTTTCATATAAGTTCAGTACAGTCGGCCCTCCGTATCTGTGGTTTCCACATCTGCAGATTCAACCAACTTTGGATTGAAAATATATTTTTAAAATAAATTTATTTATTTATTTTATTTTTGGCTGCATTGGGTCTTCGTTGCTGCACGCTGGCTTTTCTCTAGTTGCGGCGAGCAGGGGCTACTCTTCGTTGCCTTGCACAGGCTTCTCATTGCGGTGGCTTCTCTTGTTGCGGAGCACGGGCTCTAGGTGCGTGGGCTTCAGTAGTTGTGGAATGCGGGCTCAGTAGTTGTAGCTCGGGGGCTCTAGAGCGCAGGCTCAGTAGTTGTGGTACATGGGCTTAGTTGCTCCACGGCATGTGGGATCTTCCCGGACCAGGGCTCGAACCTGTGTCCCCTGCATTGGCAGGTGGATTCTTAGCCACTGCGCCACCCGGGAAGCCCTGGATTGAAAATGTTGTTAAAAAATTCCAGAAAGTTCCAGAAAACAAAACTTGAATTTGTCACCTCAGCAACCATTTACGTAGCAGTTACATTGTATTTAGAACTATTTACATAGCATGTACATTATATTAAGTATTATAAGTAATGTAGATATGACTTAAAGTATACAGGAGGAGGTGTGTAGGTTACTTGCAAATCCTACACCATTTTATCAATATCTTGAGCACCCGTGGAGTTTGGTATCCACGGGGGTCCTGCCACCAATCCCCCACAGATACCACGGGACAGCTGTGCCTGAGCCAGTGCCAATCAGAAGCACAAATACTTAGTAGAAAGAAATGAGGAAGAAAGCCTTCCAAGCAGAATCACCTGATTACATACATAGGGGTGGGAAAGAGAGGGGAACCTTTGGGAAGTGATGAGTAACAGAGTTTGGCTTGAGCACAGGATCGATCTAGGAAAGAAACTGCAAGATAAGTCTGCACAGAGGAATGTCACAGGAAGTCTTAAATTCCATACTTAGGAGTTTGAAACTGGAATTTTTTCTGTATTCGAAAATGTAGAATAGAGAAATGTGATTAAAGCTTCACTAGAAAAATAAACCTGGAATGGAAAGTGAATTAGGATGACATAGAGATAGAAAGCAATTACAGAAATCCAGACAAGACACAATTTATCCACGCAATAACTCATACCTGGATTCCTACAACAGCACCTACTAGTCCTTCTGTCCCCTTCTGGTCCCTCCCATAGCAGCCAGACTGATCTTTTCTAAATGTTTACCTGATGCCCTTATCCTCATCTTTAAAGCCCTTTGCCCTTGCATGAAAATTCAGGTTGTGGCCCTGATCTGCCTGGCCCTGGGCTAGGTATTCTGCTTTATTTCATGACACTAGGCTTCAGCCATACTGGTCTCCTTTCTGTTCCTCAAATAGACCAAGCTCTTTCTACCACAGGACCTTTGCACATGCTGGTTTTTTGTCTGCCATTCTCTTTGCCCTTTCATTAAGTGGCTTGCTACCTTTTTCAGGCTTCTGTGACTCATACCTAAAGTAAGAACTCCTTTGTTATTCTCTATTCATCCCGTAGCTTTTTAAACTCATACCATTTAATGAAACTTAATTTTTGTTTGTTTCTTACTTGTTCTTGGTCTTTCTCTCTCCACTAGATCTTAGGTGGCATGAAGGCAGAGCCATGTCTGCTTTATTCACTTCTGCAGTCCCAGGTCTTAGCACAGAGTAGGTGTTCACTAACATTTATTGCTGAATACATGTTAATGATCTACCCTGTATGGCAGGCATTGTAATAGGTCCTGAAGAGACAGCATTGAGTAGGAGAGTATCATTGTCAAGTAGCTAATGATCTAGAAAAGGGAGACAGACATGGAAACAGAGCATGGCAATGGAGACAAGAGTAGAGTGAAGCTGACCAACTAGGAGACTCTTCTCACTGTTTAGGCAAGAAACGATGAGGGTCAGAGAGATGTTTAAGTAGGAAAAACTACAGCACTTTTAGGGAGGAGAGAAAGGATAAGTGTAGGCCATCACCCCGATTGTTGGATGAAAGAGAGTGATCACAGTGGCAAAGGAAAGAAAAGGGCCACTGAGGAATATTTTAGATGCAGAACCACAAGTCTTGGCAACTGGTAAGGTTTTGAGGAAGAGACAGAAATCAAATGATGACTGAGCTTTGAAGCCAGGGAGGCTGCAAGGATGGTTCTTACTGTTCTTACCCAAAGCAAAGATTCTGAGAGACGGAGAGAGGAAAAGAATTTGAAAAATAGATACTCATTCTAAATTTTCACAACCTTCTCCTCAAACTTAAAGCCTGCCTTTCTATGCAGTACATGGGAAGTGCAACTTTAAGTCTTATTTAAAATAGAAAATTTTGACATTTCGACTAGAGAAATAAACAGTTTCATCCATAGTGTGAGAAGGAAAGTCAGGACTACAAATAACAAACACTGAACTAGTGGCCTAAGCCCAGCCACTCTCTTTCATCAACTACCTCTTAGTCCACCACATCCAGAGAACGGCAAAGATTTTTAAAGAGGAAAGATTTCATGTAGGAAGAAATATACTTAAAGAAAACCAAAATTCAAGTATATAATTGCACACAAAAAAGAAACTTAGGCGATTTTTGTGAGCTTTGGACATCAGGAATACTCACTGATGGTCTGAAAAAATTAATTCCTGGGCTAGATTTGACTATAAGTGAGAAGATAGCCTTCCAGAACCAAATTTTTTAAAATTCAAGTATTATTTTACAAGAAGTAGAAGCAAACATGCATCTCTGATGGCTAAGTTGGCTTCAAGTTTCTGCAAAGAGAACTTTGAGCCAACTTTCTACCCTCTGAACCTTCCCACTGGCTATAATTTATGTCCATGAACGGCACTCATGTAAACATGTCCAACTTTCTATGGCTACTTGGAAAAAACTGGCCTCAGAATATGGTCTACTCGGTGACTGCCCAGAACTTAATTAAAATTCCCAATGGACTAAGCTGACTTCAAGTGGTGCCATTACTAAACTTCCTAAAGCTCTTCTGCAGAAAAATACGACATGAATCCCAAGTCCAGCCATGATCAATCTTGAACACTCCAAGCGCCATAATTCATATTGAAGCTGTCTCACTGGCAAGTGTTTTCCAAACAAAATTTATGTTTAAGCAAATGAGCAATTCATTTGGAACAGGCTTAACAGATCAAATGCATTTGTATTGGTAGAAAATGATTTTCCAAAGAGTCATGGAGGCAAAACAAAGACCTTCTTTGAGTAAACCTGACTTGCTTCAAAAACATACCCAAAGTAAGTCTTCGAAAAATCATTTCCATTTCCCTAGTCACCTGTGAGATCTCACCATGAGACTGATGGTGTTGCTGGGGGGAAATTATATTCTTCAAGAGTTTAACAACATAATAGGGAGATAAGTGTGTCTCCGTGGAAAACAATGAATTTTGGAAGCAGAGAGACTTAGATTCAAATATCGGTTCTGCCACTCTTAATATTTAGCATGTAATGTAACCTCCTTTGCCTTAGCTTCCTGTGTTTTCAAAAGGGATTATGCCACCAATGCTGTATCAGTGTCACAGGAATCAAATGAGACAATGTACATAAAGTAACTAGAATGATGCCTAATATAAGGTACACAGTAGACAGATTTTAGGTAATTTTTCCTTTATTTTGCTGGAAAGAAACAGCCATGCACATAATGAAAAATGCCACTCTCGCCTTGGTACATCTCTCGGTTGCAGCCATGAAATCTGCATTTGTCACCCTTTCTTTTACTTCTGTTCCTATTCAAGTTAATTTCCCCTTCTATTCTCAAATCCGTTTTGTTGTAGCCTCTTTTATTTTCCAAGATAGAGCATAATTTTTTCCTCCAGAAAGTCCTCCCCATATCATCAGAAACCACGTACCGACCCAGTCCATCTCATGGCTATATTTACCTGATCTATCTCCCCCACAGATGCTCAACATTTTGAGGGTGGAGCCAACGTCTAACTGAATTGCTCCCAAGTGTGCTAAGCTAATATCAGATGATGAGGTCAGTTGGTATGAAACTGGTATATTAGGGCTTTAGTAGAGGGGACAGTAGAAGTAGGAGGAGAGGTGGTCAGAGAGACTGGCATAAGCTTGACCATCTAAGTTTAGATTTTATTCTACTGGCAATGGGAAGATAGTAAAGGAATGGCAAGTCTGACTTCTATTTTATAAGAGCCACACTCTCCTGAAGTACATAAATCAATATTCAGAGGGTGGAAGAAACATGACCAGTTACCAGACGATTGTAACAGTCCAGGAGAGAGCTAACGATGGTTTCCATGGTTTGGTAGAGGGGGCTGTGGAAGAAGTGGACATGTCTGAGATGGAGTCAACACAGTTTGCTGATGGACTGTATACAGGGGTGAGAGCAAGGAGTCAAGAATGATCCCGGGCTTCCCTGGTGGCGCAGTGGATAAGAATCCGCCTGCCAATGCAGGGGACACGGGTTCCAGCCCTGGTCCGGGAAGATCCCACATGTCGCGGAGCAACTAAGCCCGTGTGCCACAACTACTGAGCCTGCGCTCGAGAGCCCGTGCGCCACAACTACTGAAGCCCGCGCGCCTAGAACCCGTGTTCCACAACAAGAGAAGCCACCGCAATGAGAAGCCCATGCACTGCAACGAAGAGCAGCCCTCGCTCACCACAACTAGAGAAAGCCCGTGCACAGCAATGAAGACCCAACGCAGCCAAAAATAAAATAAATAAAATAAATAAATTCATTTTTAAAATACTTTAAAAAACAGAAAAGGATGATCCCAAGTTTTGCAGCCTGGGCAACCGGGTGAATGATGACGCAGTCTGCTGACACAGGGCACATCCTGAGCACCTCTCCCTCCTGTGCAGGACTGTGTTTCACTCATCTTCTTCTCCCCACTGCTTATCACAGTGCCTGAAAGACAAGTAGCGCCTGACAAATGCAAGTTGCAGAAATGGTCTGCTAGATTTCCCATAGCAAAAATGGTCTGCTAGATTTCCCATCCATAACATTTGAAAGGTTTCCTGTGATCCTTTGAGCTTTAACCGAACTGAAACACAGATTCACTGTTTACTACAACGTTGTAAGAATGTGGGTTTTCCATTCTGTGGGCTTAAACTCTAGATGGCTGAAGGCCAAACAGGATTCTGTCTTCATACACGCATAACAAGGTCACGCATCATGCTCCTCTAGTGACGTACCGACTCAGGACCTAGGAAATCCTGAATAATGATAAACTACTCCAAGTGATGGTCTGAGGCTGCCAGAATGAGATATTCATGTGGGATTTTAGTCAAGGAGTGTAAGCTTACTGAGGACAAAGCCTGTGAGGGACTTAACTCCATACACATTAGAGGACTTTGCACGTATTAGGCCAGACTGCATGTCTAACACTGCTATATAATTTTCATACATCTAGTTGAGTACAAAAATAAGTAAGTGTAGAAAGGGGATGAAATTAACCATGATAAATTGTAAACAATTAAGAAGACTCACCTACAAAGAACTTTAAGAGTAAATTATGATATCTTCTAGTATCATCTACTGCTTACTTCTTGAGATACAGAATGAGTCTAGTTGATCTCTTTCACCATTTTAATGATATGCATCCTTAAGATTAAAATACAAGAAGCTTTTACAGTACAGCCATTATCTTGGCACCCACTCAGGGTAACGAAATTTCTTACATCACTGGGTATAGGGCAGGATTCCTAGACCTCATCACCACTGACATTGGGGTTGGGTAATTCTTCATTGCAGGGGGCTGCCCCGTACACTGTAGAATGTTTAGCAGCATCCCTGGACTCTACCCACTACAAGCTAGTAGCAACCTCACTCCAACTGTGATATCCAAAAATGTCTCCAGACATCGCCAAATGTTCCCTAGGGGGCAAAACCATCCTAATTGAGAACCTCTAGTACAGGGAAAAGGAATTAATATTCATACATTCATTTAGTCATTCTATAAACTATTTGAATGCTTACCAAGAAGTAAGCAAGCCTCTGGGAATACACTGGGGAATGAAACAGATACGGTCTCCACCAAAATGGAGCTTCCAGCAGAAAAGAGAAAGAGGCAACCAACAAGTACACAAATACATGCCTGCAATAAGTTTTTTTTGCTTTTTAGAGTAGGTCCTTGTCGGTTATCTATTTTAAATATAGCAGTGTGCACATGTCAATCCCAAACTCCCAGTCTGTCCCTCCCCTTGCACCCTGCCCTCCCCCCAACCATAACCTTAAGTTTGTTCTGTAAGTCTCTGAGTCTGTTTTGTAAGTTCATTTGTATCATTTTTTTTAAGATTCCGCATATAAGCGGTATCACATATTTATCTTTCTCTGTCTGACTTACTTCACTTAGTATGATAACCTCCAGGTCCATCCATGTTGCTGCAAATGGCATTATTTCATTCATGCCTGCAATAAGTTTTATGAAAGAAAAGAAAAGGATGTCCTGGACAGGAGAGTGAGGGATGGCATCTATGAAGAGGTGGCATTTAAACTGTGACCTGAAGAAGGAGGAGAAGCCGGGCAGGGAAGAGTGGGAAGAGGAGCGTCCGAGTCCGAGAGAACAGCATGTGTGAAGCCCTTGATATGACCCAGACAGTGTGCTGGTCCCACTCCACGCATGTGTCGTTTAGGAAGGGCGCCCTAGGTCCTGGCTGCCCACAGCAATCCCACGTGGACCTGTGGCCCTCTGATTATTCGGATGATGAATTAGACTGCCACCTTACATTCAAATATTACAACATTTGAAGGGGATTTGGTTCCTCTCTCCATGCTACACATAGGCTTGCCTGAGATATTGCAAGTTTGGTTCTAGACCACTGCCATAAAGCGAATATGGCGATAAAGCAAGTCATGTGAATTCTTTGGTTTCTCAGTGCATATGCATATAAAAGTTATGTTTACACTGCACTGTAGTCTACTAAGTGTGCAATATCTTTCTGTCTAAAAAAATGATGTTTGTACCTTAATTTAAAAATACTTTATTGCTAAAAAATGCTAACCATAATCTAAGCCTTCAGAGAGTTGTAATCTTTTTGCCTCGATGTTGGTGGCTGCTGACTAATCAGGGTGATGGTTGCAGAAGGCTGGGGTGGCCGTGGCACTTTCTTAAAATAAGACAACAATGAAGTTTGCTGCATTGATTGACTCTTCCCTTCACAAACGATTTCTCTGTAGCATGCAATGCTGTCTGAGAGCATTTGATCCACAGTGGAACTTCTTTCAAAATTGGAGTTAATCCTCTCAAACCCTGCTGCTTTATCAACTAAGTTGATGTCATAGTCTAAATCTTTGTTGTCATTTCAACAATCTTCACAGCATCTTCACCAGAAGTAGATTCCATCTCAAGACACTTTCTTTGCTCATCCACAAGAAGCAACTCCTCATCCATTAAGGTTTTATCATGAGATTGCAGCAATCCAGTCACATCTTCACGCTCCACTTCTAATTCTAGTTCTCTTGCTATTTCCACCACAAATGCAATAACTTCCTCCACTGAGGTCTTGAACCTCACAGAGTCATCCATGAGGGTTGGAATCAACTTCTTCCACACTCCTGTGATTGTTGATATTTTGACCCCTTCACATGAATCACAGATGTGATTCCTTCCTTTCCAGAAGGTTTTCAATTTACTTTCCCCAGATCCATCAGAGAATCCCTATCTATGGGCAGCTATAGCCTTAGGAAATGTATTTCTTAAATAGTAAAACTTGAATGTTGAAATGACTCCTTGATCCATGGGCTGCAGAATGGATGTTGCGTTACCAGGCAGGAAAACAACATGAACCTCCTTGTACATCTCCATCACAGCTCTTGGGTGACCGGGTGCTTTGTCAGTGAGCAGTAATGTTTTGAAATGAATCTTTTTTTCAGAGCAGTAAGTGGGCTTAAAATATTTAGTAGCCTGTGGGCCGGCGCGGCACCCTTTCTTTCAGATCCGCCATCTGCAGTGGCACCGCCGCCAGTTTGCAGATTTTCGTGAAGACCCTGACAGGAAGACCATCACTCTCGAGGTCGAACCCTTGGATACAATAGAAAATGTAAGGCCAAGATCCAGGACAAGGAAGGAATTTCACCTGACCAGCAAAGACTGATCTTTGCTGGCAAGCAACTGGAAGATGGACGTACTTTGTTTGACTACAACATTCAAAAGGAGTCCACTCTTCATATTGTGTTGAGACTTCATGGTGGTGCTAAGAAAAGGAAGAAGTCTTACACCACTCCCAAGAAGAACAAGCACAAGAGAAAGGAGGTTAAGCTGGCTGTCCTGAAATACTATAAGGTGGATGAGAATGGCAAAATCAGTCACCTTCGTCGGCAGTGCCCTTCAGATGAATATGGTGCTGGAGTTTTTATGGCCAGCCACTTTGACAGACATTACTGTGGCAAATGTTGTCTGACCGATTGTTTCAACAAACCAGAACACAAGTAACTGTATATTGGTTAATAAAAGACATGAACTAATGGAAAAAAAAAATTTAGTAAACCATGTTGTCAACAGATGTACTGTCATCCAGGCTTTGTTGTTCCATTTATAGAGCACAGGCAGAGTATATTTAGCATAATTCTTAAGGGCCCTAGGAGTTTCAGAATGGTAATTGAACATTGGTTTCAACTGAAAGTCACCAGCTACATTGACCCCTAACAGGAGAGTCAGCCTGTCCTTTGAAGCTTTGAAACTAGGCATTGACTTCTCCTATCTAGCTATGAAAGTCCTACATGGCATCTTCTTCCAATAGCAGGCTGTTTCATCTATATTGAAATTCTGTTGTTTAGTGTAGCCACCTTCATGAATGATCTTAGCTAGATCTTCTGGATAACTTGCTGCAGCTTCTATATCAGCACTTGCTGCTTCACCTTGCACTTTTATGTTATATATACGGCTTCTTTCCTTAAACCTCATGAACCAAACTCTGCTAGCTTCAAACTTTTCTTCTTCTGCAGCTTCTTCACCTCTCTCAACCTTCACAGAATTGAAGAGTTAGGGCCTTGCTCTAGATTAGGCTTTGGATTAAAGGAATGTTGTGGCTGCTTTGACCTTCTATCCAGACCATTAAAACCTTCTCCAGATCAGCAATAAGGCTGTTTCACTTTCTTATCTTATGCGTGTTCACTGGAGTAGCACTTTTATTTTCCTTCAAGAACTTCTCCTTTGCATTTGCAACTTAGTTAACTATTTGGTGCAAGAGGCCTAGCTTGTGGCCAGTCTTGGATTTCAACATACCTTCTTCACTAAGCTTAATCATTTCTGGCTTTTGATTTAAAGTGAGAGATGTGTGACTCTTCCTTTCACACTTAGAAGTCATGGTAGGATTACTTATTGGCCTAATTTCAATACTGTTGTGTCTCACGGAATAGGGAGGCCTGAGGGGAGGGAGAGAGTCGAGGAAATGGCCAGTGGGTGGAGCACTCAGAACACACACAACATTTATCAATTAACTTCCCTGTCTTATATGGGCACGGTTTGTGGCCCTAAAACAATGACAACACTAACATCACAGATCACTAATCACACATCACCATAACAAATATAATAATAATGAAAAAGTTTGAAATACTGCAAAGATTACCAAAATGTGACAGGGACATGAAGTGAGCAAACGCCATTGGAAAAACGGCGCCAACAGACTTCCTGGACACAGGGCTGCCACAAACCCTCAACTTGTAAAAAAAAAAAAAGGTATCTGCAAAGTGCAATAAAGTGAAGCACAATAAAACGAGGTCTGCCTGTATAGGAAAATTGAGCCCCATCTAGGTTAAGTAATTTGTACAAGTTCAAAAGTTAATAAGTGACAAAACCAGGGTATAAAATTTGTGTCCCACCTGACTCCAAAGTCAATGCTTTTAACTACTCTGCTTTAATGTCTCCCATAGGGAGGGGAAGGACGAAATAAGATAGAAGTACTAAGCAGATATGAGATAGTAAAAGTGGAAGTGATAATGTGAAACACAATAAATATTTGAAGAAATGATATGCTTTGCAATGAGATTAAAGCTGGAATTGGGATCATTGGAACCTGATTGCATGATGGCTCCAACAGGACCTGCAATCAAGTGTTCTTAGAAGATCAGAAGCAAACTTCCTCACCAAAGTGGTTCTGGAGGACTATTCACAAAGCACGTGGTTGATGGTGGCATCAGCGTACAATAAAAGGAACCCTGCACAGAAGTCAGTTACAAAGGTTCAATTTTTGGCTAAGACACCTACTAGACATAGGACCTGAAGTGAGTTTCAACCACTGAGATTATTTCCTCATCTCCATAATAGACATACGGGCACAAATCCTACCTAAATCAAGGTTCGTCAAGAGACTCAAATAAGGTAATGCCTGTGAATGTGCTGTGTAAACTAGAAAGTACAATTTACCATCCTAGTAAAAGCAGGCTTTTAAATATATATATAGCCAATATTTTATTTTTTATTTTAATTTTTTATTGAAGTATAGTTGATGTACAATATTATATGTTACAGGTATATAGTAGAGTAATTCACAATTTTTAAGAATTATGCTCCATTTATAGTTATTATAAAGTATTCGCTATATTCCCTGTATTGTACAATATATCCTTGTAGTTTATTTTTTGCGGGGGGGGGGGATGCTCTTCATGGCTTGTGGGATCTTAGTTCCCTGACCAGGGATTAAACCCAGGCCCTCAGCAGTGAAAGCGCAGAGTCCTAACCACTGGACCGCCATGGAATTCCCTCCTTGTAGTTTATTTTATACCTAATTGTTTGTACTTCTTGATCCCCTACCCCTATCTTGCCCGTCCTCCCTTTCCTCTCCCTACTGGTAACCAGTAGTTTATTCTCTGTATCTGTGAGTCTGCTTCTTTTTTCTTATATTCACTAGTTTGTTGTATTCTTTAGATTTCACATATAAGTGTTAACATACAGTATTTGTCTTTCTCTGTCTGACTTATTTTACTTTGTGTAATGCCCTCCAAGTTCATCCATGTTGCTGCAAGTGGCAAAATTTCATTCTTTTTTATGGTGGAGTAGTATTCCATTGTATATATATATATACCACAACTTCTTTATCTATTCATCTGTTGATGGACACTTAGGTTGCTTCCACATCTTGGCAACTGTAAATAATGCTGCTATGAACACAGGGGTGCATGTATCTTTTCGAATTAGTGTTTTTGTTTTTTTCAGATATATACCCAGGAGTGGAATTGCTGGGTCATATGGTAGAAGGAAATAAAAGGAATCCAAATTAGAAAGGAAGAAGTAAAACTGTCACTATTTGCAAGTGACATGATACTATACATAGAAAATAAAGATGCCACCAGAAAACTACGAGAGCTCATCAATAAATCTGATAAAATTGCAGGATACAAAATTAATATACAGAAATCTGTTGCATTTCTATACACTAATAATGAACTATCAGAAAGTGAATTAAGGAAACAATCCTATTTACCAACACCTCAAAAAGAATGAAATACCTAGGAGTAAACCTAATTAAGGAGCCAAATAACTGTATCCTCAAAACTATAAGATGCTGATGAAAGAAACTGAAGATGACACAAATAGATGGAAAGATATACCATGTTCTTGGATTGGAAGCATCAATATTGTTAAAATGACCATATTACCCGAGGCAATCTACAGATTCAATGCAATTCCTTCAAAATACCAATGACATTTTTCACAGAACTAGAAAAATTTAAAAATTTGTATGGAAACACAAAAGCCCCTGAATAGCCAAAAGAATCTTGAGAAAGAAGAACAGAGCTGGAGGAATCATGCTCCCTGACTTCAGGCTATATTACAAAGCTAGGGTAATCAAAACAGCATGGTACTGGAATAAAAACAGACACATAGAGCAATGGCACAGAATAGAAAGCCCAGAAATAAACCCACACACTTACAGTCAATCACTCTATGACAAAGGAGGCAAGACTATACAATGGAGAAAAGACAGTGTCTTCAATAAGTGGAGCTGGGAAAACTGGATAGCTACATATAAAGGAATGAAATTAGAACATTCTCTAAAACCAGATACAAAAATAAACTCAAAATGGATTAAAGACCTAATGTAAGACCAGAAACCATAAAGCTCCTGGAAAAAAATATAAGTAGAACACTCTTTGACATAAATCATAGCAATATTTTCTTGGATCAGTCTCCTAAAGCAAAGGAAATAAAAGCAAAAATAAACAAATGGGACCTAATTAAACTTAAAAGCTTTCATGCAGCAAAGGAGAACATAAACAAAATGAAAAAACAACCTACTGAGGGAGAAAATATTTGCAAATGATATGGCCAATAAGGGGTTAATATCCAAAATATATAAACAGCTCATACAATTCAACATCAAAAACAACAACAACAACCCAATGAAAAAATGGGCAGATGACCTGAACAGACATTTTTCCAAAGAAGACATACAGATGGCCATCAGGCACATGAAAAGATACTCAGCATCACTAATCACAAGGGAAATGCAAATCAAAACCACAATGAGATATCACTTCACACGTGTCAGAATGGCTATCATCAAAAAGAACACAAATAAATGTTGGCGAGGATGTGGATTAAACGGAACCCTTGTGCACTGCTGATGGGAACGTAAATTGGTGCAGCCACTGTGGAAAACAATAGGAGATTCCTCAAAAAACTAAAAAAAAATTAGGCTTTTTGAGCCATTAGCATTTCTGCTTAGGTATTCAGTCAACTTTATTTTTTCAATACATTGAATTCTTCAGAAGATCTGAAGATCCCTGGTGGTGCAGTGGTTAAGAATCCGCCTGCCAATGCAGGGGACATGGGTTCAAGCCCTGGTCTGGGAAGATCCCACATGCCGTGGAGCAACTAAGACTGTGTGTCACAACTACTGAGCCTGCACTCTAGAGCCCACGAGCCACAACTACTGAGCCCGTGAGCCACAACTACTGAAGCCCGTGTGCCTAGAGCCTGTGCTCCGCAACAAGAGAAGCCACCGCAGTGAGAAGCCTGCGCACCGCAATGAAGAGTAGCCCCTGCTCGCCACAACTAGAGAAAGCCCACGTGCAGAAACAAAGACACAACACAGCCAAAAATTTTAAAAATAAATAAATCTATTAAAAAATAAATGCACATTCTCCTGGGAAGAAATATAGATGTGACACCTTTTCATGTCTTGGTTGAACTGTCTGGTCAGATACACTAGTCTGGTTGTAGCTGGATGTAGCAGCTGGATGGATCTGTATGCCACTACATCAGTGTTCCCCATTCCCCGATGGCCTTCATGAGCTCACCCACAAAAGAATTTACCGTATGGCTCTCATAGTTGTTTCTAGTTGGGGAAAAGACTAAACAAAAGAGAAAGAGAAACTATAGCACTCTGTTCTAGGCAGAAATTACCAATATCAAGTTGGCATTGCAGTGGTACTTTTTCATATCCATCTGTGCTTGTCTGCTTGTACAATCAACACTTATTGTCTGTGATTTCAAGCAGTTTAAAAAAATATTTCTAGAAATACAGTGCCCCTTTTACCTTTAATCAACCTTTCAATTGTCATTTGCTATAACAGAAGAATGTTGGAAAATGCCTATTCTTTTACCTCATTATTTTTTTTCACAGTGAGTCATAGAGGGGCTATATATATATATATATATATTTTTTACAGTAGAACAGAAATAAAATTTCTCAACTTATTTGGAAGGGGGTTTTAAGTGACTATCTAAAGTAGCTTCCATGGTGTGTTTTTTAAGCTAATATTTTTAAGCAAGTTTATTAAGATATAATTCACATACCATAAAATTAACTCCTTTAAAGTGTACATCTTCAGTGGCTTTTAACATACTCACGGAGTTGTGCAACCATCACCAGTACTCAACGTTAGAACATTTTAATCACCCCAAACAGAAACTTCATACCTATTAATAGTCACTGTCCTGTTCCCAATCCCCTCTCCTCCCTCTCCCAACAGCAACCACTAATCTACCTTCTGTCTGCATAGATTTGCCTATTTTGGACATTTCATAGAAATAGAATCATATGACATGTGACCTTTTGTATCTGGCTTCTTTCATTTAGCATCATGTTGTCAAGGGTCATCCACATTGTAGCATGAATCAGTACTTCATTCCTTTTTTATTTTTTTTTAATTTATTTACTTTATTTTATTTTTGGCTGCCTTGGGTCCTTGTTGCTGCACGTGGGCTTCTCTCTAGTTGTGGCAAGCGGGGGCCACCCCTCACTGCGGTGCACGGGCCTCCCACTACAGTGGCCTCCCCTGCTGCGGAGCACAGGCTCCAGGAGCGCGGGCTCAGTAGTTGTGGTGCACGGGCTTAGTTGCTCCACGGCATGTGGGATCCTCCCGGACCAGGGACCCAACCCATGTCCCCTGCATTGGCAGGCGGACTCCCAACCACTGCGCCACCAGGGAAGCCCTTCATTCCTTTTTATAGTCATAATGTTCCACTGTGGACATACCATACTTGCTTATCCATTTATCAGTTGATGGAAATGGGAGCTGTTTCTACTTTTTGGCTGTTATGAATCACACTTCAATGAACATTCATGTACAAGTTTCTGTGTAGACATCTGATTCCATTTCTCTGAGCTATGTACCTAGGAGTGGAATTGCTGGTTTCCCTCCAAAGTTTGAACAATGGCAATTTGAACAGTTATTGTAGAGATGGGTTATTAAGATAAAATAATTGGAATTCTTCTTATAAAACCACTGTAGGCAGGTAAGAATTTGTATTAGAAAGATTTAATTTAAAGGTTAAAAAGATTGACAGATTATTTCTCAGATTTAATAGCTTGTAATTAAGCTGTTATCAACTTTAACACTTCAAAAGCTATTTTCTTCTTGTAACTGGTCATTATAAGTTAGGTTTCTTTCTGCCTGTTTTAGCACTGCTACTACTATTTATGAATTTCATTACTGTCAAATTATAAATTATACTAAGAAGGATTGCTATGTCAGATCATAACTCTTAGGCCATTTATATGTTTAATTTACAAGGTTTAAAATAGCTGTATTGTTATATTTGTGGATAATTAAATGAGCTAATACTGTGACAGAAAATATAAAAACAGATGAACACAAAATGTGCTTGCTATTTCATTCATTCACTAGGAATAAGGAATACAGTTTTGTTATAAAAATCACAAAACACTTTCCTGGCTTTAGTTTGAAAATGCAAGCACTAGTTTTTAGAAGTATTTTCTTAAATATATCATTAAGTACATTTACTGTAATTGAAGTGATTTACTCTCTAAAATAACTGCACTGTCAGTCTCGATTAGGGCAGAAGGAATCATCGGGAGAGGCTGAAGTTCGGGGACTAAAAGTGGAGGTTTCAATCAGCCCACTGCAATCAGCCAGCTCCTCACAATGTCCGCAGGACATCCTTAGGAGCTAATTAGGCCTCCAGCTACATTCTCTAGAATCTACACTCTCCATAGTCAATTGTAGGTATGGGGACTTTCAGAACAGACCATGTGATGAAACATTTGAGAACTTTTTAATGTTATAATTAACGTACGGGTTTAGTCACATCTCCACTTAGTCACATCTCCGTGGAAAAGACCCTGTTGCTAGAGATGAAATATCCTTGCCCCTATACAAGGCCAAGGCCTCCACTTGTGCCCTAGATCTCATCCCTTCTTACCTACTAAAGGACATCACTCCAGCAACTCCCCCCCCAACTACGCTTGCATTTTCCCCTTTCTACTCCAGTCCCTACCAGCACACAAACATACTGTCATATCTCTGATATTACAGAACAAACCACACAAACTTCCTTAGACCTTAATCCTCCTGTCAGCTATCTCCTCATTTTTATGCTTCCATTTGCAGTAAAACACTGGGAAACAGTTCTCTACACGTCCTGCCTCTAATTCATCTCCTGATTTCTCCTCTTAAACCCACTATGTTCAGGCTTTCACCTCCACCTCCACCAAAGTTGATCTTGCCCTGCTCAGAAATGACCTTCACGTTATAAACCCCAGGGTCAATTTTCAACTGTCATCCTAGTCGACCTATAGACAACATTGAATATGAGACACACTCCCTCCCTTTTCTTTCCTTTTGTTTTTTGGATTGAACCCGGGCCCCCAGCAGTGAAAGCATGGAGTCCTAACCACTAGACCACCAGGGAATTTCCCCCCGTCCTTTTTCTTATTAAGCTTCTTCACTTACCTTCCAGGGAGTTTTTCTCTGGGTTTTTCTCCTATCGGACTGGTTGCACCTTCAAGGCTTCCTTGGCCAGTTGCTTTCCTTGCACTTTTCACACTGTTGTGCTCCAGGGCTCAGTCCTTAGAGTGGGTCTCTTTTCTATCTACACTCTCCTCTTGGCTTTAAATACCATCTACATATTGATACCTCCCAAATTCATATCACCAGGCCATACTTCTTTCCTTAACTCCATACTAGTACATTTTACTTCCTATTCAACATCTCCATCAGTTGTCTAATTGACATCCCAAAATGAGCGTGTTCACAACATAATTTTTGAGGTTCTATCAAAACTTACTCCAGCCTCAGTCTTCCCCACACCGTAGGCAGGAGTGCCATCCTTCTCGTGGCTCGGGTCCAAAAGTTTGGCGTTATCCTTGATTTCTCCATATGGTCCTCTCCCTCTCTCCCTCTCTTAGTTCATATCTAATCCTTCAGCACCTCGCACTGCCTTGTTGAACCACTGTAATCTCTTGTCTGGTTCCCTGCAAAAGCTTCCTAACTGCTCTCCCTGTTTCTCTCCTTTCCCCCTGTAGCCTGTTCTCAAAACAGCAGGCAGAAAGACCCTGCTATTACACAAATCAGATCACGTTATCCCTCTGGTTGAAAAAGAATCCTCAATCGCTTCCCAACTCAGGGCTCAGAGTCAAAGTCAAATTCCTACACAGCCATACTTGGTACAGTCCAGTTAACTCTATGACCTCATTTCCCAAATTTTTCAATTTCCCAATTTAATCACTCTGCTTTTTTGCCTCAAAATTGCTATTCACATTCCTGCCCTGGATCTTTGCACTTACTGTTCCTTCCTCCTGGAGATCTCTTCTCTAATTCTGTCATCTCCATCAAGTCTTCCCGAAGTCCTCTTTTTCAGTGAGGCCTACCATGCACATATGCTCCCCTACCACTAACGACCCTTCACTGGCACTACCCCCATCCTGATTTTTTTCCAATGTCCTTATTTATTATGTTTACTGCTTATTCACTATATCCTACAATTATAATGAAAGATCTACGAGGGCAAGGATTTTGGGGGCAGTTGCTTTCATTCATGCTGTTTGCCAAGCATTTAAAATAGTACTTGACACACAGTAGCTACTAAATAAATATCCATTGACTAAATATATCAATCATCAATCAAACTAAGCATATCCAAAACAAAACTTAGGAAGTTCCTCTCCCAGACCCATATCTCAGCAAAGGGTACCACCGTTAATCTCACTGCGCAAACTTAAGACCTAGGAACCTGCCTTGATTCATCTTTTTCCTCCATCAGCAAATACAAGTGGTTTATCTTCAAAATACATCCAGAACTGGCCACTTCTCACTGCCTCCACCACTGCTATCAGAGCCCAGTCCACCATCATCTCTTACCCGGGTGACTGGTCTCCTTGCTTTCTTTTCACTCTAGCTCCACAGTCTACTGACACTTCTGTCAGATTGATACTTTTATCTCTCAAATCAAAACATGTCATCTCCACATTCTTAACTATTCTAAGTGGGTGCCCACTACACTTGGAGTAAAATACAAACTCACCATGAGCCATTCAACCCAACAGACCAAAGCATAACAGGGACTTAGGACTAAATATCTAGAGATCCTTCTTTTATTTTAATGCTAAATGAAGTCAGCTCTACCCAAAGGCAAATTATAGCCTGCCCTGTGAATGGTAAGGTCATCACTAAAAATCTCTCAGACAGTCACAAAAATGCAAAGCATTTGATCACTGCATTTGAGTAAGTAATGTTTGTGACAAGAAAAAAAAATTTAAAAGAATAGCAATCAAAAGAAATGTAATTGGATTAGATTTACCCATTGAAAGACAGGGACTATCACAACAGATTAAAATAACACAACATAGGAAAACAGTATGGAGGTTTCTCAAAAAACTAGAAATAGAATTACTATTTGACCCAGCAATTCCACTCCTGGGTATATCCTCCCCCCACCAAAAAAACCCACCAAAAACACTAATTCAAAAAGATACACGCATCCCAATGTTCATAGCAGCATTATTGACAATTGCCAAGATATGGAAGAAACCTAAGTGTCCACCAACAGATGAATGGATAAAGAAGATGTGGCATATATATATATATGTGTGTGTATACACACACACAACCACGCACACACACACATATAGTGGAATACTACTCACTCATAAAAAAGAAGGAAAATTTGCCATTTGCAAAAACATGCATGGACCTGGAGGGCATTATGCTAAGTAAAATAAGTCAGACAGACAAAGACAAATACTTTATGTTACCACTTACATGTGGAATCTAAATAATACAACACACTAGTGAATATAACAAAAAGGAAATAGATTCACAGATATAGAGAACAAACTAGTGGTTACCAAACGGGAGAGGGAAGTAAGGGGAGCAACATAGGGGTAGGAGACTAAGAGGTACCAACTATTGCATATAAAATAAGCTACAAGGATATATTGTACAACACAGGGAATATAGCCAATATTGTATAATAACTATAAATGAAGTATAACCGTTAAAAATTGTGAATCACTATATTGTACATCTGTAACTTACATAATATTGTACATCAACTGTACTTCAATAAAAGATAATTTTAAAAAATAACACAATGGGAGAGGAACCAAGATGGCGGAGTAGAAAGATGTGCTCTCACTCCCTCTCGCGAGAACACCAGAATCACAACTAGCTGCTGGACAATCATCGACAGGAAGACACTGGAACACACCAAAAAAGATACCCCACATCCAAAGACAAAGGAGAAGCCACAATGAGATGGTAGGAAGGGCGCAATCACAGTAAAATCAAATCCCATAACTGGTGGGTGGGTGACTCACAGACTGGAGAACACTTATACCACAGAAGTCCACCCACTGGAGTGAAGGTTCTGAGCCCCACGTCAGGCTTCCCAACCTGGGGGTCTGGCAATGGGAGGAGGAATTCCTAGAGAATCAGACTTTGAAGCCTAGTGGGAATTGGTTGCAGGACTTTGACAGGACTGGGGGAAACAGAGACCCCACTCTTGGAGGGCACACACAAAGTAGTGTGTGCATCTGGACCCAGGGGAAGGAGCAGTGACTCCAGGGGAGACTGAACCAGACCTACGTGCTAGTGTTGGAGGGTCTCCTGCAGAGGTGGGGGGTGGCTGTGGCTCACCGTAGGGACAAGGACACTGGTAGCAGAAGTTCTGGGAAGTACTCCTTGGGTGAGCCCTCCCAGAGTCTGCCATTAGCCCCAGCAAAGAGCCCAGGTAGGGCTCCAGTGTTGGGTTGCTTCAGGCCAAACAACCAACAGGGAGGGAACCCAGCCCCACCAATCAGCAGTCAAGCGGATTAAAGTTTTACTGAGCTCTGCCCACCAGAGCAACAGCCAGCTCTACCCACCACCAGTCCCTCCCATCAAGCCTCTTAGATAGCCTCATCCACCAGAGGGCAGACAGCAGAAGCAAGAAGAACTAGAATCCTGCAGCCTGTGGAACAAAAACCACATTCACAGAAAGATAGACAAGATGAAAAGGCAGAGGGCTATGTACCAGATGAAGGAACAAGATAAAACCCCAGAAAAACAACTAAATGAAGTGGAGATAGGCAACCTTCCAGAAAAAGAATTCAGAATAATGACAGTGAAGATGATCCAGGACCTTGGAAAAACAATGGAAGCAAAGATTGAGAAGATGCAAGACATGTTTAACAAAGACCTAGAAGAATTAAAGAACAAACA
>NC_041234.1:113491698-113537529 GCF_002837175.3 Physeter macrocephalus
AATATATATGCACCCAACATAGGAGCACCTCAATACATAAGGCAACTGCTAATAGCTATAAAAGAGGAAATCGACAGTAACACAATAATAGTTGGGGACTTTAACACCTCACTTACACCAATGGACAGATCATCCCAAATGAAAATAAATAAGGAAACAGAAGTTTTAAATGACACAATAGACCAGATAGATTTAATTGATATTTATAGGACATTCCATCCCCAAACAGCAGATTACACTTTCTTCTCAAGTGCTCATGGAACATTCTCCAGGATAGATCACATCTTGGTTCACAAATCAAGCCTCAGTAAATTTAAGAAAATTGAAATCATATCAAGCATCTTTTCTGCCCACAACGTTATGAGATTAGAAATGAATTACAGGGAACAAAATGTAAAAAACACAAACACATGGAGGCTAAACAATATGTTACTGAATAACCAAGAGATCACTGAAGAAATCAAAGAGGAAATCTAAAAATACCTAGAGACAAATGACAATGAAAACATGACGATCCAAAACCTATCGGATGCAGCAAAAGCAGTTCTAAGAGGGAAGTTTATAGCTATACAAGCCTACCTCAAAAACTAAAAGCTGGTTCTTTGAGAAGATAAACAAAATTGATAAACCATTAGCCAGACTCATCAAGAGGTTGATTTTTGTATTTGGTTTGTATTAGAAATCGATGACTATTCCCACTGCCACCCTTAAGTAAAATAAAACACCCTTAAATAAAATAAAATAAATCTCATAAGTAAAAAAAAAAAAAAGAAAAAAGAAAAAAGAAAAAAACCAGGTGAAGACTGGGAGTGAGTGGCAGTATAGATGAAACAAGAATGGTAGAATGTCAATAATGGTTGAAGCTAGGAGATGGATATACCAGGGCTCATTATATTATTCTGTTTACTTTGTATGTGTTTGAAAATCGCAAACTTAGAAGCTGAAAAACTAAAATCAAACTGTTTCATGTAATAAGCTTCCAATTCCTTTGTGTAAAAGTTTATCGCTTTTGTTTTACAGTGCTAATTATAAGAGCATTTGTGTCGTGTGAAGGCTGCATTATGAATTGCACACTAAGTCATCTTCGCAACCCTGATTATAACCGGGAACACAAAAATCTGGTGGTGGGAGGTGGGCAGTGAGAAAAATGTTCCAGGAGCACATTTTAACCTGTCATGTAAAAATTGGTGAGAGCCATCCAGTTCTTAAGGAAAGTGGGACAGCAATTATGACACAGAGATGGCTCAAAGACATTTCCTCTCAAGCCAGTTGATTTTTCTCTTCTTCTACCAGATGGAAGCCCAGCAGAGACCATGATGATCTGGATATTTAGACAGCGCCTCCTACTTTTTGTAATAGCTCTTGTTTCTTCCCTCAAAGGCTCTAAAGGTAGGAATTTGAGGGCGGGAATATGAGATGGAAATTAAGTAAAAGAGTAAAGGAATTTGGAAAGTGGACACAGAGGTTATTTTCCATAATCCTATCACTCAAGCATCTAATTTATCATGTGGAAGTACACGTCTTCTCACAGATGCCAGTGAACTTCCTGCCAAAACAGAAGCAAGAACCTTCTAGTAAGAATGTGTGGAATAACATGGAGATATCAAAAAACATAAGTTATATTCTGGGACTATTAATAGTCCAGATGGCCCGGATGCATGAAGCATGAGTAGGGAAATAACGATTAATAAGTCTAAAGAGCACAGGGAGATTTGTACTTACTATTAGGCACCCATTATCTCATTAGGAGAAAAATCATCCCCAAAGTTTAAGAATGAGGTTTCGGTTAATATATTTTGATGTGAAAAAAAACATACTTTTCTTCTCTCTTGCAAAATGAATTACATGAACCCAGTTCATTCATATAATATTGGGAGTTATCTTTTTCATAGAATAATAACAATAATACCAAATATAAATGTAGAAGCAACTTGCATTTGCACGGCACTTTAGATGCGTCAAATAGTAATAATAACATTTATGGACTGCATATTATATGCTAGGGACTGTGCTAGGTATGTCAGAAGACTGAACTCATTTGATCCTCACAGCAACAATAGCCCCATTTTATGGATGAAGAGTCTGAGACACAGAGTTTAAGTAAACAGGGTCATGCAGCTAGTGAGCGGCAGAGCTAGGATTTGAACCCAGGCAGTCTAGCTCCGAGCGTGTGCTGCATTATGCTGTCTTTCAAAGCTGACATGGTCTACTAGTTCTGTGGCTGCTGAAAAAATTATCACAAACTTAGCGACTTAAAACAACACAGATTTATTACCTTCCGGTTCCGAAGGTCAGAAGTCCTAAAATCAAGGCGTCAGCAGGGCTACCTTCCTTTCTGGAGGCTCTAGGGAAGAACACGTTTCCTTGCCTTTTCCAGCTTCTAGAGGCTGCCCACATTCCTTGGCTTGTGGCCCCCTTCATCCATCTTCAAAACCAGCATCTCTCTGACCCTTCTTCTGTTGCCACATCTCTTTCTTTGATCACAGCCAGGAAAGGTTTTCCACTTTCGAGGACGCATGTGAGGAGATTGGATCCACCTGAATAATCCAGGATAATCTCCCGATCTCAAGGCTCTTAAGCTTAATCACGTCTGCAAGCCTCCTTTGCCAGGTATGGTTGTCACAAGCTCCAAAGATTGGGACATGGACATCTTCTGGGGACCATTATTCTGCCTACAACCCATGGTTTCTTCAAAGGCTTTTCACTTACATTGACTGATTTGATATCAACTATATGTGAAACTGAAGTATGCATATTAACCCCATTTTCCATACAGAAAGACTATGTTTTGCCCCAAGGTCATATAGCTAGCATTAGGGCCCTCTACAAATGGATCTCAAACTACCTCTCTAGTCTCATTTCATACAACTTCCCTCTACCTAATCTCTAGTCACAGTGAACTTTTTTTTCCCCTCAAAAATGTCACACCCTTTGCAATTCAGTATTTGGATGTGTTGTCATACCCTCTGGGAGGGAGTCCCCACCATCTTGACTTGGCAAACTTTTACTCATCTTGTAATGTCCCACTTAATGTTCTCTGCCAGGTGTTCCCACGTCACCCAAGCAGCTAGTGGCAGGGCTCTCGCTGCCTCTGTCATACTCTTGCTATACACTAGCCACACATCATAACATACGTGAACACATGGTGTTAGGATGCAAGTGATTCTAACTGCCTGGTTTTGATGGAGATGCTTCTATGATTGACATCAGGAGACTAAAGTGAGGATAACACACACACCCCTCCATAGAGAACCTGACAACCTGTTGCATAACTCCTAGACTCCTCAGCCAGACCAGCGTTACAAAATGGGGCCAGAGAAGAGAAAGCTTCTATGAGGAGAGCAGTGAACAGTTTCTTTAGAGGGAGTGGTAGCCGGGCTGTGAGTCCCCAGCCTGGGGATGAAACTTCAAGTGCACCTTTGGACAGTGTTTCCTTTAGTTGAGAGAGAGAGAGATGGCCCATGCCTGACTCATGCCTGAGAAAGTTAAAAGCCAACATTCATCCTGGGGGCTGACTCCTGCCTGGGACTGCAGGGGGCAAGAAAGTGCCTGACTCCTCTTTGATGGTAAAGCCAGAGGTTGCACTGAGATTGGCTAGCGCTTACAGGGGTTGTCAAAGCAAGGGATTTTCCCCATGAAGCACATGAAATTCACCTGGTGAAACCTTATCATGAGGTTGTCTTGAATCCTATCCAATATGGTTACCTGAGAGGTGAGAACACCACAGCGGAAAGAGGCTAGATGCCCAGGAGCTGAGAAGTAACAGTGGTAGTTTGTTAGAATAATGGCCCCCAATGCATCACATCTGTCACCTTTCTCCTTTACAATGTGACTCTCCTACTCTTTCCATGATGAGGTGGAGTACACTTCCCCACCCCTTGAATCTAAGTAGGCTTTTAATTTTTTGGACCAATAATTGCAGCAGAAATGATATCATGAGACTTCTAAGGCTAGGCCTTGAGAGAACTTGCAGCTCTACTTTATCTTTCTTGGAACGCCTGTGTCATCAAGTAAAGAAGCCTAGTGGAGGATGACAGATGGATCGTGTAAGCCCAGCCAAGAGTCAGCATCAAAGTGCCAGTCCTACAAATGAGGCCATCAGAACTAGCCCCCCAGCTGACCTGTCAACTGACTGCAAACATGGGTGAGTGAGCCCAGCTGACATCACTTAAAATCGAATTGCCCAGCTGAGCCCAACCCAAACAGCCAGCCACAAACTGTGAGAAAATAAATGGTTTTTGCTGTAAGCCACTAAGTTTGGGGGTGTTCTGCGTTAATAGATAACTGATGCAAGCGACCATCTGAACTAGAGGTGCATCTGCTGGTGTAAGAAGAACTGTGAAAGAGGGCCTCAGCAGGAAACCTCCAAATAGCCCACAAAAGCACCCCCCAAGCTAATACCAATTTTAACCTTCTATACCAGACTCATCCAATAACACCAGCTTTTGCCATCTGCCATGCCTGGACAGCCAAGAGTATCATTACAGATTTATCTTCTTCCTGCCTCTATCTCCCTTCCCACTTCTACAGCAGCGTCTTAGTCTGTTCCGACTGCTATAACAAAAATACCACAGACTGGGTGACTTATAAGCAACAGAAATTTATTTCTCACAGTTCTGGAGGCTAGAAGTCCAAGATCAGGGTGCTAGCAAGGTCAGATTCTGTGAGGGCCCTCTTCTGGGTTGCAGATGGCCATTTTCTCAAGTGTCCTCACATGGTGGAGAGGACAAGCGAGCTCTCTGGGGTTTCTTTTATAAAGCACTGATCCCATTAATGAGGGCTCCACCTCATGACCTAATCACCTCCCAAAGGCCCCCATCTCCTAACACCATCACATTGGGGGGGTTAGGATTTCAACATATGAATTTTGGGGGCAAACAGTCAACCAGCATCAGCAAAATTTTAGTTTATTAAGAGTCTCAATTCAGCATTTAGAATAGACAAACCTGGGTTAAAAAACAAAAGCCAAAAAAAGCCAAAACCAAAACCAAAAAAAACCAAATCCCAACCCTCAACTTGGACCTGCTTTAGCTGGAAGCCTGCAGTGGGAAAGAGGAACACAGTTCTCTGCTCTTTCACAGTTCACCTATTCTCCTACCTGTTTCTAAGAATAAGAAGAAATGTTCACGGCTTGC
Organism: Physeter macrocephalus; assembly: GCF_002837175.3. Lineage (NCBI taxonomy): Eukaryota > Metazoa > Chordata > Mammalia > Artiodactyla > Physeteridae > Physeter > Physeter macrocephalus. The sequence continues at coordinate 113,496,834 of NC_041234.1, forward strand.
TGGAGTTTTTATATAAGGTTATGGGAAGTTTAAAGGGCCAGTAGAAGACCAAAATAAAGTCACTTAAAAAAAAAACCACAATGTACAGTCTACTTAAAGAGACATGTTATAAGTAAAACAACACAAAGTTTGAAGATAAAGCAAAAATATGAAAAGGAAATACCAAAAAAGCTGCAAAAATATAAATACCAAATGCAAATAATTTATAGAAACAGAGACACAACATAATGATAAAAGGAACAATTCACTAAGAATTAATAAATTCATGCATTTTTATGTCCCTGACAGAATAGCCTAGTTTCCTAAAGATGGCCTGGTCTCTGTTTTCTGATAACATCACGTACTCTCTGTGACTCTCCAGACCTAGAGATCACACAGCTCCTGCCAATCTCTCAACTATTTCACCTTCCCATTTGGTTTCCTGGCATTAATATCACCTGTTAACTAATTCTCTGTATTAAATTTGCTCTTTGTGAAAGACTTCAAGTGATTTCTGTTTTCCTAGTTATACCATGACTGATACAAGTATATTATTTTTTGAGCAAAAATAGAACACATACAAATTATGTCATGTCATGTCATTTCTCACAAAATGTTCTGGTTCTGTTCCATTTCCTCCCCCTCACCATTCATTCTCTGCTTTTCTCTCCTTTGTCCCATGTCCTAAGTGGTTAACCCCTATAAATTGCATTATCTGGACTCCTTACACTCTGCCTTCCAGTTAGGTATGGCTAATGGGAGGGTCTACAGGAGACTGGAGAGCACAAAGGAAGAGAGGTCAGGGTAGTTTCCTCCTGCTCCCTCCCTGGCTGGATGGGTGTCATGGTTCTGGCATTAGCAGGGCCCTTCCATAACTTCAGCTTCTGCATCTGCATCTTCATACAGAGCATCCCTGTTTCCATCGCTCTACATCTCACTGGGTTCCCATAATACCGTTTCCTCCCTTTGTTCCTTAAAGCTTGGAGATCGTAATAGTCCCTTCTCACTGTTGACAGTCCCCAGCTGCTGTAACCACCCCCAACATATTTGTAAATAAATTTTCATCACAGTTCCAACTGAGTGTGCCTTCTCTTTCCTAGACCTTGAGTGCTGCTGAAACTGATACACAAACTGAAACTGATACCTAAAGGAAGCTTTCACAATTTTCAAAAAATTAGCATCAGACAGATGAAAATATCTCATAAAACAATTAGAAGTCAACAATAAAAGTTAAGTGTATATATATATATGCAGAAACATACTCCTAAATAACTACTGAGATAAAGCATAATGCAACTTATGACTAAATGGTGATAAAATTATTACGTATCAAATATTTTATAGTAATATTTGACGGTATTTTATACAGATACCTTTTAGTTAGTTTTATCTATTTGTCTAATTATTTCTTCACCATTCTTGCCTGCATCTCAGACCTTTTTCTTCAGGAGTCTATCTTTCTTCTTCCTGAATAATTTATTTAGAAGTTTCTTCAATGAAGGCCATTTGTAAGTATGTACTCTCAGTTTTGTTTATCTTAAATGTCTTAATTTTTCCCACACTCAAGACAGTTTGGCTAGGTATACACAATTCTATGTTGATGATTATTTTCTTTTAACTCTCTGAGAAATATTCCATATCATTTTCTTGGTAGTTGATTTTGAGTTCATTGTCTTTGGTTCTGTAGGTTCACAACAATGTGAATATTTCTTTTTATATCTCCTGCTGTATATACCTGGTATCTCCTATATTCAAGTATTCTAGACTTTCATCAGTTCTGAAAAATATTCAGGCCTTATAACCCTCAAAAATTACTCCTCTCTTCTCTTTATCCTATACTTCTTGGTCCTTGATTTGATAACATTAAAATATTTCTCTCATATAACAAAATGACAGCAGGTTAAATCTGCATGATAGGTAGATGGGTATTTCAGTATATTTGAACTATTTGATAATAAAAAAGAATAACTGCCCATGGCTAAGGATTATCAAGTGCTTAAATGTTTCTGAACTGATGAACATAACACAAGAGCAGAAAATGTAAACAAACTTATTAAAAAGATAAAACCTAAATAGTACACATTTCTTCCAAATCATTACAAGCATTTGAACTACTTCTGAAGACAAATTCAGCTCTATTAAAAATCTATACACACACACACACACACACACACACACACACACACACACAAAAAGCTATACACAAGGAAACAAATGTTTGCTTTAGATGCTAAGGAAAGATTCCCATGATTCCCTGGAAAATTCTGGAATATATCTTGATTTTTAGTATTGGAGTCATGGAACACCTAGCAGTAAAGCATTACATCCTAGCTGACAATTTCATCCCCTTGTGGCTTGCCTCTCATACAGGAGGTTTTCATTTAGGTGTTATTGTTCGGCCACCAGGGGTTGAAACTGTACCTCATTCAACTCAACTCTGTATCTCCAGTGTCCAACACGGAAGCTGACAGCAAAGAGGCACCTGATAAATGTTTAATGCAGTGCTTCTTAAACTTTAATGAGCATTAAGAATTCCCTTGGAGAGACGGTTAAAACAGTTTCTTGGATCCCATCACAAGAAATTTGGATTCAGTGGTTCAGGTTGGGTAGCGTGAATTTGTATTTCTAATATGCTCCCAAGTGAAGCCTATGCTGCTGGTCTGAGGCCCACACTATGAGTAATACTGGTCTAATGAATGAAAAATGTATGTGAAGATATGTTGATTGGGGAAAACATTGACATTTACTCATGGTATTATCTGATTCTATTTTTGAGTGATTTATATAACGAGTATTCTGCTTTTCCTTCTTATGGAGAGGCCCTTAAAGTGATGAAGCCCTTACAATCTTGCTCATAACTGACTTTTCAAGCCACACCAACCTACTCTACTTTCACCTAACTCACATGCACCTTCACACCCAAGTGCCATCATGTATGCTTTTTACCCTCTGTCTTGAAAGTCCTACTTTCAATCAAACCTTCATCCTTCAAGGCTTAGCTCAAACATTTCAAGTCTTTCATAGTCCTCCCTCCTCCATCCCAAATTTGAATCACAATTTTTCACCTCTGCTATACCCCCAGAGAACTCATATCTTTACTACCATCCAAATTACAGCAGGAGTGCTCACTGATGTCCCTGTCCATCCAGTTTTGTCCTTATCCTCCAGTACTGAACTCATCCTCCAATACTGTGCACAACATACATCACAGAACCTAGCACATGGTAGATGGTTAATAAATGCTGGTTGAATTAGAACAAAGAGAAATGGCAATTTCTAGTACATGTTAATTTAGCATTAAAATTCTGATATAGCAAACCGTATTTTCATGGTGATGTCCATGAGACAGTGTGATCCTATGTTCAGGTTCATGCCTGCTATCCCAGCATCATTATTAAGACATACCGCTTTCACTCTCAAAAGGATCTAGGAGGGTAAATTATATGTTACTTTATCATTAGCCCAGATATACTTCTTAAGGTTCATTTATAGCAGGATCTGGCAAAATGTTGCCTCTGGTTTTCATTTTACCCCACTGGTCTCATCATATAGCCAGTCAGATGTCATTTGATACACATCAGATTCAAATGGACAAATTACAAAGTTCATTTTCCTATTTTAAAAACCATTTCTCACTTACCTTCTTAATATGAAAAAGATGGAGCTTATGAGGAAGAGGTTTCACAAGATCAATCCAAGCAACTATGTGCCACATATCCTTGAACAACTTAGCAGACTTGCAAAAGTGCTATTCATGAGAGGGAAAAAAATGGTACCTGACATCCAGAAAGGGATTAAGCCAACCATTCATTTTTAATACAGATTTCTAAAAGCAGACATGAGAATTACTATTTATTTTATCGGCTAAAAAGAGCACCATATGGAAAAATATTAACAAAATATGTGACAAGTGATGGTGTTTGACAACTTTGAAATAATCTATAGTTAACGTAATTTTAAATGATAAGCATATTAGCTTGGCTACTAATCGAGACTTTTTTTGCACAACAAAATAATGAATAAAGTGGCATAATATAATGTGGCATAATAAAAATAATACATCCTTAGAGTCAAGCAGATTTAGGTTTAAATTTCAGTTTTGGCACTTACTAGCTGTGTGGCCTCTGAGCCCCACTTTCCTCATCTATAAATATAGAATAACAGTACCTAACAAACAGCGTGGCTGAAAAGAATAAATGAGATTATATTTACTTAGAATATAGCACATAGGAAGTATTCAGTGAATACCTATTATTTTATTGATTTTCAAAAACAGAGTATTGTACAGATGCACAGAATTAAAACAAAGTTTTAAAATTCATACCAATTTTTTTTAATATAGTAACTTACGGTGTTTTCAATAGTCTCCTAGGTGTTCTTGGTGGGAGACAATGACAATGGAATAATTAAGCTTATTATAATTTCTAGTTTTATTTCACAACAGCCACAACCACCCAGTAAAAATGCAACTTGAAATGTTGATGAATTGTGTTGACCTGAAACAAACAGACTCCCAGACATTTCTCTAACAAAGATAAGTTTATTCGGGATCAGCAGAGAATGACAATTTGGGGTCTGCAATCATGATAAGCCACATGCAAGACCCCACACAGCAAGGGAAGGAGAATACGTTTTTTATTATTATTGAAGTGCAGTTGATTTTCAATGTTGTGTTAATTTCTGCTGTACAGCAAAGTGATTCAGGTGTAAATATATATATTCTTTTTTATATTCTTTTCCGTCATGGTTTATCACAGGATATTGAATATAGTTCCCTGTGCTATACAGTAGAACCTTGTTGTTTATCCATTCTATATATAAGTTTGCATCTGCTAACCCCCAAACTCCCAATCCATCCCTCCCCCCTCTCCCCCTTGGCAACCACAAGTCTACTCTCTATGTCAGTGAGTCTGTTTCTGTTTCGTAGATATGTTCATTTGTGCCATATTTTAGATTCCGCATGTAAGTGATATCATATGGTATTTGTCTTTCTCTTTCTCACTTACTTCACCTAGTATGATAATCTCTAGGTCCATCCATGTTTCTGCAAATGGCATTGTTTCATTCTTTTCTTTGTTGAGTGAGAATACTTTGGTAGAGAGGAAAAGGAAGTTAGCAAGGCTATAGTAAACAAGGAATCTATGGCTTTCCCTTGGCTGGGTCATTGCCAGGAAGGAAGAGGAGTCTTTCTTCTTGTTGGGCTTTGCTGTCATTGCAGGGCAAGAGACCTCCCTCTTCTGGTCTCCCAATTCTATTTAATTGAGGTTTCTGTTTATTAAATTTTTACATTTCCCCCTTTTGATCAAGATCTTTCTTTGAAACCATCACTGATCTAGTCAGGTTTTCTAGCTGCAGTGGCTTTTTATCCCTCAATGTCAGAGGTCTTTCCTTTCCTGGGTGCAGTATCTCACGCCGTAGGGAAAGTGCACAGATTGGAAACCTATCAAGGTCACATTTGAGTAACAAGGAGGGGTAGGATGGAGAATTTTTAGGCACTTTTTGTCTAAGGTCCATATGTTGTCAAGATCATAGACATTGGAAATCATGTGAAGCATTATGTCATCATCAAAGGTTTGGCAACAAACTTCCACAGGTCTGGTCCAAATATCTTGGGAAAGCTGTCTCATCAGATGACATCAGCTTCAATTCCAGGAAATCTTTACTTTCAAGTCACCAGGTGATGTGCAGGTCCAGTCAGAGTTTAGCACTTTCTTTAGGTGTGTCACATGAATCCAAGATCTATTTCTTGGAGTTTGACAGCTCAAAGGTTGATTAGCAGTACTTGTTGGGGGGCCTTTCCAGCTGAGGTGAAGAGAGTTCTTCTGGAGGTGTCTTTTCCAATAGATGAAATCACCAGGTTGTAAGGTGTGAGGCTTAAGGTCTTTGTCTCCCAAGGGCACACTGTGAAGACTGCTCTACCAAAACATGATTATTTTTAATGGAAGCAATTAGGCCTTTGCAATATTGTAGTGTATCTCCTTTTATCAGTTGTGGGTCAAAAGAAGTAGAACCCAAGTGCATTGGGCATCCTGTCACTACCTCAAAGGGTGAGAGTCTGTAAGTTCCAAAAGGGGTGGATCTGAGATTTGGAAAGACCAATGGCAATGCTTTTCACCAAGGTATTTGGAGAGCCTCTACAAATTTTGCCAACTGAGTCTTAATACTGCTGTTAGTACATTCGACTAAACAGAGGATTGAGGATGGTGAGCCCAGTGAAAGTGTTGTAAAACCAGTCAAAGAGCACAGACTTGTCGAAGAACCTAACCAGTAAAATGGGTTGCCCAATAACTATGAAGTTCAAGAGGAGTTCCTCAGGTAGGGATAATCTTTTCCAAAAGAACTTTAACCAGCATTGATTGGTAGCATAGTGGTGAGCATAGCTGCCTTCCAAAAGAACTTTAGCCACAGAAGAGGCAGTAGCCTGTCTGTAAGGGAGGGCTTCAGTCCAGTGTGAAAACATAAAGACCATGACTGAAAAATATTTATATCAGTTAGACAGAGGAAGTTGTATGGAATGCATTTGCCAGATCTCAAATGGTCCATTAGGCAGTTTAAAATGTCCAGGAGCAGTACAAACAGGCTTCCCTGGATTGTACTTTGGACAAGTGGGACAAGTGAGATTGGCACTTTTTGCAGTCTTATTAATGTTTCCCCACCAATATTGATCCACGAAAGCTATCATTTTGTCAGGAGCCCAATGTTTTGATGCATATACAGTGGTGAGGAGTGGGAATTTTGGAGTCTCTGGTAGGACAGAGTTGTTATTTGGTCCAAACCAGAGCTTTCTCTTTTTATAAAACCAACAATTGTTGAATTTCCAATCTTGGTTTTCCTTTTCTAAGGCCAATTGTTGGTCCTCTCTAGACAGTTTTTCTATATTATCATTTGGAGAAATATTCCTTTGGACCATAACAGAGGTTTGGCTACTGTTGGTCCCTTTAAGGGCAGCATTCCTTGCAGTAATATCAGTTAGGTGATTTCCCCCAGCTTCCAGAGAATCAAGTTTAGAATGCCCCAGAATCTTAATAATAGCTAAAGTGGCCGATAAAAGTATTGTATTCAATAGTTCCTGTACATAGGAGCCAATTTTAATTTAATTTCCACTGGAAGTACGGAAGCCACGTGGCTTTCACGGTATTCCAAAATCATGAGCTACTCCAAAAGCATATCTACTGTCAGTACAAATATTGGCAGTTTTGTCTTTAGCTAAACCACAAGCCCATGTAAGAGCATATAATTCAGCCTGTTGGGCCAAAGTACCCAAAGGTAAAGATGCTGCCTCAACATCCAAAGGAGTTGTAATAGCATACCCAGGACAAAATTTGCCATTGTTACCTTTTAAGTGTGAACCTCGAGAAGTCAACGTTACCCAATGGAATATCCTGTAGATCATTATGAAGAGACAGGAGGTGGTCCATCAGTCTTAAGCAGTCATAAGGGACTTTGTCAGCAATGGAGCAAAGTAGCTGGGTTAAGGTTATTACAACATAAAGAGTTACGTGAGAGGCAGCTGGCCAAAGGCCTTCATAGGAGGTGAGGCAGATGGTTGAGAAATGTTGGGTGTGATGAGAATTCAGGAGAGATTCTACTGCATGAGGTACCAAAGTGGTTAAAGGAGATCCCACAAAAACTTTCCCAGTGGTTCTAATGGAAGGGCAGTGACCATGATGGCTCTAAGGCAGGGCACATTTCCCCACACTACAGGGCCAAGTTGCTGGCTATAATACCTTATGCGTTGATATTGGTCCCTGTGTTTTTGGGTGAGTACCCCAAGAACATGCCCTTCCTTTTCATATACAAAAGGAAAAAAGGGAATCTGATAACTGGGATGTCCAAGGGCAGGTAGGTTCAGCAAACTCTCCCTACGTTCTTGAAAGCTAGGTTGTCCAGATCTTCCCATAAAACTGGGTCAAAGTTGTTACTGTTTAGTAAAACATACAGAGGTTTGGCCATAAGAGACAAATTTGGAATCCTATTTCAGCAATAACCAATTAGCCTGAGAAAACCTCGCAGTTAGCACTTAGCTTTGGGTTTGGGGAAACTTAGGACACCATGAAGTATATCTGGATCTATGTTCTGATATCAGATGCCCTAAATATTGAACCTGAATTTGTGCAAACTGCAATTCTTCTTTGGTGACCTTTTGTCCCTTTAAGGCTAAAAGCTTTAGCAAGTGGATGCTGTCTTCCTGTGAGGAGGCTTGAGGAGAGCAAAGAAGCAAATCATCCACGTAGTGCAACAAAGTCATACCTCTGGGGAACTTTATGGCATCCAGATCAGCCTTCACGGTTTGAGAGAAATAAGAAGGACTCTTAGAAAACCCTGAGGTATTGCTGTCCAGGTGAATCATTTTTCTTCCCAAGTGAAGGCAAAAAGTATTGGCTAGCTTCATCAATTGGAATGCACTACATATGTCAATTACAGTAAAGAATCTGCTTCCAGTAGAAATGGATGTTAGTAAAGTATGAGGATTAGGAACAAGGGATGTTGAGGGATGACAATGCTGTTTATTGCTTGGAGGCCCTGGACAAGCCTCCACCCTTGGCCCTTAGCTTTTTCACCAGTAAAGGGGGAGTGTTACAGGGGCTACTACAAGAGATAATGAGGTCTTGAGCCTTGTAATCTACTATGGGCTTTATGCCTTGAAGGGCTTCTTTACTCACAGGGTATTGATTAATTCTGGGAAGAGGTTTCAAGGGAGCTACTGGGTTGGCCAAAAAGTTCATTTGGGTTTTTCCGTAACCGCTGGAAAAACCCAAAGCAACTTTTTTGCCAACCCAATATTTGAATCCTGATGGGAGGTGCACTGTGACTTTTGCCAGTATCAGTTGAAGATCTTGGCCATAAGGAAAGTGGTGGCTGATTCAATAGGAACAAATGACCAGTGTTTCCGGAATTAGCTCTAGTACCTTCAGAGATGGAACAAATAAGAGATGTCAAAGGGTTACTTAATTTACCTGCTTGGCTACTTTGATGACTACTGTCAAATTCTAGGATTATTTCCCCCTTTTGGGAGAAAAAAATTCTGGCATGATATTTCTCTGAGAAGTCTCAGCCGACGAGATGGATAGGGTCAGAGGAATAAGAAGAAAAGAGTGTGTATCCCTCAAAGGGTCTAAAAAAAAAAGGAAACACGTTCAGGGACATGAACCTCTTGAGACACATTAGAGATGCCCACTATTTCAACTGTTTTAGTACTGTGAGGTGGCTGCTGCTTCACAGTAGTAAGGTTGAGTACCAAGGGCATGGTTCTGGTGTGAATTAGGACTGGGAGAGATTCAGCCCCAATTTGGGGAAATGTTTCACCAAGCCAATTAAGAGGGAGGATTGGGAAAGAGCCCTTGTATTTCCCCAGAACCTTGTCATTGAGAATTGAGAGGACATCAGAGAGGCACTTAGAAGGCTGAAGATGCCTAAAATGCTTAAATTTGTAACAATCTATTTCCTAATGTCTTAGCTCTTTGCAATAATAGCAGAAACTAGGAGGGGTTTGGTTTCATTTAGGAGCCTTCAATTGCTGGAGTTGAATGATAAGAATTTTGATGGTCTTGCATGGAAGAGACTCATCTAAAGTGTAAGACAACCTGAATGTAAGACCGGATACTACAAAACTCTTAGAGGAAAACATAGGCAGAACACTCTTTGTCATAAATCACAGCAAGATCTTTTTTGACTCACCTCCTAGAGTAATAAAAATAAAAACAAAAATAAACAAATGGGACCTAATTAAACTTAAAAGCTTTTGCACAGCAAAAGATACCACAGACAAGATGAAAAGACAACCCTCAGAATGGGAGAAAATATTTGCAAACGAAGCAACGGACAAAGGATTAATCTCCAAAATATACAAACAGCTCATGCAGCTCAATATCAAAAAAACAAACAACCCAATCAAAACATGGGCAGAAGCCCTAAATAGACATTTCTCCAAAGAAGACATACAGATGGCCAACAAACACATGAAAAGATGCTCAACATCAGTAATTATTAGAGAAATGCAAATCAAGACTACAATGAGGTATCACCTCACACCGGTCAGGACGGCCATCATCACAAAATCTACAAACAGTAAATGCTGGAGAGGGTGTGGAGAAAAGGGAACCCTCCTGCACTGTTGGTGGGAATGTAAATTGATACAGCCACTATGGAGAACAGTATGGAGGTTCCTTAAAAAACTAAAAATACCATGTGACTGGGCATATACCAGTACTAGGCAATTTACCAAGAGAAAACCATACTGGGCATATACCAAGCAATCCCACTACTGGGCATATACCAAGAGAAAACCATAATTCCAAAAGACACATGCACCCAATGTTCATTGCAGCACTATTTACAATAGCCAGGACATGGAAACAACCTAAATGTCCATCAACAGAGGAATGGATAAAGAAGATGTGGTACATATATACAATGGAATATTACTCAGCCATAAAAGGGAACGAAATTGGGTCATTTGTAGAGATGTGGGTGGACCTAGAGACCGTCATACAGAGTGAAGTTAAGTCAGAAAGAGAAAAACATATCGTATATTAACGCATATATGTGGAATCTGAAAAAACTGGTATAGATGATCTTATTTACAAAGCAGAAACAGAGACACATATGTAGAGAACAAACGTATGGATACCAAGGGGGGAAGGGAAGGGTGGGATGAATTGGGAGATTGGGATTGACATATATACACTACTATATATAAAATAGATATCTAATGAGAACCTACTGTATAGCGCAGGGAACTCTACTCAGTGCTCTATGGTGACCTAAATGGGAAGGAAATCCAAAAAAGAGTGGATATATTTATACGTATAGCTGATTCACTTTGCTGTACAGTAAAAACTAACACAACATTGTAAAGCAACTATACTCAATAAAAAATCTTTAAAAAAAAGTGTAAGAGAGCTGGTTTGCCAGATTAATTAAATCTGGAGTGGACATCGTTTCCCATTCCATCCTAGGCCTTTTTATTAGAAGGGAACGGTCCTGGCTCATCCCATTAATAAACACTGTTAAAAGCTACCTGGGTGAAATCAACATCTGAAGGAAGATCAGAACTTTCCTTTCCTTAAAAACAACCTGAAGTCAACTGCAATAGTCAGGAACAGGTTCACCAGATTTTTTTTTTTTTTTTTTGAGCAGAGAAAGGTTTATTGCAAGGGCCAAGCATGGAGAATGGGTGGCTCATGCTCAAAAGACCCAAACTCTGGTTCATCAGATTTTCTCTTCGTGTGCCAAGATAAATTTTCTTCGTATCAACAGGCTTTGGAAAAGTCCTAAGAATTGCTCAGTGAAGTCACCCAGCAACTGCCTAAGCCAGTTGATATAGTAAGTTAGCGGGCTGGTCTTTCAGTTGTAATTCTAAAAACCCTTTAGGATTTTACCATTTAGTGGTTTTCATCCAGTGCTGGGCCTGGCCTTCACCAACAAGTATATGAATTAGCTGATGTAAGTCAGAGAAACCAGGTTGATAAGTTTGAATGACTATATTAAATTCCTCAGTAAATCTGTGAGGCTCTTTAGTTACTTTGGGAAAATCTTCATCTATGGTTCACAGTTCACCTTTAGTCCAGAGAATGTAAGAAATTAAGGGTTTAGCCTCTGGATCCTCAGAAGGCTTAATTTTAAAGGGACAGGTTCTGACAATTTCAGAGGAAAAGGCGGTGGGTAAATTTCAGAGAAAAGAGGAAGTTCGGTGAGAGAATTAGTATGGGGAGATTGAGAGTATAGAGGAGGTACAGGCAGTGGAGAAGGGAAAGAGGAAGATGGCGCTGGGGCTGGAGTCTGACCACGTGGAGCTGAGGGAGAGAGACAAGATGGCATTGGAGGCAGAGCCCAAGACAAAGAAGGAAGCAGAGCCTGAGACTTCAGGAGCCATTTGATCTTTCTTTGTTTGCCTCAGTTAATCTTAAATTCTTCTTTTGGAGAGAGGCAATTACAGGGTGCTGACAGTGTTTGGAAGCCTCAAAATACCAATCTACCAATCAAACCAGGCATTCCACTCAGTTTTGGAAACTTTTGAGCTATTATAACCCAATTTTGTTTTAAGGAAATTAAGTTAATGGCCATTGATACTCTAAATTTCCTTTGGTAAGGTCAGCCCATTCAGTTAGAAATGGGAGTGAGGAAGAACCGTGGTTTTTAAACATAAAATCGGCCAGAGTCCCTGTGTGGGAGGAGCACCCTCAAAATATTTAGGTAACTGGGATCCCGTTTCTCAGATATTTTTCTCTAGAGTGAAGGAACAATTTTCAAGCAGGTCAAAGCAAACAGCTTGCAAACTGATATCAGCCAATTCTACGGAAACAGCTTGGTCCCAGAGGAACTAAACCAAAGACTTGTTCAGCCAGTTTCCAGAGAACAGCCCCTATTCCAAAGGAATGGGCCTATGGCTTCTCAGCCAGCTTTGGTTGAAATTGTCTGATCTCAAAATCAGATAAAAGAGCCATATGAGTACTCACATACAGAACAAGACCTTAACCAGAAAGAACAAAACCTTAAAATAGGTCCTGAATCAAGCCTGGAGAGCTTTCAATGCAGAGACTGTGAGCTTGGATTCAGGAGAAAGACGTAACTTCAAACTCCAGGACTGGTGAGAAAAGCCGCAAGCACAGTGGGCTCAATTTGTGGGCAACACACCTCTTTGCTCACCAGCCCTGAAGCCACGGGGAGTCTTCTCTGTTCTCCATACGGGCCAGCAAAATGTTGACCTGAAATAAGTAGACTGCCAGATATTTCTCCAGCAAAGATGGGTTTATTAGGGGTCAGCAGAGAATTGCAATTCAGGTCTGCAACCCTGGCGAGCAACATGGAAGTCCCTGCAGGGCAAGGGAAGAATGTCTTTACAGAGGAAAAGGATGCTGGGAGGGCTACAGTAAACAGAGAGTCCATAGCTTTTCACTGGCTCAGTACTTGCCAGGAAAGAAAAGGATTCTCTCTTCTTCTTGTTGGGCTCTGCTATGGTCACAGGGCATGAGAGCGCCCCCTCTGGTCTCCCAACTCTGTTTAATGGAGGTTTCTCTATTAATTCTTTACAATTGACCTAAAGGTTAACCTTTAGGATACTAAGGACCTAGGTATGCTTCCTCTTTGAATCTCCATTGAATCACTGAATCATTAGTTTTTTGGGAAAGTTGTACCACAGCCTATATTTATTATGTGAAATATCCAGATTTGGCAAGATTTCCAAATTCCAATGAATTGCCACAAATGTATTGATTTTTTGGCTAAAGTGAATAGATTTCCTGAAATTGTGTTAATTCCATCAGCATCAAAGTATGCTTGAACTGAGGTACTGTATTGATTATAGGCTTGTATTCATAACATACCTATCATGAAATTTACCCAAAGAATAAAAGAGTATTAGAATATACATGTTGATGATTTCAGCATGAATACTAGTGACACCTTTGGGTACCAAAATGTTCTGTATTAATTCAAACACTGGAATACCTGTTATATACAAGACATGATGTTCAGAACTACGAAGCAGTCTCTTTTCTTGACTGCAAACACAGTTATCTTACTCACTTCTGAACCCTCAGCATCTAACTCAGTGCCTGGTACTTCATCCTGACAAGTAAGAATGGATTAACTACGTAAGTATGTAAGAGAAGTGAAAGCAAAACGCTGTGAGTTCCCAGCAGGGACTATTCCCTTGAATACTCAAGAGTGTCTGTGTAGGCCCACAGAGAATGTTGTAATGGTTAGTGTGATGTGCAGAGTTACCTAATCTAACACTAATCTAAGTGCTGCTATGGGGGTATTTTGTAGCTGTGGTTAACATCGACAATGAGTAGACTTAAATAAAGGAGTCTATCCTCAATAATATAGGTGGGCCTCACCTAATAAGTTGAAAGGTCTTAAGAGTAAAACGGAGGCTTCCATTAAGAAGAAGAAATTCTGCCTCAAGATTCCAGCCTGAGTTTCAGATTTCAGGTTTGCCGGCCCCCACAATTGCATAAGCTAATTCCCTGAAATACACCAAAGTGAATCAGCCATATGCATAACTATGTCCCCATATCCCCTCCCTCTTGAGCCTCCCTATCCCATTCCTCTAGGTGGTCACAAAGCACCGAGCTCCCTGTGCCATGCGGCTGCTTCCCACTAGCTATTTTACATTTAGTAGTGTATATATGTCCGTGCCACTCTCTCACTTCATCCCAGCTTCCCCTTCCCCCTCCCCATGTCCTCAAGTTCATTCTCTGTCTGCGTCTTTATTCCTGTCCTGCCCCTAGGTTCTTCAGAGCCTTTTTTTTTTCTTTTTAGATTCCATATATATGTGTTAGCATACGGTATTTGTTTTTTCTCTTTCTGACTGACTTCACTCTGTATGACAGACTCCAGGTCCATCCACCTCACTACAAATAACTCTATTTCGTTTCTTTTTATGGCTGAGTAATATTCCATTGTATATATGTGCCACATATGATGTCTTATTTCATGGTATGTCCCCTCTTCTCAAAGGCACTGCACTCTTCAGAAGGCCTCCTTGGTACCTCCTGATGGAATTTGTTTTCAACTTATAGGAAGTGACAAGGGCTCAATACTCTTTATTAACTAGGAGCTCAGTGAACACAATGTTTATAATGTAAAACCAACAATGATATTGACACAGTTGTCCTCCTTCTCTGGCTTTCCTGAAGACAATGTTAAGGTAACTTTCCATCTCAGTAGTCGGTCCATCAAGTGTATGGGGGAAGAGACTAAGTGGGGAGGTCAGGCAGCCCCAAAACACAAGCAGGCCATCGTGAGTCACAATGATAATAATCCACGTCACGCTGAATCCCATGTAATTCTATAGAGTTGACCTGAATGCTGAAAACAACAATGCTTCTCCTTCAGGTCTCGACCTACCCTTAAGAACGACAGTAAAACTATGGTACCATAACTGTGATACACAAAGAAATATTTCTTTTCTAAAACTCACAAATACTATAAGATTCAGTGATAAGCTGTGATTCCAACCATAGTGTCATGGAAATTGTGTTGAGTTTATGAAGGGTGAGAAACAGATCTCTTCCTCCTTGAATCAACAGAATATGTCTTCTATGTTTTTATATAGAAGTCAATGTATGAACCATCAGCAGCAACACAGAACATTCCAGCCCTTGTTAAGCAACGTACAATGAGAAGACTTAAAACCGCAAATGGCAACCTGGACCTGAGAAAGACTGTAGTTTTTCTGTAAATTGAGAGACACAGACACCAGTGGGTTATGAAGCCCTTTTGAAGAAATACACAGAAAATGTGACTACGAGTAGTAAACTCTATCGTAGTACACGGATAAGTAGGGCAAAGTGTTTATACAAGTTTACAGACACAATATTTGCTCATAAGTGGTCATTGTTATTAAAGTGGTGAGACTGTGATATGGTAATACAACCTCTTCTTTATTACCAAAGTTAAGCGTTTAAATATTTTATAAGTGCTAATTCCCAAACTAGTCACCAGACACAAACTGCAGGTGTGAAAATATGTGACAAAGTTCATAACCCACAAGATGTAGAAGCATTAGTATTAAAATGCTGAATAAACTTACAAATATTGATCATTAAGTTTTGAATCTGTCCTTTTTCAAACATACACACTGATGCCGCAAACTAAGCATGAAATATTGAAGCTGTATAAATGACTGTGGAAAGTTTCTCCAAAGAAAGACTGTTAGCCCACTTCCCTGATACTAACCCGAGGCTCGGCTGCCCTGGGGAAGCCCCAGCGGCCAGATCCCACTGCGGAGTGAAGCCCGCTTACACTCACACTCAGCTCTGGTTACACTTGGGGCAGTTTAACAGTTCCTGGCACTTTTCAAGAACCTTCCTTTTATCGTCTTGACTGAAATGGAGTCTCCCAGTAGGATTTCCAACCATCCGCACGCCACTGAAGGAGCAAAATTCTGCGGTGCTTCTGGCTGCTACCCGATCTTTATTGACTTCACCTTCTATTCCATCATTTTCTGCTTCTTTTACAATCTGGTCAATATCATCTTTCCTGAAACAGCCTTCGTCATTAGTAATGTGGATTTTGTTCTTCCCGCCAGCAGTTTTGTCTGCAGCAGGTACCCTGAGGATGGTATTGGTGACCCTGTCAAAGGTCACCTGGATGTCAGGAACACCACAGTAAGCTAGAGGATCCCAGAAAGCATGAACTTGCCAAGCAGTTTGTTTTCATTGAAGCCCTTCCTCCCTCATACACTTTTGCTAAGACAGTGGTCTTGTTGTCAAAGTAAGCTGGGAACATCTGGGTCTGCTTTGGAGGTATTGAGGTGTTTCTCTGGATAAGGGATGTCACATGCCCCCTGCTGCCTCAGTGCCTGTTGGGAAACGGGTAACACATCAACGAGCTTCTCTGCACATGCTCTGATTTGTCGCCTGTGAGAAGAGCGGCCTGTGCAGCTGCGCCACACGCCGTGGCCTCATCTTGGTGGGTGGTCTTGTTGAGGTCCTCTCCATTCAAGACATCTTTCAGCAATTTCTGGAACTTTGGGATGCAAGTGGAATCACCCACTAGCACAATTCCATTAACCTGGCTCTTGTCAAGTTGGGCATCCTTCAGAGATTTCTGTACGTGCTTCAAGGTACCACGGAGGAGATGAGCACTGAGCTGCTCAAAGTGGGCTCAGGAAATGGAAGGGTAGAAATCCACACCCTTATCGAACCAGTCAATTTCAAACCCAGGGTGAGCAAAGCAGTTCAAAATACATTTTGCCTTCTTACATGCAGCCTCGGTGCGGCACATGGCCTGCTTGTTGGAGGCTGTATGCTCCTTGCGCTTGCATTTGAAGTCGTCAGCCAGGTGATTCACCACAGTTATCAAAATTTTCCTCAGCCAGATGTGTGTCACCAGCTGTGGATTTTCCTTCAAAGATGCCATCCTGGATGTTTAGGATAGATACATCAAAGGTGCCACTACCTAAGTCAAAGATCAGCACGTTTCTCTTTTTTAAAGCTTCAGGTGTTTGGGGATTTTTTTTTTTTTTTTTTAAATCCAAGCCATGGAGTATGGTGCTGCAATAAATAAGCCCATTAATGATTCCCAGGATATTAAGATCAGTGATGATCCCTGCATTCTTGGTGGCCTGACACTGTGAATCATTTAAGTAGGTTGGAACAGTAATTACTGCGTTTCTACTTTTTTTCCCCTAGGCTTCAGCAAACTCTTTCATCTTGCTTAGAACCACGAAAGAGATCTCCTCTAGGGGAAAAAGTGTTATTTCCTTTATATTCTACAATTACTTTGGGCTTTCCCTTTCCACAAATCACTTGGAAAGGCCAGTGCTCCCTTCTGACTGAACTGTGGCATCATCAAACTTGCATCCAATCAGCTTCTTGGCATCAGAGATGGTACTGGTGAGGTTCATTGCCTCTTGGTTCTTAGCAACCTCATCGATGAGGTGTTCACTTTGTGAGAGCGACTTGGACTGGTACAGTTGCCGTGGTGATCGGCAATGATCTCTACTTTTCCATGCTGGAAGACCCCTACTAGCGAATAAGCGGTACCCAGTTCAATACCAAAGGGAGACGTCTTGAGTAAAGAAAGAGAAGGGGGTAAGTGAGGCTGAAATAGTTTAAAAGAAATCAGTGTCAGCTATAGCCTCTTGCAGTGAACCTCTACATGAGACCTATATCCTCTATTTTCTCCAGCACCTCCTGTTTGCTGTATTGCGGTCCTTATGTGGGTCAAACTCAAATATAAATGCATTCAGTTTTATAATTCATTCAGATGGTAATGTGTTCCACTTCTATTGTTTGCAGCCCTCCCCTGCATTTGTCAATAGATGCCTGATTACAAGATGACCACCAGAATTCTGAGGATGATATCAAGCCATCAATGGCAACCAACAAGGCTTCAAAAGCCCTTGGAGCCATTTTAATGTCTCTCGTGCCCACATTTAATTTGTTTCTAGGTCCAGTCAATTTTTCCTCTTTGCATGTGTCCTGTCCCACTGCCACCACTCTGGTTCAAATTTTTATTACTTCATATCTAGATTATCACAGTAGCATTACCACTAGTATTTCTCCTTTCTCTGATTTCATGACTTATGCATCACCATCATTCATCCATCCATCTCGCCATTCAATAAACATCAATTATGTAACTGCCATTTGCTAAACACTGTGTTAGATACTGAAAGTAAAGGGAGAAATTAAATACGGCTGCTATCCTCTAGGAACACCATCACGCTGACCTTTTAAAATTATGCCTTTAATCACACTAACCCTTGCTTAAAAACTTGTTCCCTATCACCTACCAAATACAATAAATAAAATAAAACACATCCAACTAAGCTTTCCAGCTAGTATGGCTTATGGAATCAGACAGACACAGATTCAAGCCCGACTGTGCCATCTGCAGCTTTGTCAGTTTATTAATGATTAGGCATGCTTTTTAACCACTCTGCTCCTCACTTTCCTTACCTTTAAAGTATACCTACCATCTTGGCATACAGTAGGTGCTCATCAAAAGTTCTTCTGACTCTTCTTGTCTTTAAACAACTGGCAACCCTAAAACACAGATTCATAAAGAATCAGAATATAATGGATTCTAGATATAATCAAATAAAGGTCTCTAATTAGACATCTGGGGAAACTGAGGTGCAAGTTGGGAAGCGACTGGCCCTTGGTGACACAGGGATTTGGTGGCAGATGGAGATCTGGTAGCTGGTCCTCATGACTCCCCATCAAAGCACTAAATGGAAGCAGCCAGGAAACTTGAGGGCAGGAAGGCAAGGGCCACTCCCAACCAGAAGACTATTTCACTTGATGATCCAGATCGCAAATATGTAGCAACATTCTCAGTTTACAGGGAAAAGCTATTTTTATTTTTCTCCAAATGGCAATGTAGAAGTTGGTGATAAATCTGAAAAATGGCAAGCACAGCAAATACTTAACTCTAGGACATTAAGGTAAGTCATAGAGCGGTGTCTTCAGTGGAGGGAAAGATGGATCTGAGACTGTAGGCAGGATGAGAGGGGAGGGACATGGAACTAGAGAAGGTTAATCCTGCGCTGGTCTTCAGAAACCACTGGGTCTAAGCCATTTGGATGACGGGTAAGAAAACTGAGACCCAGAGAGGTCAAGGGATGGCCCTAGATTGCACAGCTACTTATAGACAGAACTGGGCTACGTGACTTTTTAAAATCGTGCAATTGCTTCATTTGATTACACTGGCTGCTCAAACAGAAATATTTGCATCACTTAGCATTTGCTGACTACCTCCTAGGTGCAGATCACTGATCAGTTGATGAGAAAAGTTGCTAAGTTATACCGGGGCTGAACACAGGTAGAGAGTAGAGGGAAGGAAAGCCGTTGAGTTGTCCATGTCTGCAGCCCCTCTAGCTGCACAGGCAGAATATGTGAATGTCTGCAGTCACAGCCAGCCTAAGCAGGATGACTCCTAAAGAGGTTATTACAGCGTCATTTAAAATTAAAATTTAATAAGTTATATTCAACACGAGTTGAAAACATTCATACATTTAATGAATCATCTAATTAAGTATTGTATATGCAACAGTATGGAGCAGACTGAAGGAAAACCTTGAGTTATTTCTATGCTTAAACGCAATTAGTAAGTAATGTTTTAAAAACAAAACCCTCTTGAATTTCACAAAGCTTTTTTTCTAAAGCAGAAAATGTTTATTTCATAAACCATCCCTTGTTTTCAGGAATTACATGTTTATTTTTTACTTTCAGTGCTAAGTAGTCAGCTAAACTACAGTTTATACCAGCCACCGTGTTGTCAGTCCAGACTCAGCCAAGCCCGATTTCCTGCAGAATGATTACATGGCAATGTTGTCAAGTATTTTGTTGGGTTATGACGCCAAAATAATCCCATGTTACTGGGCTGGGGGTGGGTGGGGGGAGGGACTACATTTTCTTAATCAGGACATGACACCTAATTTCGTTTATAATCTTTCCTTAATTTGCTTTCCTTATCCTATATTGTGTGGTAAATATATTAATCTATATTTATTAGTTTATATTTATATTATAAAAATATAAGTGTGGTAAATATTTAGTCTCTTTGGGCAGCTGTTAGTGAAATATCTTCTAAGTTAATATGTCAGCTAGCTTTCAGCCCAATATTCAACCTAAAGTGGAAAGCTCAATTTGAAATCTGACAAGTAAGTTGCTAGACAAGTTTGGAAGTCTCTAAGCCACAGCAGCCTGGGTTGGGAATACTGCTCCCCAGTCCTCTTTCTTGAGAGCCTTCTACTTCCTCTGGAACTTGGGAGATCCCTAGAGGATTAAACCCCACCTTCCCAAGCGGCATGCTAACTGTGGAACAAATCATCTCCTTCATAGCCCCCACTGCCTGAGAGCGTACAAATGAAAGGTTTTCAGACTTCCGAAGGGCAGAAGTGGTGAGTGAAAGCCATGAACTATAAGGAATGTTTTATTTCTTCAGCTGGCTGACAGGCACACAGGTAGTCACTGTATTATTCCTTTCGCCAGTTGGGTATTTCTTAACTAACAGATCCATCTCTTTGAGGTTCATGGATATAGCCGGTTCTCTGAAAACTCATAATTACCATAAGTATTGCATTTGGTAATGTAAGAAATCCATGCAACAAAAACAGATTATTTGTATGCCCTCATCCGGGACCTGTCATTACTCCCTACACTGCCAAGATGAATTCTCTCGTGAGACCCACAGGAATTTGCTAATATATAAGGATGGATCACCCCCCTCCCGGGGCTAGTCTGGGGCTACAACCCTATAGCATTCATTTCCTGACATTACTGAGTATGTACCCGTCAAGGGTTAACTTTGCTTTTCTTCCAATTTGACTATTCCTCAGTCCTTTATGCAATCCCCCAGCAGCTGTGTTATCCCTAATATAAAAATGATGATTTAGCCTTAGGGATAAAAATCAGGTTAAAGATAATAAATTGCTTCGGAAGATGAGAATAACGGCCTGAAATATATTACAGAAAATTACTGCACCCATTCTGAGTCTGAGGAAGAAAATCAGTTGACTCTTCTCTCCCCTTCCCAGAGCAAAATGTGGCTCTGGAAAAGCTAAGGAATGAAACAGAGGGAAATAATTCATCCAGCTTGATCTAACCAGAAAATAGGAAAGGAACCATAGGAGAAAATCTGATTTGTGAGAACTGTCAGTAAAGAATGTCGAGAGGTTCCAAGAAACCTGCAGGTGTTGCTCCTAAGTCAAATATACGTCAACTTTTTATGTCTATAATAATGTCATGAGTTAAAATGTATTTATGCATATAGATGGTGCATTTGGTTACAACTCAAAAGTGGAATAATACCCCATTGCTTCACATTAATGACTACTCAGAACTGAGTAGAAGTGAAAGGAAAGTCATATTTGATGTGGTCTTGAGGCGGGAGATAGATGGGGCCCAGGCTGAGCAGCTGGAGTCTGTCCCCTGTGGACAGATACTCCCAGACAAAGATAATAGTGGGGGCAGAGAGGGAAGCCTGACGTGGGGCTCAGAACCTTCACTCCAGTGGGTGGACTTCGGTGGTATAAGTGTTCTCCAGTCTGTGAGTCACTCACCCAGCAGTTATGGGATTTGATTTTACTGTGATTGCACCCCTCCTACCGTCTCATTGTGGCTTCTCCTTTGTCTTTGGATGTGAGGTATCTTTTTTGGTGAGTTCCAGTGTCTTCCTGTCCATGATTGTCTAGCAGCTAGCTGTGATTCTGGTGTTCTCGCAAGAGGGAGTAAGAGCACGTCCTTCTACTCCGCCATCTTGAACCAATCTCCTCTACTGGATTTAAATGAACATTGAAGAACACCCGTACTGGAAAGATTGGAAGGAAATATAACAAAATGTTAACCATGGTTAACTCTGAATTATAATATTATATATTATACGGAAGAAAAACTAATTTTCCTTCTACCATTCTAGGTTCTTGGCTGAGACAACCCCTAGAATAAAAGACAGATTAACAAGAGAAAAAGAAACACAAGTTTAATAACATGTATCTCTCCTTACACATGGGAGAGACCCAGGAAAAGTTCAAGCCTTCTCCATTGATAAGACTTTCTAGAATTTCAGAGTCACCCTCTTCTTCCTAGTAGAGAGGGACACACCCTTACAAATGGAGATTTCCCTTATAAATGTAAGAGTCTCTTACCAAAGGGTAACCGCTACTACTGATTTTCAGACCTTTTCCTCAATCTGCTGGTTCTTAAAAAATAATCTGCTCAAAATAATCCTTATGCCAAAGAGGCATATTTTGGATTGGGGGGGTGACATATTCTGCTCCCCTTCAAGGTAATTTTTTGATTTTGCTTCCTTCATGTGTTTCCATCCTCCAAATTTTCTACTGTGAAAATATATTACTATCAAAATCATAAAAATTAAGTGTCATTTAAAATACCAGTGAAAAATGCTACCAATTACAAAAGCCTTTAAAATTACAAATTACATATCATTAATATGAAAAAGACATCTTAAAATTTGTCACATAAAACTTACAAAATAAGAAAGAAACACTTTCGGTATGCCAACATTGGCTTTTATCCTGAACCAACCACTGTTTGTGTGCGTGTGTGTGTGTGTGTGTGTGTGTGTGTGTGTGTGTGTGTGTGTGTGTAACTAAAAAAAGAGCCTAAAAAATATTAACTAAAAAGTTAATTTTAAAAACTTTGAAAACTGAGAAAATTGAGGATGTTAATATCATAGATTTCCAAGGTAAGTCCAACATGCAAGCAGCATCAGAAAAGGCATCTTAAAATCTGTTTTCTTAAAACTTAAAAAAATAAACACTGACTTTTGATATATCAACTTTAGCTTTTATCCTGAACCAATCAGTATTGTCAAAATCCTAAAGTTAGACAAAGAATTGCTGAAATAGACCAGTATGGATTTTGTAGGTTGTGATACACTTAAAAATTGTTAAAACTCTGGAAGCTGGGAGAAATGTGGGCACATTAATAACTTCATAGTTTGCGAGGTTAGCCCAATTTGCAATTTCATGACCAAGTTTTCTCACAACTAGACATGAACTCACTAAAGGAACACATTAGAGAACTCTTTAATTACTGATCACTAATAAACAAACTTTTAGGTCAACAGGCAAATGTCTTCTTCTAAAGGCATTACAAAGTACTCTTCTCTATTACCTATATTCTCTCTCATGCTCTTGATGTTGATATCCTTAAAAATCTCCAAAAGATCTCAACATTTATGAGGAAGCTAAGGTTTTCAGGATAATAAGAAATTCTTATCATTTCACGTAAATGTCAAGTTAGATAAGGACCCAACTTGTTGGTTTGCACCGTTTATCATAATAAATTTAATATCACTTCCAGCAGTGAGGCACAGCACTGCATCCACAATACGACAGGTAACTGGAATTCTTCTGCTCCTTAAATTAGTAAGCAAGTTACAGTGCATATCAATCACGCATAATGAGTCTGAAGCATGGCTTGATTATATTTCATTTGCATAAGAATTTTCTGTATTTTTTTTAAACTGATCATTTTTAATTCAGAATAGATTTAAATGCCACACAACTGCTGCTCTCCTCCTGAAATGCTAAGCCATCTTCTTACATAATACAAAAATGCTAGAAACACTTTCGGTATGCCAACATTGGCTTTTATCCTGAACCAACCACTGTTTGTGTGCGTGTGTGTGTGTGTGTGTGTGTGTGTGTGTGTGTGTGTGTGTGTGTAACTAAAAAAAGAGCCTAAAAAATATTAACTAAAAAGTTAATTTTAAAAACTTTGAAAACTGAGAAAATTGAGGATGTTAATATCATAGATTTCCAAGGTAAGTCCAACATGCAAGCAGCATCAGAAAAGGCATCTTAAAATCTGTTTTCTTAAAACTTAAAAAAATAAACACTGACTTTTGATATATCAACTTTAGCTTTTATCCTGAACCAATCAGTATTGTCAAAATCCTAAAGTTAGACAAAGAATTGCTGAAATAGACCAGTATGGATTTTGTAGGTTGTGATACACTTAAAAATTGTTAAAACTCTGGAAGCTGGGAGAAATGTGGGCACATTAATAACTTCATAGTTTGCGAGGTTAGCCCAATTTGCAATTTCATGACCAAGTTTTCTCACAACTAGACATGAACTCACTAAAGGAACACATTAGAGAACTCTTTAATTACTGATCACTAATAAACAAACTTTTAGGTCAACAGGCAAATGTCTTCTTCTAAAGGCATTACAAAGTACTCTTCTCTATTACCTATATTCTCTCTCATGCTCTTGATGTTGATATCCTTAAAAATCTCCAAAAGATCTCAACATTTATGAGGAAGCTAAGGTTTTCAGGATAATAAGAAATTCTTATCATTTCACGTAAATGTCAAGTTAGATAAGGACCCAACTTGTTGGTTTGCACCGTTTATCATAATAAATTTAATATCACTTCCAGCAGTGAGGCACAGCACTGCATCCACAATACGACAGGTAACTGGAATTCTTCTGCTCCTTAAATTAGTAAGCAAGTTACAGTGCATATCAATCACGCATAATGAGTCTGAAGCATGGCTTGATTATATTTCATTTGCATAAGAATTTTCTGTATTTTTTTTAAACTGATCATTTTTAATTCAGAATAGATTTAAATGCCACACAACTGCTGCTCTCCTCCTGAAATGCTAAGCCATCTTCTTACATAATACAAAAATGCTAATAAATTTTTAAAATGCAGATCCTAGCTTGTTAATGAGTTTTCACCTTTCTACATGCTGTCAAATCTCATTACACTGTCACCTTTCTAGGGTTCACAATTGGAGTACACATTTATATGGTTCATTTCTAATTGCTACATTATTTCATTGCATTTACAAGGGAAACATCTTTTAAATAATCCTTGGATTGTCCAATTTTAAGGATAATTTGCTCTCTTTGCATTCTGTAGTTTGTAAAACTCCTACCATTAATTTATGGAAATACTGATTCAAACATTCTCTGATAAGACAAAAAAGTCTGAAGACTAAAAATGAAACAAACAGGAACCAACAGATAAATGTAGATCCAGAAGTTAATTACAATGAGATAAAATGTACAAATACAAATAGCTTATTAAATATAATAATTTAGAAACATGGAATTCATTTGGGAATTATTATTTTAAAATAACTATTCATAAGATATTCAGAGGCTAAGCATTTTCTTGGATTTCATATATATTTCTTACAGTAGTCAAAGATCTTGAAAGATTTTGCTGGGGAGGAAGAAATTTCCCTCTACTCTTCTAGGTTCTTCTGGCTGGTCTAAGAATTAAATTGACATGAGACAGATTAATAAGAAAATCAAAGTTTAACAACATGTATACTTGGGAGAGACCCAGGAGAACTGAGTAACTTGCCAAAATGGCCCAAGCCACCACCTTAAATACCATCTCCAGCTAAAGACAAAAGAAGAAGTTGGGGGTGAGAGAGCCAGTTATGAGAGGTGACCAGGAAAAGCACAGTAAATAAGGGTAAGGTTGTTATGCAGATTTAAGTCCATGCCTTCTCCACTGATAAATTTCCAGAGATTTAGTCATTTTCTTCTTGGTATAGAGAGGAAAACACCCTTACGAACAGAGATTTCCCTTGTAAATGTAAACGTTTCTTTCAAAAGGGTGACTCCTACTTGGTTTTCAAAGTTTTTCCCTTGTCTGCTGTTACTTAGAAGTTAACCAGGTTAAAATAATTAATATCCCAAAGAGACATATTTTGGGGTGGCAAATTCTGCTCCCCTACAATCTCCATGTGAATTGCATTGAAATCTTTTAATAGAACACTTTGAAGAGTGCATCTTAGAAACCAAGACAAGGGGTGAGACAAGTGACTCATTTTTTTTTTTTTTTTTTTTTTTTTTTTTGTGGTACGCGGGCCTCCCTCTGCTGTGGCCTCTCCCGTTGCGGAGCACAGGCTCCGGACGCGCAGGCTCAGCGGCCACGGCTCACGGGCCCAGCCGCTCCGCGGCACGTGGGATCCTCCCGGACCGGGGCGCGAACCCGGTTCCCCTGCACCGGCAGGCGGACGCGCAACCACTGCGCCACCAGGGAAGCCCCAAGTGACTCATTTTTAAAACACACTACATACTGGCAATAACTTTTAAAAAATGTTTAATAGGAAAGAAAAAAAGAATAGGTTATATGGGAGAAGCAAGCACTTGGTAGGAAAAAAATGAATTTAACTCGCTAAGTCAACTCTTAGATGCAAGTCCCTAAGCAATGCCAGGCATCAACCCACTGGTTAGAGGTAACGGTTCCTGATAGATCTAATTACTACACATTGAATGTTTTATTCTTTGCAAGGAATATATATATATATATATATATATATATATATATATATATATATATATATATATATATATATATAAATATTCTCCACCAAGGTCTAGGAAAGAAAAAAAGAATAGGTTATATGGGAGAAGCAAGCACTTGGTAGGAAAAAAATGAATTTAACTCGCTAAGTCAACTCTTAGATGCAAGTCCCTAAGCAATGCCAGGCATCAACCCACTGGTTAGAGGTAACGGTTCCTGATAGATCTAATTACTACACATTGAATGTTTTATTCTTTGCAAGGAATATATATATATATATATATATATATATATATATATATATATATATATATTCTCCACCAAGGTCAATTTCTTTCCCTCTAAAGAAACTGTGAAATTTCCATGGAGAAAAATCTGCACGGTAAAAGGATTTACGGAATCATCCTGAGGCATTTTTCCCATCCTTAAATTCTTAGTTTAGTTGGCACCAAGAATATACATTTGTTTGGGGGAAAAAAAAATCTCTTTTGTTCACTTCAAGTGCACAACTAATTCCTAAAACCTATTGATTCACTTTTATTCATTCATCATATACAGCTTCTAAAAACAGAATATGTAATATTCTTTGAAAAGGAGCTTATATAAAATTTTAATAAGCTGTTCCACATTTCAAAAATCACAAGATTACTGTCATTTCCTAGACAAGACATTTATCCTTAGTTCAAGATCCAAAATCACTTGTTTAATTTAGCACATGCAGCAAAGACAAACCAGCTCTGTTGCCTTCCCTAAAAAGCAATATTGTTTGCCATTAAAATAGAATTTAAATAAATGACCATTGAGGAATTCGTTTGATAGTGGGGTTATAGGTGATTTTCAACAATAAGCCTGTTGAAAATCTGGAAAACAAAGTAAACAGGAAATTTTTAAAAGCAATGACAAATAGAGACGTCACCCAACAGTAAACTAGCGCAAAGCACAGGGAAGGCAACAGACCAGACAACGAATATGGAGTTTCCGGAGCCCTTAGGCACTCAAGGGAAGGGCCCTCCCCTAGTGACAGTAGACCTGTGGTATGCAAAGTAACCCTGTCTATGTCGGAAGAGTGCTTCCCATTTCAGGGCAGCAAGTGATGAGGGCATACGGACTGTTACAAAGTAAAAGCCTGTTCTCCTCCAGCTTAGCCAAAATAGCACAAACAAAATCCGACCTCGAGGTAAAGGTAAAGAAAAGACAAGGGGCTCTGAAAGCCCAAATCGCGAGATCTAGAGGTTAGCCAAATAAATTATAACAAATTCAATTTCAGAGTAGAGGAAACAAATGGTTAAACACTCCCCTGTATTGCAAAGGTAAAATCACTAAACTCCAGGGCAGTGGTCAATTTCACCCCCTCTGCCTTGCCTCTCCCATTCCATTCTGAATGTTCTAGAGCCTCTGCAGCATCCTGCCCCACTGCCTCTCTGACCTGACTCCGGGAGGTTTGACATCTGGCCCCGCTCTCGGCTCCAGGTTCTGGGGGTCCTGGATCCGGGGTCCCAGCTCTCGGCCTTGGACCCCCGACTCATGTCACCACGTGGCAGGTGCACACCAGCCGCTTGTAGATTCCTGTGTTCTGCCAGTGTCAGTGTCTGCACCTGCGCTGTTTCCCAAATCTGCCTCAGTCCCACCTTCCATTCTCCCACGTGGCTCATATGCTCACAATTCAGCCAACTCTAAAAAATGTTATGATTTGTGTATTTTCTCATTCTCGCTTTTCATGTTTCATTTCGTCGAACTTCTCACTCTTTTATGTTTGTCCCATTTTTCTTCCATTGTAGTTTCTCATTCTTGCTCCTATTCTTTTATTATCTGGCACTATTTTCTCACTGCCAGGCTTCTTACTTTACTTCATCTTCTACTCATTTCTTCATTTTTACCCCCATAAATGTCCTTGTACTTTATTTCACTTTCCTCTCATGTTTAATCTCATATTTTCAGCATATTCTCTATATTTGTATTGTTCTCTCACATTTTTTTCATTCTCAAATTTCATTTTAGTGTCTCATCTTTTCCATATTAAACTTCTTCTCCAATTCTTTCATTTTCACATATTATCTTTTGCTTTCTCATGTTTATAAATTTCTATTTTCTCAAAGTCTTGTTTTTTCACTCCCTCTTACTTTCTACAGTGTCACAGATTATACTTTAATCATTTATTTATTTTCTATTTTCTCCTTCCATGCTTTATGTTCCTTAACTAACTTTCATTCTCCCCCTATTTTCACTCACATTCTCTCCCATATTCTTTTCCATCACTTTTCCCTCACATACATTTTCACAGTTTCTCT
Source organism: Physeter macrocephalus (assembly GCF_002837175.3). Lineage (NCBI taxonomy): Eukaryota > Metazoa > Chordata > Mammalia > Artiodactyla > Physeteridae > Physeter > Physeter macrocephalus. The sequence continues at coordinate 113,525,359 of NC_041234.1, forward strand.
GCCACACTTCTCCCTCTCATTTAAAAAAATCATTATTAAGTCTAAGAGAGTTAAGTAAGAAAAGGTTTCCTCTAGTGCTCAGATGCCTGCTGGTAGGTGAACTTACCAGTTAGTGATCCATGCAGGTGAATGGTGAAACCAAGGCTGTGCAAGTCCAGATGAAATGAGGGTGAAGACTAGCCCATCTAGGGACAATAACTATGTTTTATAATAGGGTGTGGCCTAGCAAGAGCCTCTCATTAGTTGTCCACAATCACACCACTCAGTTACAGAAATTTCTGGAAACACTGAGGGGCCAAGGAAGTCTCACTTCAAAGTTCTCAACCAATCCTTCTTTAGGCACATTGTTTCCTCACAGGACAGACTAATCTCACTGAGGCTTGTCATCATCCCATTATAGGACAATTATTAGCCCCAACTAGTCCCAACTCTTTCCCTGTACATCCAGCTGAAAAATCCAGACAGATGGGAAAATAGAAATATACTGCTTGGGGATGGGAAATAATTGCAAGCATCCTTTAAGCCACGGGAGTAACTAAATGTAGACAGAAAAGTTTAAAACAGAGCGCTTAGATACATATAATTCCAATTACAAGAACCAGGTGAGGGGAAAAGAATGAGCAAACAGATCCTGAAAAAATAAGCTAAAGGATCTCATGAGAAGAATGTTTCAGAAGTATCACCATTTTAGATATAATACAGAGCACATAGGGTTTAGACTCAATTCTATGTTTGACCAAAAGGAAGACAAAATATTCAAAGCAGGGTTTGAGTGAGGTCAAAGAATAGAGGCCACAAAAAGCGAAATTCAAATAGAGGAATAGACCCGGCACAGCTTCATCTTTATGCTTAATTGTATGAATCGGCAAAGTGTAACTGGGAAGGTCAGTCTGCCTGCCCAGTGTCAAATAGGAACAAACCTGGACTTAGCTAAGGAGAAACTATTCAAAAAGACTGTTACAATAAGGAGAAGACTCCAACCTCAGGATATGCAAGTGCCTGAAAATCAAACAGAGAAAGGTTTTTCTTCTATATGAAGGGGGAAGCAGGGCTAGCAGGAACTCTGTGGGAGAGAGAGGGGCAAGTGGTGGGAGTGAGCAGCTTGGTAAAATCAGAGCTCTTCAACAGGAAGTGTTTCTCTGTGTGGTCAACCCGTTCTCCATTCTTGGAATGAACTGTTAAGGGGGATATTATGCACCTTGGTGCTTGCTTAAGCTTCAGGTGACCCAAATGTCAGGGGCCTGTGGGGAGGACAGAAGCCTGACTAAAGTTTTGTCAAGCCAAGTCAGCGGGTAAATAATGGACAGTGGGGGGGGGACTTGGTCACCAGTAAGTTGACAGTCCTACCTGGAAGTCTCTACTGGCAAACCAGTTGTGAGCAGAGTACTTAGGCGAACCACTCCATTTTCAACATTTATTTCTATTTCAATCAACAAATATTTTTGGAACCTATTCTCTATCAAAGCTGTGTCTTATTTGTTTTTCTGTTCCAGTCACCTATGGAAATTGAGATTAAGGTACCAAATAAAATACACAAATAGAAACAGCATTAATGATTAGAAAGGCCAAATTTGTTACATTGCAGATGACAAAAAGGAGGCCTAGAACTGAACTGTAGGTAATCGTAATCCTCAAACACACACACACAAGCACACACACACACAAGCACACACACACACACACATACACTCACACTCACATACACATTTGATTATACCTCTGAAAAACTATCTTGGTCACTGAGAATGGATCTCCATTTGATGAAGAAAAGCATTTTGGCTTGGCTGTATAGTTATATTTAATTTAACTTTGCTTATACATTTTATTTGAATTAGTTCCAAAAATGTAAAGTCACTCTTTCTATATTGGGACATATATACCCGCAAGAAAAAATATATTACTCTTTTTTCCCAGTACAGAAAATTACATTAGAGAAAGCCCAGGGAAATAGCAGGAGAACAGTAAATCATGCTGAGGTCAGAGTTATGTTTTGGGTTTCAATTAGTCATAATATAACACAATCAAAGAATAATTTGCTGTTACTATCATTTTAACAAGATAGTTTTTCATAATGAAGAGTGCTCAATAATAACCTAAGGTGAATCTGCTCAGATGAATTTGTTTTGCTATTAATATTTATCCAAGGATACTGCAGAATTCACACTTTCCACATCTGCAATTTGAAGTGAACAGAAAGCAGTAGCAGGCAAGATAAGATGATGAATTAGGTAGAAAACAATCAAATCTAAAAGGAGACATTAGCTGTGATTAAACATATTATTTGCTATGCCTATTTCAGTGAAAAACAAGAATTCAAGAAACTGTAACATCTATTTATAACATGAAATATGGGAAAAGGTATGATAAAAGTAATATGTCATTGAAACCTGCCACTAGTATGGTCTCTTGCCTGTTTATCTTTTATTTGGTTTACATTTTCATACTCTTAGAAACCATTTATTTCTAGAGCTTCTAATGATATTATACTACATTATACATATGGTGATCTAGATGTCGATTGAATGAATATAAAATAGCTATTCCAAAGGTGTATGAATATGGCAAAAAGCAAACTCATCTCCTTATAGCAAAGAGCAATTGCCTAGAGATAAGATAACATTGCTAACTACGGACAATAAATAATAAGATAGAAATCACAATGGAATAATAAAATGCACCACTTTAACCATCAAACATGTATTACCCTTAATGGGTGCCATATGTTGTGGATTTACAACTATTCTTTTCATAACTACATTTTAAAAATAAGGAATGTGTTTCAGACTTGTAAGGGAGATGTCGTGTTGTATTTTCACTCTAATGCCCCCTCCTACCACCACTACTATAACTTAACAAGGTTAAACCAGAAAAGTATACACTTTCCCTTTGATTAAAGACCTTTTGGCAAATAGATATATACATACATATATTTGTACACAAACACACATATATATACATACAGACACACACATAGATTTAGTTTAAAAAGGCAAACAGCAATTTTATGTACACAAATCAATTTAATATTTTTAAGTGATTTAACCATTTAAGTAATTCAGAATAAGGTTAAAAATCTTTTTTTTTTTTTTTTTAAAATATAGCTACCACCGTGTGTATATTAAAGGTGAAGGAAGAAGTGAGCACCAGACAGTAAGAACATATGTCTTTTAGAGCCAGAAGATTTGAGTTTGAATCCTGGCTTCTAAATGACTCTCTGCAAAGAAGTGAATCTCTCTGAGCCTCACTTCATCCAACTGGAAAATGGAACTTATACCTGCCAGTATAATAAGAATCCAATGAGATAACATGTGAAAAAATTCTTCTGAAAGTAAAGATCAATATAAATGGGAAATCATTTAGCTTCCCTAGCTACCTTCTCCCTCAGTGGACTGATTGGATGGTCAGGCCTACAAGGAAGGATGTGGGGTTCTAGGTGTGAAACTGTGATACTATAATTTTTTTTTACAGTTCCAAATGTTCTCAGTTTCCTTAGGTCTCAATGATGTAGATGAAAGTGCCTCGTTTTTGGATCCAGACCCCTGGGTTGGAATCCCAGCTACACCTCTTTTCATGTGAATGTGATCATGTGTCACTTCAGCTTTCTGAGCTTCAAGTTACTTATTAATATGGTGATACAAATGGTACCTACTTCCCAGACTTGTTTGACGATTGCATGAGATAAGGCTGCTTAATTCTTAGCACCTTATTTGGCGTATAGTGGGCACTCAGCAAAAAGTAGTGATGTCATCAATATTGATATTTATTGCCCTCATTTGACAATTATGCGTCCTGCTCTAAATGGCAAGATTCAAGCCCCAGGCATTTTTGCCTGAGATGTTTTTACAATGAATACTGCTCAATACAAGCTAAGGTGCATGCGCTCAGGAGAGTCTGTTTTGATATTAATATTTATCAGAGGACACTGCAGGATTCACCCTTTCTACATCTGGTGGGGATTTCTCTGCTTCAGATCCTTTTCTCTTCAACTGCCACTTACAATAAGGAATTTTTTCATATCTCAGTGACCAGTATTACAGATAGGTGTCACATCAGTGAACTTATATATAAACAAAACACTATGTTTAAGGGTGAAGTTTCCAAGCAACCCCTAAATGAGACCGATATTTGAATAACAATGTAGTAGCATCCTCAACTAATGTTAACTTGTCCTTTACTAGATGACCCAGCATTCTAACCCTAGTGATGAAAGTCCTCACCAGGGATTAGTGATTACCTATGACCTTGAATCAGCCAACCTGCAGTAGTGGAAATCTGCATTTTCAGACTCCTTATTCTCTAGCCAACTGCTTGCTTCCCTAAAATGGACTAGAGAAGAAAGAAGAACTTGTCACATTCATTTTGGGGGGAGCAGTGATTTGGAAGCCACTTGATTTGAGGACTGTATTTATTCACTCCTCTGTCTCCACTTACTGCTAGTGAAGGCTTTATCCCACAAATCATCTCAGATAATTTCTAGGGCTTTCGTATCTATTTCACCAACTTAATAATTATGGGGGAACAACATAAATTTTGAATAGATGTTGATGAGTAAAAATACCATGAAAACAAAATTAAAAGAAGAAAGTGAGATAGCAGATGCTGAGATGGGACTAATTGAAATTGGGTGGTCAGGGAAGGCCACACTACTACAGCAACACATGATCAGAAACCTGAAAGAGGTGAGGATGTGGTCCATGCAGTTATCTGCAGGAAGGGCATTCCAGGAAGAGGAGCCAGCAAGGGCCAACGTCCTGGGGTAGGGGTGTGCTTGAGGAGCAGCAAGGAGAGCAGTATAGTGATGACAGTGTAGACAAGGGGATGAGGGAAGTGGCTAATAGGTCTTGTAGACAGCTTTTTACATGAACAATGTATGTGCAAGACTTTCATGGAAAAAAATGGTAAAGCACACTTAAACACACACACAAAAGAAGAACAAAGTAAATGAAAGAGGTACCATGTTTTCTACCTCAAGAAACTATCGGAAAGATAAAACAATAACACATTTTCCCAAAGTGATATATAGTTTCAATGTAATGTCAATCAAATTTCTACAGGCTTTTCTAGGAACTTGGTAAGTTAATTTTAAAATTTTTTAGAGAAACAGTGATACAAGGATAATTAAGTTGCCAAGATACTCCTATAGGAAAATAGGTAGATTTGAGCTACAAAATACCAAGACTTTTCATAAAACTTTAGTAATTAAAACAGTGTGGTATAATAATTGTTCTTGCCTACCGTAATCTTTCTGATTTTGTCTCCCCTTTATTCATTCCACTCCTGGCTACACTGGCCTCCTTGCATGATTGTCCCCTTTGGACTTCTGTACTTGCTGTTCCATCTGCCTGGTATGTGCTACCTTCAGATATCTGTGTGACTCACCCTGTGATGTCCATCAGGCCTCTGCTAAGATCAGTGAGGCTTTCCCTGTCTATCTTATTTAAACAGCAATCCTCAACCCATCTGGTATGCCCTATCCTCCATCTCTGCTTTATTTTTCTTCATAGAACTTCTCAACATTTGATATTTTACATATTTTAATTATTTATAACTTTATTGCTGCTTCCTCCCACTAGACTATAAGCTCTAGAAGGGCAGGTGTTTTTCTCTTTTGTTCATTGATGGATTCTAATAAGCTAGAAAAGTGCTTGGCACATAGCAGATGCTCAATGTTAGTTGAAGGGATGATAAGTGAATGAATGATATTGGTACAATGATAATATTTAACTGAAACATAAAAGACAAGTCCAGACATAGACCCAAAGATAGACATATAAAAATTTGGCAGATGACAAAGGTGACATTGCAGTTCAACGGGAAAAGAACAAAAATAAATATAATAAAAATCCATGTAAGATATATGAAATGCCTAAATATGAAATGCAAAACTCTAAATATCTTTGAATTAAATCCAATTAATTTTATAACATGGGTAAGGGAATTTTTCTAAAACCAGACCCCCCCCACAAAAACCCCACAATATTCATAAAGTATGCTAAATTAAATTACATTAAAATTAAGAATCTATGTTTTCCAAATAAAACCATAAAATAACTGAAAGGATAAATCACAAATTGGAATAATATATATGCTACACATATAACAGGCAAAAAGTTGGTTTCCAGAATATTTTTTTTTAATCTTAAAAATAGAAATAGCAACCAAGTTAAAAATGAGCAAAAATATGAATAGACACTTTATATAAGACAACATTCAAATTGCTTGTGACATATTCATCTATACTAAACATAATTAAGAATTATGGACATGCAAATATAAATTCACAACAAGACACCATTTTATATTCACTAGATTGAGAAAAAATTAAGAAATCTGACAGTTCCAAGTTCTAGGGAGGATTGTGAATCTACTCTCCTGCACTGCTGGTGCAAGAAATTGGTATAAGCACGTTGAAAAGCAACCTGGCGTTATCTTTAAAATTATGTTGGCTAATACCTAACAATCCAGTAATTCTGCTCATAGGATATAGCCTAGAGAAAGTCTTGCACATGTAAAATGGAAGATAAAGTTGTCCCTTGGTATTCAAACATATTGCTCAAGGCCATTATACAAAATGGCATGGCATTTGCATATAATGAATGCACATCCTCCCATATACTTTAAATCATCTCTAGAGTACTTATAATACCTAATACAATGTAAATACCATGTAAATAGTTATAAATACAATGTAAATGCTATGTAAATAGTGGCTGGCGAGGCAAATTCAAGTTTTGCTTCTGGGGACTTCCCGGAATTTTTTCCCCCCCGAATACTTTCTATTTGCAGTTAGTTGAATTTGCAGATGTGGAACACACAGATATGGAGCAAAGACTGTATGTTCATAGGAGCATCATACATTATTCCTTACCTTCCTCCCACAATAACAATAAAAACTAGAAGTAACCAAATACCTATTGACGGGAGAATACAGAAATAAATTGTGGTAAATTTTCAGAATGAAACAACACACAACAGGGACTTTCCTGGTGGCACAGTGGTTAAGAATCTGCCGGCCAATGCCGGGGACACGGGTTTGATCCCCGGTCCGGGAGGATCCCACATGCCACGGAGCAACTAAGCCCATGTGCCACAACTACTGAGCCTGCGCTCTAGAGCCCGCAAGCCACAACTACTGAGCCCGCGTGCTACAACTACTGAAGCCTTCATGCCTAGAGCCCGTGCTCTGCAACAAGAGAAGCCATCGCAATGAGAAGCTTGCGCACCGCAACGAAGAGTAGCCCCCACTCGCCACAACTAGAGAAAGCCCACGCGCAGCAATGAAGACCCAACGCAGCCAAAAAAAAAAAAAAATACCACACAACAGTGAAAATGAATGAGCTGCAGCTTCACACACTGACACAGATGAATCTTAGAAACATGAGGTCAGATGAAAAAACAAAGTCAGAAGAATATATACAGACTGATACCATTTCATTAAGTTTTAAAACAGGAAAAAATTAACAATACATTGTTTAGGGATGCAAACAAAAACTGGTTAAAACTGAGCATGCAAGAGAATACAATAAAATTTTAAATGATGGTTACCTCTGGTAGGTATGGGGCAGAGGTAACTATGGGGCAGAATTGGTGTGGAGGACAAAGATATATTAAACACTATTGGTAATTTCTTGTTCTTAAATTGTGTGGTGGATTCACGTGTGGTACATTTTTCATCATGTTTCATGGTTTACATAAGCATAACAAATTATTCTGTGTGTTTCGAATAGTTCCTAGTGATGCATTTGTTTGACAAAAACGGCTCAAAACAAAGATTTCTGTTCAGCAAAAGACACACAAAGTTAACAAATAGGTGACAGATTGGAAGACGAAATGTTCAGTGTTAAAATATGATAAGGGATTAATATCTAGACTCCACAAGTTAGATTACCAGCAACAGAAAATCAGAGATATTGATAGGAAAAATGGACAAAAATATGAATAGTCAAGTCATGGAAATGGAAAACTGAATATGTAACACTAGTAATCAAAGAAATGCAAATTAAACCGTGAACTAACACTTGTCCTCCATACTATTGTCAAAAATGTGAAAATCTGGGCTTCCCTGGTGGCGCAGTGGTTGCGCGTCCGCCTGCCGATGCAGGGGAGCCGGGTTCGCGCCCCGGTCTGGGAGGATCCCACGTGCCGCGGAGCGGCTGGGCCCGTGAGCCATGGCTGCTGAGCCTGCGTGTCCAGAGCCTGTGCTCCGCAACGCGAGAGGCCACAACACTGAGAGGCCTGCGTACCACAAAAAAAAAAAAAAAAAAAAAAAAAAAGTGAAAATCTGACAGCAAATGTTGGTGAGAACCATGTATTCTCATGTACATCAAAGTGTAATCTAGTACAGCCATTTTGGAGAGCAGTCTGGCAGGACTTAGTGAAATTAATTAAGTATATAGATACTGTATGATCCAGCAAACCCTACTCCTGCAATCTTATTCTAAAGAAACTCATTTCAGGACTGTAATAGGGTATTACAAAAATATTCACCACAGAGTTGTTTGTGGTAGCTGAAGTTGGATGCAACCAAAGTGTTCATCACCAAAAGAGTGGATAAAGAAAATGTGGATACATACTATGGAATAGTCTGCAGCAGTAGAAGCAATAAACTAGATTTCCTTATAGTCATCTGGGTAGATCTTGGAAACATAGCACTGGGTGAAAACATCAGAAACCATGATACCTATGGCGTAATACAATTTATATAAATTTTAAAAAATACAAAAATACTACATTCTTGACAAAGACACAGGGTCTTGAAAAGTAAAACAATGAAATCTTGCCTCTTCTTTCTCTTTCTCAACAATAGTTACTGTTATGAGTTTTGGTTTCAGAATCATATTTGTTTCTGCTTTAAGCCCAAGGATATTCTACCTATGAAATCCACCTCTTCGCAAGAAATGGACTCATCTCTGACATTGGCTTAGTCGATAAAGGACAAGGTGTAAATCACTCTATGGCTGGCACTTGGCCAAGGGAGAAGGCAGAAAAGAGGTTGATGTAAGTTTGTGTTCGAAGGTCACTGTTCTCAGAAGAGTGAAGAAATACTTAGTTTCTGACATTTTCCATAAATAGATTTTTGTACCAATTTGGTTAAAAGAAAAAAAGAGTAAAACAACTTCTTTGAAGTTGCAAAGAAACAGTTCATAAAATACCATTGATGTGGCTGCTGTTGGATTTAGAAAGCTTAAAAATATAAGATGCTGCATATGAAAGTGACCTGTGAACTTTCCTAATTGGCTAATATATTAATAATAACAATCATATTGTAAATTCAAAGCTCTATTGCACTTTATCTAACAGTTTTACAAGTACTTTCACCTGCATGGATTGTGAGGCCCCTAAAAAATCACTCTAAGTTAGGCAGCTATTATCAGTCTCAACTTACAGAATTAAAAACTGTGTCCCAGAGAAGTTGTCATTTCATTAGTAAATTACAGAAGAGGTACTGAAAACGTCTATCTTCTGACTGGACCATGGAATAATTCAAGAAAGTACTGAATCAGAGAGCAGGTTTTTGTTTCTTTGCATAATGTATTTTCAAGACAAAGGAAGAAGTAGCAGAAACTGAACATATGCGTTACACTAAGCACAGAATTCCCCTAATGTTAAATTCTAAATTCACTGTTATATTTTAGGGAATTAAAGTGACTGAATTAAGTACTTGAAAACTCAGTAAAGTTACCAACTAGTAAAGGTAATTAGCAAAAATGATCTGCTATTTTAATATTACCATCACATATCCTGAGTAGGTTCTGAAATATTAAATTAAGAATGATGATATTCTTCAAGAAGATATTGAAAACAGAAAAAAGGTTCTATTTTGTGGGGTAAAATTTCCACTTAGTTCATGTTTTATTAATGAAAATTAGCTAACTATGGCACTCAAATACTTCTAAAAATATCATTCTAGAAAGACTTGACAAAGCAATGCCGCACATACTCAGTAAGTGACTATTTACCATAGATGAAAAGATAGCACTTAAATTTCCTTTAGTAATTTTAGGATAATTAGCTATTGAAAAGGGTTATATATTTTTTCAGAACCATTCCAACATGTAATTCAGATGCTCTTGTTTTTAAATTCTTCCTCACAAATAAACCCAGATGGCTTTTTAAAATATTTATTTAAAGTTCTAAATTTACATGTAAATTCATTTTTAACAATTTTTTTGTCAAGTTTGGTTACATGCAAGTTTTGGCAGGTACCTATTTTCTCAAAGGCTGCCACAACAAAAGATGTTTCTTTTAAGCTGGAACACAATTCCAAGTTGCGTTATCATCAGTACATTATTCAACAAGGATCAGTATGCAATAGAGAGTTGTTTTTATTTTTTCATTTTAGTTGGCAGAAAGTGGCCTGCCTTATTACTTCACAATATTGCTATGATAGTCCACTACATGTAGGCTGCTTAATTTCTGTGTAAGACTGACGTGCTTCTTGAAATATATCCGAGATTCATTTGAATTTTATCAACCTGCAATCCCAAGTGTTTTGTCATACCATTTATCTGGTTATAGTATGAATTAGAAGGAAGACCACATAGTGTTCACAGCTAGGGAATGGCATTCAATGATATTTCCAACTCTAGCTGATAATGGTGTCTTTAATATGGATAAATCAAGATATTAGAAAAGAAGTGATTGCATCATGTTCACTTGATTTCCTTGTGCAGAGGGTGAGCACTCTACATAGGCCCTAAAATATCACCCTGAACTGCCTTCTCAATCTGCCTTCATGACAAAGCTCTGAAGAATAAGGGGCTAGATAGCCTAATTGTCATTTATTGACCCTAAACCTGGGAAGGTTTGCATTTCATTCAAGCCATGAATGTGACTATGTCAGGCTGCATGTTTGTTGCATAATTTTAAATACACTTCTCCCAAGATATTCCTTTTTGGTGGAGATGCTTGAATTTTACATAAAATATTCATGATTATAGTTCCTATCAAAAACAAGCTAAAGTCTGGTGGCAACAAGGGAGTAGAGCAAAATCCAATTACCTAAGGTGAATAGACTACCTCCAGGACTGCATAATTCAAAGGGGTGTAATTCCCATAGTTTATGATGTGAATGATGCTCCCTGTGTTTGTGCAAGTAAATGAAAATATATCTGCAGAAATATAAATGGACTGATTGATAATAAAATAGTAGCTTACAGCTGTAACTCAATTTTCTCCAGACCTCAACAGATTGTCAAGACCAGCTGAGTTGGATTAATAATACCAACCCATATTTCCTGTTTTCTCACCCAACCCAAATACTTCAGAAGACCTTCAGCCTCTGGTCCAGATCCCCATACTTACAAGTACTTCTGGGAATTCCGAAAAAGGCTCTCACATTTTCTCATGAACAAGTCCGGGCAGCTATGGACCCCACCAGCATCTGCTCTTAGCTGTTGCCATGTTCACTGCATTGCTGCCTCATACAGGCCCTGCCGCTGTACCCTCCTGGACTTGCTCGTGAGAAAATGCGAGATCTCACTAAGACTAAGAGCTCTTGTGCCAGGCACTAGTCTCTCACAAACACTCTCTCCATCTTCTGCTGGGCTCTGCCATGGGTGCACTAAGCCCTTATATGATCAAAATTGTCTGTGGTGAATGGAAGAGAATGTTTGACTTCTCTTTGTATTACACTCTGTTAGAGAGGACACGCATCTGAAGAGTGAAACAGCCCTTTGCGTTTATATCTACTGTCCTCTCTCTACTTAGGACTCTGACATCAACCCCAAAGGAACTGAACCAGAGAAATGGTGACTAACAGCTTCCAAAGTGTCCTTAAAACAACTCCTCTCCTCTGGACAGACAGCAGAAGCAAGAAGAACTACAACTCTGCAGCCCGTGGAAGGAAAATCCCATTCACAGAAAGACAGACAAAATGAAAAGGCAGAGGACTGTGTACCAGATGAAGGAACAAGATAAAAGCCCAGAAAAACAACTAATTGAAGTGGAGATAGGCAACCTCCCAGAAAAAGAATTCAGAATAATGATAGTGAAGATGATCCAGGACCTCGGAAAAAGAATGGAGGCAAAGATTGAGAAGACGCAAGAAATGTTTAACAAAGAGATAGAAGAATTAAAGAACAAACAAACAGAGATGAACAATACAATAACTGAAATGAAAAATACACTGGAAAGAATCAATAGCAGAATAACTGAGGCAGAAGAACAGAT
>NC_041234.1:113537765-113540028 GCF_002837175.3 Physeter macrocephalus
AGAGAGAGAAAGGACCCGAGAAAATATTTGAAGAGATTATAGTTGAAAACTTCCCTAACATGGGAAAGGAAATAGCCACCCAAATCCGGGAGCGCAGAGAGTTCCAGGCAGGATAAACCCAAGGAGAAACAAGCCAAGACACATAGTAATCAAACTGACAAAAATTAAAGACAAAGAAAAATTATTAAGAGCAACAAGGGAAAAACAACAAAAACATATAAGGGAACTCCCATAAGGTTAATAGCTGATTTCTGAGCAGAAACTCTGCAAGTCAGAAGGGAGTGGCATGATATATTTAAAGTGATGAAAGGGAAGAACCTACAACCAAGATTACTCTACCAGGCAAGGATCTCATTCAGATTAACAGAGAAATCAAAAGCTTTACACACAAACAAAAGCTGAGAGAATTCAGCATCACCAAACCAGCTTTACAACAAACGTTAAAGGACCTTCTCTAAGTTCGAAACACAAGAGATGAAAAGGGCCTACAAAAACAAACCCAAGGGCTTCCCTGGTGGCGCAGTGGTTGAGAGTCCGCCTGCCAATGCAGGGGACGTGGGTTCGTGCCCCGGTCCGGGAAGATCCCACATGCCGCGGAGCGGCTGGGCCCGTGAGCCATGGCCACTGAGCTTGCGCGTCCGGAGCCTGTGCTCCGCAACAGAAGAGGTCACAACAGTGAGAGGCCCGCATACCACACACACAAAAAAACAAAACCAACAAACAAAAAAAAACAAAAACAAACCCAAAACAATTAAGAAAATGGTAATAGGAACATACATATCAATAATGACCATAAACGTGAATGGATTAAATGCTCCAACCAAAAGACACAGGCTCACTGAATGGATACAAAAACAAGACCCATATATATGCTGTCTACAAGAGACCCACTTCAGACCTAGGGACACATACAGACTGAAAGTGAGGGAATGGAGAAAGATATTCCATGCAGATGGAAATCAAAAGAAAGCTGGAGTAGCAATACTCATATCAGATAAAATAGACCTTAAAATAAAGAGTGTTACAACAGCCAAAGAAGGACACTACATAATGATCCAGGGATCAATCCAAGAAGAAGACATAACAATTAGAAATATATATGCACCCAGCATAGGAGCACCTCAATACATAAGGCAACTGCTAACAGGTATAAAGGAGGAAATTGACAGTACCTCAGTAATAGTGGGGGACTTTAATACCTCACTTACACCAATGGACAGATCATCCAAACAGAAAATTAATAAGGAAACACAAGCTTTAAATGACACAATAGACCAGATACATTTAATTGATATTTATAGGACATTGATCCAAAAACAGCAGTTTACACATTCTTCTAAAGTGCACATGGAATATTCTCAGGGTGGATCACATCTTGGGTCAGAAATCAAGCCTCAGTAAATTTAAGAAAATTGAAATCATATCAAGCATCTTTTCTGACCACAACGCTATGAGATTAGAAATGAATTACAGGGAACAAAATGTAAAAAAACAGAGACACATGGAGGCTAAACAATACATTACTAAGTAGCCAAGAGATCACTGAAGACACCAAAGAGGAAATCAAAAAATATCTAGAGACAAATGATAATGAAAACACGATGATCCAAAACCTATGGGATGCAGCAAAAGCAGTTCTAAGAGGGAATTTTATGGCAATAGAAGCCTACCTCAAGAAACAAGAAAAATCTCAAATAAACAATCTAAACTTACACCTAAAGGAACTAGAGAAAGAAGAACAAACAAAACCCAAAGTTAGTAGAAGGAAGGAAAAGTAGCTCTACTCATAAAGAGTAGAACAGAAATAAATGAAATAGAAACAAAGAAAACAGTAGCAAAGATCAATAAAACTAAAAGCTGGTTCTTTGAGAAGATAAACAAAATTGATAAACCATTAGCCAGACTGATCAACAAAAAGAGGGAGAGGACTCTAATCAATAAAGTAGAAATGAAAAAGGAGAAGTTACAACAGACACCACAGAAATACAAAGCATCCTAAGAGACTACTAGAAGCAACTCTATGCCAATAAAATGGACAACCTGGAAGAAATAGACAAATTCTTAAAAACGTATAACATTCCAAGACTGAACCGGAAAGGAATCAAACATATGAACAGAACAATCACAAGTAATGAAATTGAAACTGTGATTAAAAATCTTCCAACAAACAAAAGTCCAGGACCAGATGGCTTCACAGGTGAATTCTATGAAACATTTAGAGAAGAGCTAACACCCATCCTTCTCAAACTCTTCCAAAAAATTG
>NC_041234.1:113540057-113598303 GCF_002837175.3 Physeter macrocephalus
CAACCTACCTCAACATAATAAAGGCCATATACGACAAACCCACAGCAAATATCATTCTCAATGGTGAAAAACTGAAAGCATTTCCTCTAAGATCAGGAAGAAGACAAGGATGTCCACTCTCACCACTCTTATTCAACATAGTTTTGGAAGTCCTAGCCATGGCAATCAGAGAAGAAAAAGAAATAAAAGGAATACAAATTGGAAAAGAAGTAAAACTCTCACTGTTTTCCAATGACATGATACTATACATAGAGAATCCTAAAGATGCCACCAGAACACTACTAGAGCTAATCAATTAATTTGGTAAAGTTGCAGGATACAAAATTAATGCACAGAAATCTCTTTCTTATACACTAATGATGAAAAATCTGAAAGAGAAATTAAGGAAACACTCCCATTTACCACTGCAAAAAAAGAATAAAATACTTAGGATAAAATCTACCTAGGCATCAGAGGACCTGCATGCAGAAAACTATAAGACAGTTATGAAAGAAATTAAAGATGATACAAACAGATGGAGAGATATACCATGTTCTTGGATTGGAAGAATCAATATTGTGAAAATGACTATACTACCCAAAGCAATCTACAGATTCAGTGCAATCCCTATCAAATTTCCAATGGCATTTTTTACAAAACTAGACCAAAAAGTCTTAAAATTCGTATGGAGACACAAAAGACCCCCAATAGCCAAAGCAGTCTTGAGGGAGAAAACGGAGTTGGGGGAATCAGACTCCCTGGCTTCAGACTATACTACAAAGCTACAGTAATCAAGAAAGCAAAGGAAACTACAAACGATGAAAAGTCAACCCTCAGAACGGGAGAAAATATTTGCAAATGAATCAACGGACAAAGGATTAATCTCCCAAATATATAAACAGCTCCATATTAAAAAAATAAACAACTGAATCCCCAAATGGGCAGAAGACCTAAATAGACATTTCTCCAAAGAGGACATACAGATGGCCAAGAAGTACATGAAAAGCTGCCCAACATCACTAATTATTAGAGAAAGGCAAATCAAAACTACAATGAGGTGTCACCTCACACCAGTTAGAATGGGTATCATCAGAATATCTACAAACAACAAATGCTGGAGAGGGTGTGGAGAAAAGGGAACCCTCTTGCACTGTCAGTGGGTATGTAAATTGATACAGCCACTATGGAGAACAGTATGGAGGTTCCTTAAAAAACTGAAAATAGAATTACCATATGACCCAGCAATCCCACTACTGGGCATATACCCAGAGAAAACCGTAATTCAAAAAGACACGTGCACCCCAATGTTCACTGCAGCACTATTTACAATAGCCAGGTCATGGAAGCAACCTAAATGCCCACGGGCAGACGAATGGATAAGGAAGATGTGGTACATATATACAATGGAATATCACTCAGCCATAAAAAAAGGAACGAAACTGGGTCATTTGTAGAGATGTGGATGGATCTAGAGACTGTCATACAGAGTGAAGTAAGTCATAAGGAGAAAAACAAATATCGTATATTAATGCCTATACGTGGAACCTAGAAAAATGGTACAGATGAACTGGTTTGCAGGGCAGAAATTGAGACACAGATGTAGAGAACAAATGTATGGACACCAAGGGGGGAAAGCAGCAGTGGGGGGTGGGCCTGGTGGTGTGATGAATTGGGAGATTGGGATTGACATGTATACACTGATGTGTATAAAATGGATGACTATTAAGAACCTGCCGTATAAAAAAATAAATAAAATTAAATTAAAAAAAAAAACCAAAACAACTCCTTTCCTCTAACAACTGAGGCTTAGCCACTGGGTCAAGCTTGTTTATACCTGTGTCTTTCTTCCATTTCCATGTGTTTTTGCTCAGGAATCTCTTCAGTTTAACCATGCAAAGAGTCATTATGACAGTGCATCATACAAGTGTAGCTAACTACTCAAACCGTGGGTGGGCACTGCTTTAGGCTACATGGGCCGGGAGTCCAAGCACAGGTATATGCCATACCTTAGATTTTACAGTATGTTTTCACACTCATTCTGTCATTCAATCTTCACAGCAACCCCGTGAATTAGACTACATTTCCCTGTGAAGGACACCAAAATTCAGAGAGGAAATGTTATTTGCTCAAGGTCACTTAAAACAGCTTGATAACATTATTTTCTTGATTCTGCCTAGTTAGAGTGCTTATTTCATTTCATTTAGAAAACTTCCTGCTTAATTAGGGTACGAAAGTAAGAGACACTAAAAGAACGCAATGTGTAGACCCTATCAACCGACTCACTGTATCATCTACATGGACAAGTCATAAGAGCAATAATGATCACATAGCCTGATGCAATAGACCATACTTAATGCAGGTAAAGAGACTAACCTCACAGAGAGTGCTTTCAGTAGACTGGTGGGGAAAGAAACCAGTTTGCAAAGATTTGAGGAGACAAGAGCGACAAAAGCTGAGAAAACAGGACTAGATTATTTTGATAAACTTGAGCTATTTATTTCAAGTAGCTTAGACTATTTGAAGAATAAAGGACATATATGAGGATGCATATAGGGCAAGAAATCTTTCCTGCTTGGGAAAGGAAATGTCTGACCATACTTGATGGCAGAGAAGAAGTAGTTAATGGAGAAAAATTGAAAGTACAATAGAGAAAGAAGACATTCTTAATGGAATGAGGGCCCAAAGAAAGCAGAAGGGAATGGATCAAATATATATTGTCCTGGGGTTAACCTAGTTGTAAAGATATCATAGAACAGCAGGAAAGGAGAAATGAAAAGGCAAAAGGAAATTTTGACTTTAATAGTTGATGAAGTTTTCAATAGTCTGCTAAACCTGTTTTCACTTTAATTAATTTAATGAATATTCATAAGGAAAAATGTGAAGTGGGCCTTTTTTTCCCCATCTTGGGCGTCAGTTATGGAAAAGTAGAAATCGCCACAAGAGTGGGTTTAAAGTTCAAGTCCAAATTTTGATGCATGTTTTAACCGCAACAACATGATGTTATCTTGAGGTCCAAATGAGATAAGGGACATGTATATGCTTTGTAAATTACAGTGGTAAATATGGGTTATTTTTATTAACCACACTTTTTTTCCTGAAGCTTTCTAAAACTGCATAAATGCCTTTAAGCAGGAAGAAGTCTTATAAAGATAAGGAAAGAAGGAATAAAAGACAGAAACTGAGATAGGATGAGACAGAGAGAGAGAGGGGCTGAGAGAGACTGAGAGAAACAGCCAAGAGAACCAAAATCAATGCCAAGCAGACAGGATTCCAACTGCCATAAATTATCAGAGGAATGGACACTTCTCCGAACTGACATACAAAATACTAGACAGGATTTCTCCCCAAAAGGCAGTAATGCCGCAATGGAACACATTTGATTAAACACTCAATACACAAGATATATGCAAGTTTCTTCAATTAGTTAAGAATATGATGCCAAAATCACCAAGTGTGATTCTTGAACGAGATATTTCATATCTGTTTCTGGTAGAATGTTCGGTTGTTCATCATTAAATCTACCCCAGGGACTAGCACAGAACAGGCACTCATAGAATATTTGTTTAGAGAAAGAATTTGTTGCCTACAGCAAGCAGCCTTACCACCACTCGCAGCAAAGCAGTGTTTGGAGAAGATCACAGGAACAGCAAAAGAAAGAAGAGCCATAAATATTTATAATCAGAGTCTATTTTGCATTACGTTCATCACCTGGTGTATCTGTCAGTGTCCCTGCACTAAGACAAAGATCCAGACTATGGCTGTTTCCTGTTACTTACTTGCTCCGCACCCCACCCCACCCCGGACTCCAGTCCCTAGCACTGTACTGAGGCCGTAGTAGGTGTACCATAAGAGCACATCATGTTGAATTAAGGGGAACTTCCCTTTTATTGGGCTCAAATATTTTATTTGCTGTTTTGATTACTGTTTAAAACACATAATAAATGTCACAAAGCAGGGCAGTCTACTGCTGGCACATTTCTGGGTCTTATAGAATAATCTCTGCTAACAACAGCAGCAACAGAAATAATATCACCCCCCCATTCCTTGATGGCCAAACACTGTATAAGCATTATCCCTGATCCTTGTAATTCAACAAAATAGGTATCATCAGCCCTGTATTACAGATGAAAAAATGAGATGCAGAAAGGTTAAGTGCCTTTCCCCTGGCCACACCTGTAAAAATGGCAGAGCTGTGCTCTAACCTAGGTGTGTGTATACGGTTCTGAAGTCCATTCTCTTTCCACTCTGCCATGCTTTCTACCCAAAATAGTTGAAGCTTAAAAGAACTGATGGCAGCTTCATATTTACATTTTTATTAAAATTAGTCGACAAGCTGTGTCTGCACTGAGGCATTGATTTGAGCGCCCCCCAAGTGGCATGGTAGCAGAGGCAACTAGGGCAACACAATTGAAAGAGAACATATTGGCAAGACTCAGGTCGCAAATTCCTCAGAGACTCCCCACATCCCTGTTAGTGGAATCTCAAATGAAAAGAGTAGCATTAATCGTATTTTTCAATTCATGAAACATTGTAATTATTAGTCTTTGTAAATCCTTTCTCGATTTTACATATATCCATTCCTTCTTATCCCCAGTTTGCCCTCCTGTTCTCCTCCCACCATAGATAACCATTGTAATGGGGTTAATATACATCCCTTTATTCATATGCCTGTAAACTGTGTATCTTTCTGTGTACGTCATGTATTTTTAAATTTATGTAAGTGGTATTGGGTTAATAGATCTCATCCTCTTTCTTACATTTTTCACTCAACATTTTGCTCTATGTAGACTTAGTCCACTCCGTCTCTCTGGCACACCCACCACAATGAACAAGATTGCAGCCAAATCCCTCCCACAGCAAAAAAAATAAAATGAAAATTGCAACAAATAACTTTGTATACATCCATGCATGGACCTGTGTGTATCTCTATGGTACTTTGACTAAATGCCAACAGTTCGCCTTCCAGAATGACCGCACCGGTCTAGACACCCACCAGCAGGACATGGGGGGTCCCATCTTCCCACATTCCCACAAACACTTGGTATGATCACGCTCTATACCTTTCATCAATCTAATAGAAGAAAAATACGTCATTGTTTTTAGTTTTCATTTCTCTGATTCATAGTCTTGGTAGCCTTTGTGTTTCCACTTCTGTAGAAAGGCAGTTCATATCCTTTGCCAATCTTTCAATCCAGGTTACTGTTTTATATTCTTGTTGGTTTGGAATAGTTCTTTGAATAATCTATATATTCATCTTTGTTTTCGACATTGCAAGTATTGACTCATTCTGTCACCTTTTTGTTAATATTGTCCATGGTGTCTTTTGTTAAAGAGAAATCCTTCATTTTAATATAATTATATTCATCAGGTTTTTGCCTTGTACTTGGTGCTTTTGGAGTTTTGTTTAAAAACTCTGTCTTAGTCAGTTTGGACTGCTATAACAAAATACCATAGGCCTCGTGGTTTATAAACAACAGAAATGTACTTCTTACAGTTCTGGAGGCTGGAAGTCTGAGATCAGGTTCTGCTTAGGGCCTTCTTCCACAGTCAGACTGCTGACTTCCTTTTGTAGCCTCACACAGCGGAAACAGAGCTAGAGCTCTCTGGGTTTTCTTTTATAAGGGCAATAATTCCATTCATGAGGGTTTCATTCTCATGACCTAATCACCTCCCAAAGAACCCACATCCAAATATCATCACTTTGGGGATTAGACTTCAACACAGGGAATTTTGAGGGGACACAGACATTCAGCCCATAGCAAATTCCTCCTCCAACCCTAGATAATAAGAATAATCTATAAATTCTTCTATTAACTTTGTAGTATTACCTTTCACGTTTAGGTCATTAATTCATCCAGAGTCCCACATTATATGTGGCAGTGGACAAGAAATCAGCTCTATTTTTCTCCATATAAAAAGCTTATTTTCCTAATATTTACTAAACCATCCTCCTTTACCCATGATTAATGGTTTCCCCTTTATAACATATTGAGCTCACATTTAGATTCCATTTCATTCCATTTAGAAGCATGATAACACTTTTATTGTAAGTATTTACAATACTTACAATATATTAAGAATTAAACGTTTTACAACTGTGTAAACTCATAAAGACAAATTTAAAATATCAACTTATAATACATGAGAGGGTATATCATAATTCAAAATTCAGGCAGCAGATATTTGGTCCTGTCCAAAACGTCCATGAGGTTTTGGATAGGACCAGATATCAAGGACCTTTTGGTGTGTACCAAATGTCTCCATGGACATTTTGTACAGGACCAAATATGACCAAATATCAAAGACCTTTTGGCTTGGACCAAATGTCTTGTGGACCAAATGTAACATGGTCATTTTAGATAGGACCAAAAGTCTTGCAAGGAAAAATTGTATCAGTGGGTTTGAGAAAAAAAAGTTCATACTGATCATGGTTGAAACACCTGTTTCCACTCCTCTCCATGGATTCTCTGAGGTACATTTTGTAGGAGTGAGCCAGAAGCCTTTGCTAGTATCTCATCTTGTCAAGTTTCCTGGTTTTTATAACTGCATTTTCATCCTCCTGACTACTAAGTTCCTAGAGAACTGAGAAGTAGGTGGTTAATAATATGCCCAAGGAGGCCTCACCAACAAACTAACCAAATGATGGGGTGTTAAAAGAAAAAAAATAGAAAGAGCCTCACTTCACATGCTCTGCACCCTCAGTGCCTGGAAGAAAGATGTTGGCTGGGTGCATCTGTTGTGTTCTAATTCACACGTCAAGTATATTCACAGGGGAACCATCCAAAAGCACTTTACTGCCTTTGTTTACATCTCTCTATCATGGTTCAACGACACAAAGCCTTTTAAAAGTGTCCATGAAGGAGAATTTCATGTGATGATATTAATGATTTCATGTATCTTTAGGCTACATCTATACAAGCCACCATTAATCACTTCCTTCATCTACTGTGGCTTCAATCGTCAATATAATAGGTGTTTGAAGGATATGTCCTGATTAAAAATCAAGTTTCAACTCAGAGATTTTCCTATCAGTTTGGAGGAGGCATGACCAAGTTTTCGTTTTGCATTCTATTTTGGATACTCCCCATAGGTTGCTCACTGCTATTCCTATACTTTCAGGCCATAAAATTGCACGGTGTCTGATATGAGAAGCATTTATGTATAGCTCCTCACTAGCATAAACCAACACTCAGGGGTCTTCCGTAAACCAAGACTCAGGGGTTGAACTTCCCTATTAGGGAGTGTTGCTTACTCAATAAGGATGTAACTCCTTAAGAGTCATGTACACTATTATATACCGGTGCTTCCAATTCTGAGTAAGTCGTATTGAATGAATTATTTTTCATTCAGCCCAACTAATGGAAAATCCTCCATAAACAATAGGCACCCTTCCAAAGGCATGGGGATTTTGCACAATGAAGTCTTAAGCAAGACAAATTCAGGCTAGAAGATAGCAGATGCTGGAATGATAGTCTGATCTGATTCCAGCCCCTTCACCCATATCTCAGGGCTCCCCAGTAGAACAAATAGAAATGGAATAAGATTACAATTCCAAAAATCTGGTGGTTTTGACTCAAATGTCTTTATATGTTTCCCAAAGCCTAACTAAAAAACTTCCGTTCTGCTTTATCTTACTCCTTTCTCCCCTTTGCAATACCTATATTTTGTTCTGAAACTCAAATAATCCTAATTATTAGGAGAAATAATTATATGTGAAAGAAGAAATGAAAAAAATTTACTGAAGAAGACATGAAAAGTGATTTAAAAGAGCAAGGGGAAAAAAGCTTAGAGAACTCTTGTCCATTTAAATCATTGTACATAGTACTTGGCCCAATACCACATGATGACACTTCTTATTTTTAACAGAAAAGAAGACTGCATCAGGTAGATGAGTATAAACAAATACACACACACACACACACACACACACACACACACACGTATATATTTACATCCACATACTTTTTTTATCAAATAAAGCCACATGCCACACCCAAGTATATCTAAGTATACCTAAGGAGAAGAAGAATGGGTTGTGGGACTTCCCTGGTGGTCCAGTGGGTAAGACTCTGCGCTCCCAATGCAGGGGGCCCGGGTTCGACCCCTGGTCAGGCAACTAGATCCCGCATGCATGCTGCAACTAAGAGTCCACATGCCGCAACTAAAAAGTCTGCATGCCACAACTAAGAAACCCTCGTGCTGCAGCTAAGAAGTCCCCATGCTGAAACTAAAAGATCCCGTATGCTGCAACTAAGACCCAGTGCAGCCAAAGTAAATAAATATTTAAAAAAAAAGAATGTGTTGTAATAACAGTATTACCTTTGTGATCTCAGTTTCCCCATCTGTGAAATTAAAGCATTTTGTAATTTCCAAGGATACTTACAATTTCTGGTTCTCAGTCTTTTTGCTGACATTAATGCTGTATATAAAAATATAAATTTCTGGTTATGCTGAAAGTTCCAAAAAAGCAAACTACAATCTGTATCTGATTCAAATAAAAAAGTACTTGAAGATTAAACGTTAGCTGCTATGACATTTCCCAGCATTATTAGAGTTAGGTTATAAGCTGTGTAAGAAAAATCATAGGATGCTGATGATTAATAAGCTGGAGTGGAAAGCTCTGTGGGAGCTTGTACTGTGTGAACTATTATTAGATTTTAAAGGCACTGGGGAAATTCACCTGAGAATTTAGACCGATGCCCTTGAATTCATGTGCTTAATATTAATTTTCATTCCTAAGTAGCTAGATACTGTGCTGTAGAGCAGAGGTCGTTGAAAAGGTCCACCATCATGTG
The DNA here is from genome assembly GCF_002837175.3 of Physeter macrocephalus. Taxonomy (NCBI): domain Eukaryota; kingdom Metazoa; phylum Chordata; class Mammalia; order Artiodactyla; family Physeteridae; genus Physeter; species Physeter macrocephalus. The sequence goes on from NC_041234.1 coordinate 113,548,832, forward strand.
CCACAGTCTTTAGAGATTAAAAATGTGCCTTACCTAATACCATTGAATGCATGTGAATCAAGAAAACAAAAAGTAGGGATGGATAATAAATTCCTTATAAGGAATTAATCTTTTAAGCAAAATACATGTCTTACAGACGACTATACCAAAAGTAGAAATTATGCCAATTTGAACTGTTTGGGTATCTCAAGTTAATATGGCAACCGGAGACCCATGATGAGACATAGTTTATCAAGAGATACTCATGAGCAAAAGTATACACTGAATATCCTGATCTTGACAAACCGTGCAGAGATGTTATCAGGCCTGATGTTATGACTTAGTCACCTGGCTTTGAAGGTCCAGGGGTGAGGCAGACAAAAGAGTGTAAGCCTTAGTATGTCTATGCTATAAACCAAGAAAGGCCAGGGTTAGTGTAAGGTGAGGGAGGCACTCCCCTTAAATGCAAAATTAAGGGAGGATGCCTCAAAACTCAGTAAGCAAGATAAACAATATTTTAATGTAATATTTTAAAAAAATCAAAATTAATCATAAACATGATTTTTTTTTTAATGCTAAGCTTTTAAATATAGGTACAACTCCTGCACCATTTTAAATTCTGCATCTTAGGTAAATGCCTCCCTTGCCTCACCCAGCTTCCAGCCCCAAAATCATGCCTGAAGTGAGTGTCTAATGCAAACTGAAGTCTGAGACTCAAGTCCTTCCCCTCATCTGACACTAATCTATATAGATATGGCACTTGCATAAAATATTCATCAAAAATGCCTCTTGATAAAATGAGTCTACATACTCTATGGGAATTAATTTAACCCTAATTTCACTGACATTGTTACAGAGTTAGTATGCAACATTCAGGAGCATCGATGAGGAAAGAAGGACGGTCAATTCCAGCACTGCTTGATCCTAGGGGTGATAGCTTCTACATGACCAATCAGAAGAAAGAGATGTGGAGTAACCATCAAACAGACAAGGCTTAATGTGCCTGCATATTGGCATCACTCATGGATTTGATTACACTTTCACAAAAGACATCAACTGTGGTATCTTTGCATGTCTGGAAAGAGCCCATGCTTTCAGATTCCATACTGTTATTCTTTATTGTCAGAATTTGACTTGAAGTAAAAAAAAAAAAAAAAAAAAAGGAGTAACACGCATGAACTGAACTCTACAATTTAATTGACACTTACATTTCAGGAGTAATGGAATGAACAAAATGCTATAGCGGCACCAGGGTGGGTGAAAATTTTTCTATGGTGGGAAAAAGGAAATCAGGAAAGACGTTGGAGACATAATAAATGAAATAGGCTTTAAAAGGTGTACAGGGCTTCTCCAGATGAAAGAGAAGGATTCCAGGCAGAGGCAACCACATAAAAAATAGAGTTTACGATGATAAGATCCCCTCTCCTCTCTGTCAATGAGCTTAGATGAGGGATCACGACACACAACACAAGGTGGAAAATTCAAGGAATGTAAGACAGGCATAGACAGAATAGCATGAAGAGGGTGGAGGAAGGAGAGAAGACATCCAGCTCGAATTTTACCCGGTGGATCAAGAAAAGCATCACGGGGGAGCAAACACCTGAGCTGGGCCCTGAGAGATGATAGAAGGTGAACGTGCGCACATGACAAGGACATTCCTGACAACCGTGGTCAGAAGCACACAGGATGTTAAAGCAGCAAAGAGTTGTTTAGTTTGGATGTAACATGTATGAAAAGGAATAATGAGAGATAATGTGAGAACCTTAGCTGGGAATCAGACAGGTGAGGACAGGAAAATCCAGATTTGTATTTTTAGGCGGTGGTTAAATGGTGATGTGAGTCAACGGTGGTTTTGTAACAAGGGCATGATCACAGTTGTGCTTTGATAGATAAATCAGATCACAGAGTGTAAATGGAATTAAGGGAAGAAAGACCAAAGGCAAGGAGATAAGGAAAGAGCCTTTAAAAAGTCCTACTAGGGAACTTCACCTTAATTCAGGACATGGTCCTTTAAGACAAATAGAATCTGTCATCAGGCAACTCTGAATTGCAAGAAGTGCTGGCACAAAAACCTTAACCAGAAGAAATCCCGGCCCTTAAATCTACCCTCAACTCCCTGCCTTAAGTCAGAGCCATTGCTCTAGCCCTTAGTTTATACAATTGCTTGACATGTACTTTTATTATTTCCTTTATCAATTATACCGATGCTTTAGTAAGCTTTGTAAGATGCACTATCTACACGTGGAATTCAAAATAGTTTCCTAGTCCGTGGGCATCCCTCCAGCTATTGGTCCATCTGACTCAAATGTCAGCATTACTTTCGAAGGTTCTCCGTTGGCTTACAGGTTGAAATCCAAGCTTCTTGGCTAGAAACACAAAAAGGCTCCGTGACCCGGCATTCGGTGGGCTCTCCAGCTTCAATTTTCACCAGTCTCTGCCCCACAGTTTATGTTCCAGCAACAGGAAAGTAGGTGTAGTTCTCTCCTCACAGGCTGCTTCTCACCTGGCCCATCAGTCTTATCACTGCCTTTGCCTGATAGCTCACACTGTGCGACACCCAATTCTCCCTTCCCCTGACGAAGTGACGCTCTGCTTGGAGTATTCCCTCGGGGAAGTCTTCCCCTACAGGTGACTTCAGATTCATGTGCCAATATGTGCATTGCATGCGATGTCATCGATGGTCTGGTAGAAGAAGACTGGTCATAATGCCAATGAAGAAAACAGACTGTGAGCTTGCTTCCTCCTGAGATTAGTAGAAAAGAGAAATTGGACATATCCTCTGAATTTCCTTCTGCCTGCCTGCTCCTTTGAGACACTGAGTCAATCCTGCCAATGATCTGTAGTGCTGTCATGAGCAAAGGTTGCTTCATCTCACCTGCTACCCTAGGGGACAGTCTTAGCCTTCTTATTAAGACTTCAGCAAAGAATCACAGCAAGTTTTTTTAGGAAGCTGGGTTGATTAAACAATTCCAGCCTCAGCACCTTACACTCCATCACTGTGACATGAAGAGTAAAAAACATTTTTCACCCAGTGCTAACCTTTTTTGCTCTCATTTATCTTCCCTCCCCTGGATCCCAATTCAGTGTCTATAGTTCTAGTATTTAAATGTGGACCAGGAGTCTATTTGAATTTAACATAAACATTTTAATCGTAGAAAATTTGGTAAACACAATACTATGCAATGAATGTCTATGTCTTCTGAGTGTCTGAGTGTTGCATAAGTGTGCAAATACTTACATGGAGTTACAGTCACATAAATCCATTCTCAGAGCAATACACTCCGTACTTTATTTTAAATTTATAATTTGAATTTTTATGAACACTTATCTCAGTCTTATAAATACTTGAAATTTACTAGTCCATATATACTAGTTCTCAATTTTCACTTCTACAGTGTTGTCAAAACATAGACTTAAGGAAATTTAGAATGGCAAGAGACCCTTAGAAATCTAGTCCAAACTTTGTATTTTATATATTTGGACATTGAGGCACAGATCAAAGACGCGACTAGCCCGAAGTCACACAGTTAGTTGTTTGGCAACGACAAAACACATTATTTCCTGCTATGTAGCCTCCTCATTGTGTCCAAACCACTACTGCCACCAGTTAAGCACTGTGCTACCCAAATGGGACTGAAACCACAAATCACTTCCCTCAAAGGGCTGGTTCTCCTACCCCATGAAATTGGTTTGCAAATCCGTTACTTTTACATACTAATTTTCCAAGACATAGCTCCAATATCACCTCTCCTCTAGGATGACCTTCTCAGACCTCACAGGGCCAGTTAGTCACCTTTAGCAACATATTATAATTGTCTGTTTATACCTTACCCTACCCTCCTAGCCTATGAAATCTTTAGAGCCAGGGGCCATGTTTCATGCATGTCACTAAGACCATGTATTCAATTCCTCTGGATGTTGTAACAAATTATCACAATCTAGTAGCTTAAAACAACAGAATTTTATTCTCTCACAGTTCTGGAAGTCAGAAGTCTGAACTCAGTCTCACTGGACCAAAACCAAAGTGTTGGCCAGGCCCTACTCCTTCCAGAGGCTCTTCTGTTCCTTGCTGCTGCCAGCATCACTTGGCTTGTGTTCACGTCACTCCAGTCTCTGCCCCTGTGGTCACATTGTCGTCTCCTCTTCTGTTTGTGTCTAATCTCCGCCCAATTCCCACTTACAAGGATATGTATGATTGCAATTAGGACCCCATCTCAATATACTTGACTTAATCTCATCTACACAGTAGGGTTTTTTGGGTTTTTTGTTTTGGTCACATAAAGTGATACAGTTTCCAGAGATTAGGACATGGAAAATATCTTCGGGGAGGGGTCATTATTCAGCTTACTGAAACCCCCACTTCAAGCCCAGTTTGGCTACTTAGCATATTTTTTTAATATAAATTTGTTTATTTATTTTTGGCTACGTTGGGTCTTCGTTGCTGTGTGCGGGCTTTCTCTAGTTGTGGCGAGCAGGGGCTACTCTTCGTTGTGGTGTGCGGGCTTCTCATTGCGGTGGCTTCCCTTGTTGCAGAAAACGGTCTCTAGGTGCACGGGCTTCAGTAGTTGCGGCTCGCGGGCTCTAGAGCGCAGGCTCAGTAGTTGTGGCGCACGGGCTTAGTTGCTCCGCGGCATGTGGGATCTTCCTGGACCAGGGCTCGAACCCATGTCCCCTGCATTGGCAGGGGGATTCTTAACCACTGCGCCACCAGGGAGGCCCCTACTTAGCATAGTTTTAAACCACATTTTACAGAATCAAGCTTCTGCATTTGGCTTTACCAGTCTAAGGAAACCATTTGTACTCAAGATGAAATGCAGTCAGAGGTTCAGATCTCAACTACCTAGGTAATGAACTGATTTCACAGCTCAAACACAATTAACTTTGGTTATGATGACTGTTTGGAATAAAGAATGCTCATTTTCTACTGATTATAAAACCACTGCTTGCATATTGTAGAACATAAAGGGGAAAAAGAAAAATATTTATAAACTTAAAAAAAATCACCTGTAATTCCTTTACCTATAGATAATCACTGTTAACATCATGTTTATTTCTAATACATTATATATATTTATACAGATATATGCATGCTTAAACAAATACATTTTACATTTGGTATATGTGTCCCTAATATTGTAAATTATACTATTTTATATATAGTAACAGACATAGCTATCATATTTTATTAGATAGTTTTATACCATATTATGTGGAATATTTCTGTAGCCTATTTTTTTCTGTAGCCTATTTTCACTAGGCATTATATCATTAGCACTTTCCCATGTCATTAAAAACTCTTGTAAACACCATTTTAATAGCTGCACAATGGTCCATCATGTGGCTATACCGTAATTTACTTTACCATCCCCTTGATGTTATGCAACTGGGCTGTTTGTAAATGACTTTTTATAAGCACTGAATTATAATACAATGAGAGACATCTATCAGGGTCAATTCAGTATTGGCAGAAGTTGATGAATCTATTTTTACAGACTGGGAAATGTGTGCTTCTATATTGCCACACTTAACAGAGAGTATTGAAGTTCTAATGTTCAGACTGTGTGCCAAGATGGCTTTGCCCCCGTATCTGATAGCTCAGTACCTATGGCCCAGTGTAGCACACGTTTATCAAGAGGCAGAGAGCATGGGATGGGCAAGTAGGGAAGGGTTTAGAGAGGGACAACCCAAAATACTTACCTGGAGGATAAAGCCCAATCCAGGTCCTGATGTGAGCCAGAAAAGGCATGGGACATCCAGTAGGCAAGTGAAGTTAGATGAGGAGGTTGCCACTGAGTGGCTTAGTTGCCTCCAGCAGGCCTGGGAAGATGCAGGAATATTGAGAGCTGGAGGGAGAGTAGAGAGAATGATTGGGGTTCCGATTTTTACACCTGGAGAGCCAGAGTATAGTAGTCCCCCCCTTATCCGTAATTTCGCTTTCTATGGTTCCAGTTTCAACTGTGGCCTGAAAATATTACATGGAAAACTCCAGCAATAACCATTCATAAGTTTTAAACTGCACGCCATTCTGAGTAGCTTCATGAAATCTCATGCCAACTGGCTCCATCCACCTGGGACGTGAATTTTCCCTTTGTCCAGTGGTTCCTGCCCGTTAATCACTTAGTAGCTGGCTCAGGTATCAGATTGACTGGAGCAGCCATCAGCAGTGCTTGTGTCCAAGTAACCCTTATTTTACTTAATAATTGTCCCAAAGCACAAAGGTAGCGATGTGTACAATTCAGATATTCTCTTACTGTGCCTAATTTATAAATTAAACTTTGTCATAGGTATGTATTTATAGGAAAAATTATAGTCTATGAGTATGGGGTTTGGTACTCTCCATGGTTTCAGGCATCCACTGAGGACGGGGTCTTGGAAGGTGTCCCCCACCGACAAGGGGAGACCACTGTAATTCTGCCAGGCAGGGAGATATGGTTTGTGCTTTCTTTTATGCACAAGACCTCCTATCCCGTCCCGTTTCCCAAGTCTTAAAGGGACTGACCTGACTTCTCATAATTCAAATATTTAAGAGCTTACTATGTGCGAGGCTCCACGCAAATGCTTCTTTATACATCGTGTCTTAGCATCCTCCATCAGCCCTATGGCAGCATTATTATCCTCACGTTACAGATAAAGATAACCGATGCTCAGCAAGGTTAAGCACATACTCAAGACTGTTCAGTCAAGATGTGCATATCCGGGACTTCCCTGGTGGTCCAGTGGTTAGGACTCGGCCTTTTCACTGCCAAGGGCCTGGGTTGGATCCCTGGTCTGTGAGGGAACTAAGATCCCACAAGCTGTGCCACACGCCAGCCCCCCCCCCAAAAAAAGATGTGCAGATCCCCAAAACCGTGCTCTTATCTTAGGTCCTCTACCTTCATTCCTAGCCTAGGTCTCCGGGTTCATTTCAGGACATTCTGGTTCTGTGATTCCAGCTGGTACCTAAACAAAGCACTTCATAAATGTGTGTCTTTGGGTACACAGAAAGAGCTAGGGCTGGAAAAACAACACAAAGCCTATGCCTCCCTCCCAGTGAATTAATTTTCTCACAGGCACTCAGGGGGTCACTTTCTTTCAGTCTCCTCAGTACTTACTTAGGATCTTTAAAATACACAGAACGGTCACTGTGAGTGTTATTGCTAACAGAGCTCTGTAATTATTTGAAAGGAAAATGAAATTTAAGAGATATAAAATTAGAGATGAAAGTGTCTTTAAATAATATAACTCAACATTGAAGTATTGGGAAAGAACTCAATTTCAGAGCATTAACAAACACACTTGCTCATATTAAGCCAGGAAAGATATTTTGCTTTAAAGTTTAAATGATTTCTATTGTTGGGGGCCCAGGACAGGCTGCCCCAAAATATGCCTCAATGGCATATTGATTATTTTAAATTAATGTCACTTAAGAAAAGACCTATGCAAGAGGGACATTCTGACCCTCCTCGCTGTCTCCCTGAAAGCAGGAGATAAACCTTCCATGTGAAAGGTGCGCTCCCTGTATCTGGAAACAGAAGGACACCCTTAGCACCAAAGACATCCTTCTACAAGCCTGTAGAAACAACCTTTGTCACTTCTTTAATTGACTACCCCAAGCCCAAACTCTGTTTAGAGTCTTCACTAATTTAGCACCCCAAATCTACATTTCTTTGTCCTGTCAATTCCTCTCAAATGTATTGTTTCTTTGTCTAAAAAGTATAAAAACTGCCTGCTTTGGCCACTTCGTAGGACCAATTTCTATTAGACTTCTGTGTACCCAAATTAAAAATTGTTTCTTTTTCTCCTATTAATCTGCCTCGTGTCAATTTTCTGTTAGTCCAGCCACAAGAACTCAAGGGGGGGGAGGGGGAAAGTTCCTCTCCCCGACACTATCTTTTTCACAACCATTGGCCACCCACGCATAACATTATATTTAATACCTACTACAATGACATTGATTATTCATTTTATTAAAATTATATAAATTGGGATTGACATAGATACACTACTATGTATAAAATACATAACTAATAAGAACCTAAAACAAACAAACAAAACAAAACAAAACTGAGTAGGAGGAATCTGACATCCCAAAACTTAGCTAAATTTTTATATTTTGCTCATACTTAAACTTGCTTTCCCATAATTCTTACTTTGTAGGCATGTGATTTCAATTCTGTTCTATACGATACCCCATCATAGTTTAACAAAGACCTTCTATTTTTGCCTGGTCCAAATTGTAGAGTCATTAAAAACTAGGGTCAAGTTGACACCGATTTTTCTGCCTTTCTGATGCATTCATGTTCTCCGATTACAGTGTTGGGATTGTAAAATATCAGATTTTAAAAAGTGCTTCAATGTTCATTCAATGCATTTAGTCTTTTACTACCAGGAATGCCTTCTAACAGCGCCACAAAATTGTTCACAAACATTCTCTTGAACATTTCCATTGACAGGAAACTCATTAAATCTTGATATGGTCTATTCCATCTTTGGGCACTTAGACTGTTTGGAAAAGCCCTTCTTTTCCTTATTTTGATAAAAATTCATCTCCTCAAAGCTTCCTTTGTTTAGTTGTGGTCTTATCAATGAGGCCACAGAGAAAAGTCTAATTCTTCTTCCACAAGTTCTAAAACACTATGATGGTAATATTACAACACTCTGATACTGATACAAAGTAATTAATAATGATAACTAATCATTGGATAGTGCTTATTGTATGCCAGGAACTGTTCTAAGTTTTTTACGTGTATTAACACATTATAATACTCACAACAACCTTACCTAATAGATTCAATTATTATCCTCATTTTACAGAGAGGAAATTGACACAAAGAGAGAATAGGTAACTTGCCAAAGGTCATGTAATTAGTGAGTGGCAGAGCCAAGATTCAAACACAGGCTCTATGTCTGAGGCCACTAGACTATATATATATGGAAACTGATTTATGTTAGGTTACATTAGATTAGATTATGTTATGATATGTATGATACATTATATTATATTATCATACAGTCTAAATGGATTAAAGAGTTATACATAAAGCATCAAGTCATTAAGGAACATAAGAAAACAAAGGTAAATATATATTTCTGATCTCCCTCCACCAGCACAGTTCTCAGATTCTAGGCTAAGATCCCAAGGGGGAAGATTAGAATATCCATTTCTGGATAAATGACTTACAGGTCCTGACATGTGGGCATCTACCACACTGAAGTCCACCAGTGAACAGCACAATGTATTTGCTCAGAATTTCCAAATATATTTTTATCGCCTGACTCTCAAATATGCAGATGGCCAAAGGACAACAGACATTGGAGAAAATTCTGCAAAGGAAAGATAGATACCTTAATAAGTTAACATAAGAAAAAACAAAGAAGAAAGAGAAATAATTTAAGGAGCAAAACTCATCATTAACAATCTCAGATAAATACGATAAAATATTAAATCTATAACATTAGGCAAGATAATATTAAAAAAGAAATATTGCCCCCCAAAAGAAAGTGGTCTTAGAAAATAAAAATATGATTCCAAATTTTTTAAAACCTTGGTAGAAACTGGGCAATAACGATCAGTATATTGGGACTTCCCTGGTGGTCCAGTGGTAAAGAATCCACCTTCCAATGCAGGGCATGAGGGTTCGATCCCTGGTCGGGGAACTAAGATCCCACATGCTGTGGGGCAACTAAGCCCGCATGCCACAACCACTGAGCCCGCATGCCTCAACGACAGAGCCCACGTGCCACAAACTACAGAGCCCACATGCCCTGGAGCCTGCATGCCACAGCCAGAGAGAGAAAACCCACACGCCACAACTATAGAAGCCTGTGTGCAGCAATGAAAGATCCTGTGTGCTGCAACTAAGACCTGATGCAGCCAAAAATATAAAGAAAATAAAGAAATAAAAATAAATTTTTTTAAAAAAAGGATCAGTATATCATGCAGAAAATGGAGCTTAAAACAAAGATCGGGAACATAGTAGACCAAAAAAAAAAAAAAAAAACAAAGATAAGTAAATTAGAGAATCAATTTAAGATACCCAAATTATAATGAGTTACAGAGAGAGAGAGAAGGGGGGAGGGACAGAGGGAGAAAAGAAAGGGAGGGAGGAAGAAAAAAAGAGGCAGGCCAGACATATTTGAAAAATACAATAACAATTCCTAGAACTGAAAGACAAGAGATTATAATTGGTAGAGTTCTGCCATTTCTCTAGCACACTGAATGATAAAGTCACCATACCAAGGCAGAGGATGAAATTTCAGAATTCCAGGGATAAAGAGAAAAGTCTAAAAGTTTACAGAGGGGTTGGAACAGTTAAGTTACATACAAAGAATCCGGAATTATAGTGCCATCAAACTTCTCGACAGCATTATTGGAAGCTAATTGATAATGGAGCAATGCCTTTGAAATGACAGAAAATGATATTAACTTAGAATTCTACATCAAGAAAAAATATCAATCAACAGTGTGAGGAAAGTAAATATATTTTCAGATAAGCAGTGCCTTCAAATTTAACTTCCTTGCACTTTAAAAAATAAAGCTATGGAAAATTTGCTACACCAAAATAAGGGAGGAGACCAAAAGAGAAAAAGATGGGATCCAGCAAACAGGAAATCCAACTCCAGAAAGTTCCAGCATGATGGCACCTTATATGTCACTCAAGTCTATCTCCTTAAGTATAAATCAGGTCACTTTTCTCCCCTGATTAACACACTGTAATGTCTTCCTATCACTCTTACAACGAGATAAAAACTTTTTTGGGGCCTATTTCTCCACCATCCTCTGTCTCTCAGTGCTGCAGCCACCTTGACCTCACTAGGGTTTGCAATCCATTTCCCTGGAATGCTTTTCCCTATAATCTTCACAGAGCTGCATCCTTCTTTTCATCCAGCTCCAATGCCAAATACCATGTCCTTAGACTCCCGGTGTGTTTATTTATAATTGTATCAACACCACTCTTTAACGCCCTTACAGTGTACATTTTTCTTCACAATGCTTACTATTACTTGCCATTATTTTATTTATTCATTTATTTTATTTAATAATTGTTTTTCTCCCCTTCTAAAATGTAAGCTCCAGGAGAGCAGGGGTTCTGTCTGTTTTATTCCTTGATCTACCTCCATTGCCCAATCAGCTCCTGGCACACGGCAAATTTACCAAGATGTTAATAATATTCTTTGGAGCACAAAGTTATGGATGATCTCTTTATACCTTTTAGCATTTTAGAAATGCTAAAGTTTTTATAAGCATTTACTGCTTCCATAATTTAAAAAAATAACCATATTCTAATGTTCTAAACTAGAAAAAATGTAGTGGAAATTGTCCTCAGAAATAGGATCGATTGGGCTGTGGCAGTTTCTGTCCACATAAATCTTACGGAAATTAAACTTCCCTCTAAAATGAAACTTCCAAGAGGATTTGTGATGATAATCTAATCCCTTCCACTTCCTACTGGATTCCCAGTAAAAATGTTCTAAGGGATGTAAAAGCAGGGCAGGGGAATCTAGATCAGAGGTGGAAACTGCTCTGTCCCCTCCCCAGTTTTCCAAATTTCAGTGCTAAGCATCACCTTAGTGCTTAAGCCCTCAAGTCCACATCTTGGCACCTTTCTCTCCCTCCCCATCCCTTTGGCCCAGTGTTAAGCATGATTCTTTCTGGCACAGAGTAAGGCTTCAATAAAGATTATTTCACAGAAGTACTTAAGATATAACTTTTAATTTTCTGATTAATCTCCTTTTCTCCATTATTTCCAGAAAGAAAAGGCAGCTAATCAAATTTTGAAAATATAAATTAGAAGCATATGAATTATATATGCACAAATAAGTGAAAGGTAATAATATTCCATCATCTATCTATCTATCTATCTATCTATCTATCTATCTATCTATCTACATATATATCTCTATCTATCTCATGTCTTCTTTAACCATTCATCCACTGAGGTACACTTAGGTTGCTTCCATATCTTAGCTTCATATGATGCTGCAATGAACATGGGTGTGCAGATATCTCTTCAAGATACTGATGAAAAGTTATTTTATTGGGTTGGCCAAAAAGTTCGTTTGGGTTTTTCCAGAACATCTTACGGAAAAACCCGAACGAACTTTTTGGCCAACCCAGTATGCGTTTTACAAACCTTTACACCCATCTCCATTAAAGCAGCATAGCTGCTCTATAAGTCTTCCTGATGGCCAAGGCCTGGTATGTGTAAGCAACAGAAAGTACCCTACCATAGACAGCATGCGGTCCTTTTGCACTTTTCCTATGAGACTGTTCCTGTAAGAGACAGTGCAAGGAAGTTGAGGCTTTCTCATTTACAGATATAGACATAATCATAAAAATAAAATCTTTCCCCTCTGGCCATAGGTAGAGAGAAGAGGGCAAACTCTATGTTCAGTGAATCTAGTGAGCAGGCAGCCAAGGTAGGACGTGGCCCGGTTGGGAGCCTAGTTTTCTGAAGCCTATCCTTAGCGGGAGAAGGCTATAGACCCAACAGAACTCTCTGAAATGTGACACAAGTTCTATACCTGCATTGCACAACATGGTAGCCCCTACTCATATGTGGCTATTGACCACCTGAAATGTGTCTACTGTGACCGAGGAACTGAATTTTTAATGTGAATTCAATCTAGTGTCACGGATACAAAACAAAAGCAAAACTAGGAAAATAACCTCTTTACTTGCAAAGAGTGAGGGAGGCTTCTCCTAATAAGGCTGGATGTACTCTGGAAATGATCTGGGTGACTGAGGAAGGCAGGCTGTTAAGAGAGGCAGTGATGGCACTGACAAAAGAACCCCAGATGAGGAGTCAGTAGGCCTGGGTCCCAGCTCAGTCCTGCCAGTAGCAGAACTGCATGAGCTGGAATAATCCCTTTGCTCTTTAGACCCTGTTTCCTCTCATACGAAATGAGTGGGGTTGAATTATTTATTTTTTAATGGTGAATTCAGAAGAGGTCAAGTGCAATCACTGTCATAAAACAGTCACAGCAATCCGTTCTTTGGGGAATGGTGAAAATCCCACACAGTAGAGAAAACAGTCTAGGGGTAGCTAGAAAAAGATTCTGCAGCAGAGACACTCATGAGAAATCAATGGTCATCTTAGTTACAGCTGCCACTCATTGAGAACTTACTGGGTGAAATCCTGCTCTAGGGGCTGGGTATACTTTGGTCTGATCTAATCCTAACAACTCTATGAGTTGAAGTATTATCATTATTTCCATTTTTCCAAAAAGAAAGCCGAGGCTACGATAGACTAGGTTACCTGTCCAAGGCCAATATAGCTAAGAAGTGGTGAAACTGGGATTTGAGCCCCGGTTTAGTTTTCAACAATGATATGCTGTACTTAATAGCTGCTATTTATAAAGGGTATTATATACCAGGTAATATAGTAGCCTATTTCTCTATGGTATCTTATTTATAAGAGCCTCGTCAACAGTTTTGTAGAAACTAGCCCAAGCACTCCCCTACTCCATCCTTGGGAGCGGGGAACACAGTCCTTGGAAGGTCTTCACCTTATGGAGTGGGGGCCTTTCTCTCCACTTTCCAAACTTTCTCTCTTTTTCACTTTAACCTCACTCAGTTCCACTTATCAGAATTCACCCTTCAGTCTCATCTTGACTTGCCGTGATTCAGAGAACTTCCCACTGTATAAAAAAGCAATTTTTAAAAGGTCATAAAATATTCTCCTGGAGCAGTGATTTTTAATATTAAAAATTATCTGAGATTCTGAATAGCAGAGACAAAGTGGACAGATGGTGCAGCCATCACTTAACTGAAGCAAAATGATTATATGTACAGTTTAGACGGCATAGCGAAGCCCCATCTGACAGAGAGCAAGAGTACCACCTCTACACTACTTTGCTTCTCAATAACTGACCTGAAAGAGAAGACCAGGTAAAGCAGTCGGACACATCAACCTGATTTTCCTGAAAATGCTCTGGGAGAGCAACCACTTAATCTAGAGTCCAAATAACAAATACCGAGGGACTTCCCTGGTGGCACAGTGGTTAAGAATCCGCCCGCCAATGCAGGGGACACGGGTTCGAGCCCTGGTCCGGGAAGATCCCACATGCCGCGGAGCAACTAAGCCCGTGTGCCACAACTACTGAGCCTGCACTCTAGACCCTGCGAGCCACAATTACTGAAGCTCACAGCTCTAGGGCCCTTGCTCCGCAACAAGAGAAGCCACCGCAATGAGAAGCCCAAGCACCGCAATGAAGAGTAGCCCCCGCTCGCCGCAACTAGAGAAAGCCCGCGTGCAGCAATGAAGACCCAATGCAGCCAAAAATAAATAAAGAAAGAAAGAAAGAAAGAAAAAAGAAACAAATACTGAGGCAAAGCAAGAACTCTTAGCAAACTATGGCAAAGGTGGTGAGGTTTTTACAGTGGAAACTGTCATTCTTCATTCTAAAAGTCAAACTGAATCAGGAATCTTAAGCTATGGTGGCAAAAGGCACAGTGAGACTGCATATCCTGAATGCTCTGTATACAACGCCCATCCATTTGATTTCACCTATTCTGCGGACAGATGATAAATTTGAAATATAATTCTTTATAATAATTATATTATTGAAATATATTTATATAATTCTCTCTCTCTCTCTCTCTCTCTCTTTTTCCTCTCCTCTCAGTGTAGAATCAGTATGCTACCCAGAGATAGGCACCTACCCACCATCATCACTACCAAATGCCCCCATGCTGGAAGTTGATTCTCAACCAGCTCTCTCAAGCCTATGGATGAGGTACAGATAATCAACAAACTTGCCTGATCAAGAGTTGACATTAAATTTACCATAGTCTTTACCATTATTCTTTAGCTTGTTTCCATAAATATGGAAACTTTACTGGAGAGTTTCAGGTTCACTTTTGAGGGGTTGGAAAAATAAGTTTCCCACTACCCTTCCAGGTTCTTGGCTGAGACACTCCCTATAATAAAAAGACAGATAAACAGGAAAAACACAAATAGAAGTTTAATAACATGGATACCTCCTGTATACAAGAGAGATACCCAAGAAAGCTGAAAAACTCCCCAAAATGGCCCAAGCCACCACCTTAAATACCGTCTTCAGCTTAAGACAAAAGAAGGAAATTGGGGGTTGGGGAAGCCAGTTATAGGTGGTGACCAGGAAAAGCACAGTAAACTAAGGGTATGGTTGTTATACAGCTTTAGGTGGTTGCCTTCTCCATTGATAAATATCTAGAGATTTAGAGCCATTCTTCTCTTACTGGTACATTGAGGGAGACATTCTTACAAATGGAGATTTCCCCTGTAAATGTCCCTTACAGAAGGGTAATTTCTACTCAGTTTTCAGAGCTTTTCTTATGTCTGCTGTTTCTTAAAAATAATCAGCCTAAGATAATCCTTATGCTGAAGAAGGATATCTTGGAGTGGTATATTCAGCTCCCCTTCACTTTAAAATCTGCACTATTTATATTCCATAATGGTTTATATTAATTAACTCTATGCTTACATCCCAGACTTTTACTGAGCACCTATCATGTGCAAAGTACAGCTTTAGTGGACTTGAGGGATATCAAGAAGAAACCCCCAGATTCTACTTTAAAATAATATAGAGTTCATGAAAATGCCAGGATCCATCACTATAATTGTCTCTGAGAGGATGAACAGCCTCTTTTATGCCCAGCCACCACCACTGCAATCACAGTCACCACTATTTCTAATCCTGTCTAGGTTGGCATGGGAGGTAGAGGTGGGAATTTGAGATATAACTGCATGTCAGACAACTACAAAGCAAAAGAACATGCCCAACTCGAGAAAAAAATTGGAATATCTCCCACCTTTACCTCCGTGCTCCCTGGAGACAAGATTTTTCTATGGGCTCCAGAAAGGTATATCAACAGGTCTAGTGATGCTGTGGTGTTTGTTCCAAAGGGAATACTATTGTGACTTTAGTAATCAAAGATATTATGATTATACTTTTTAACTTAAACTGAACCATAAATTAATGATGGAAGATGACTTTCTGAGAATTTCATAAAAACCTATTTTGGGCAAAAACATTATTCATAATCATTATCCTAATGAATGAACAGAAAACACATATGAGTAATTGTACACCACATGGTCTTTGTTCACAAATACCTCAACAGTTTGGGTGAGTTAGTGTTATTCATTTGGCAAAAGTAGTCAAGCTAAAAGCAAAGTCTTGAGAATGGTATTATGAGTAAATTTGCATTGCATAGATAACAGTGGAGGAATAATGATAAATTAAACATAAGGTGAGCTCAGATTTTGATACCAACCTACTCTGCAGTGAGAAGTATTTTTGTGTGTGAAATTATAGTACGGTTTCTGAAAATATACCAACCACCAGACATTCCCACCAGTACCATTTTCCCAGAAGTACTTTCCCTAGGAACCTGTAATGTTTGGCATTTCTAAGTACGGACTAGAGCTTTGCTACTTCTTTTGGCCAAATGCACAAGTCTATAAAATCAAAGAGCAAAGGACTAATATCCTAAATATATAGAGAGAGATTATCAAAACCATTAAAGACACATGTAGATAAGTGATAGAGGGGTGGAAAACCCCTCTAGGTTCTTTGGCTGGTCTAATAATTAAATCGACATAAGACAAATTAACAGGAGAAAAACAAACAGCTTCATATGTATGGGATTCCCTAAGACATGAGACCTGAAGACACGCAGTTGAGGCTTAGATGCTCTTCTGAGCTAAGGAGAAGGGGGTAGGTGTCTGGAGCTTCGAAGGGGAGGAAGACGTTTCTCTCTACAACTACCCCCATTTCTATCAAAGATAACCACAATAAGACTAATGTGTTTGCAAATTAAGTCTAGTTTTAATAAAGTTGTCCTGATTATTTACATAAGTACAGCAAATAATAGTGTTTAGCCTTATAGACTCTTTTAAATCTGCTTTGCTAGAGCTTTTCATAAGGAATCTCATATTGAACTCTTAAAATTATCTCAGGCTAGGAAGCCAAACCAAGCACTCACCATCACACTTAAGGCCTGAAATACCTCTAAGTTTGGGTTAATTCCTCTCTTCACAAGGTCCCCGAAATATCCTGAGGTTCCTGGGCTTGCAGGAAGTGACCTTACTTACTCACCTGGTAAGGCTGCTGGGAACCCTGTAGCAAGTTTCCAGGCCCGATTTTTCCAAAAGGCTTTATTGGCTCCATAAAGTCAGTCTTAGTTCCTTAAAGCTGTCAGGTCATATGTGAGTCTACGCATGTCCCTCTCAAATACAATATTCCAGTCAAAACCTTGGTAATATAACCAATGTTTCCAATTGTATCCTGTCATAAGGAGAACAGATCTTATTGAACTTATGCAAATAACTGTATCGCCATGAAAATAAGAATACTCATTATGAGTTTCCAAATTCTGGAGGGATCAGGTAGGGAGAAAAAGATAAATCTTTTATCTTTGTTCACAAAGATACATTTCACTAAATTGCTGTAAGTTACAGATAGCTTAAGAGGAAATATTTCCTTTATCTGGAAAACAAAAAACAAAACAAAACATTAAAGAACCAATGATGTTTTAAATAAAAAGTCATAAAAATTATAATCAGTTCATTCAGTTCCATATAATTAACTCTTATTGATCTTGATCTTCTGTTAGCAGTTTTATGAAGCCATCATTTTTTTTTTCATTAGAGTTCTGTAATTTCTTACCAAATTCAGTGGTATGATCAGAAAGTCATCAGAATACTGTATTTCAGAGTACTTGTCAGAGTCCTTTCCATGAATTTGTCTGAAAATGAAACTCTTTTGCAGGAATACTTTTGCAAAAGCACCAGTGTAAAATAATAACTGTCTGTAAATGACATAAGATTTTTAGATGGCAATGGTTAAAAATCAGATGAGAGTTCATTATAATGCAATTGACAAGGAAATTTGGTTATTTCTATGATACAAAACCTTTTACGATAATAACTAGAATTACAAGTGATAACATACCAGGACATATCAGATTTTTCGGAATTTCATACAATTTTGAGAACAGGTGTATTAACAACATTCACTCATACAATATAACTTAAGAAGATTTATCATCACTTGTTTGACAATGATTCCCATGTAATTTAATACACCAAATAAGCCTAATTAGCATAACGTCTCTATTTTTTAATAAAGAGAGAGAACAAATCTTTTGAGATGTTCCAGGGGCCATCTGCAAAATCCCAAAGTCACTTCGAGGTAAAAAAGACTTCATTTAGAATTTGAGTTTTTGGAAGTTTGTCAGAAATATAAAAAAGGTTTTAAAACACTTGATTAGACAGGATTATAGTTACTGTGAAAC
Organism: Physeter macrocephalus; assembly: GCF_002837175.3. Classification (NCBI taxonomy): domain Eukaryota; kingdom Metazoa; phylum Chordata; class Mammalia; order Artiodactyla; family Physeteridae; genus Physeter; species Physeter macrocephalus. Next base: position 113,567,073 of record NC_041234.1, read on the forward strand.
AATATGTAGTTAACCAAAGTGAAAATTAAAGATTTTGCAGGCAAATACAGAAAGTTACATAGTCATATATATATATATATATATATATATATATATATAACAACTTTAGCTCTTAATAGAGAAGGCTCAGTTTTCTTAGGTAATCAAAGATCTGAAAAGGGCAACATGAAACACAGAAAATTATTTTGATAAAACACAGAATCTCTGTTTTCTAGGTAGATTACTTAAAAGGTAAAAACAATCTTTTATAATCTCTTATCAAAAGCAGACCAATAGTCAAAAAAAAACCCTTGTCCTTTTAGTAGATGAAGGAAAATTACATAAGCACACTATTGATATTAAAGCTTATTTTAAATACCCTTATAATAGCAATTCAGTTTTAGCCAACTTGACTACACAAGGTAAAATTCTCTCTTTTTCTCTCTCTTCCCAACTTTCTATACAATTTTGTCCTTTATTACCCTCTTTCCCATTCTGAAATTACCAGTTTTATGTTAGGACAAATTTATTTTCCCTTAACAAAAATACATCGCCGTACCTCACACCTTCTTAGTCAAAAATACATCCTACCTTCGTCATATACAAACTTGTTTCCATTATTATTTCTAGTCGTTTTAATTATACACATTAATTAAATTTTGAATTAGAATTTTTAAACCTTAGAAACCTTAATTTCTGGTGAAAAGTAAGAAGTAAGCAATTGTGAACTGCCTGTTATACCAGCATTCTTTATATTGGCAAGTTCTGTGACTACGTTTCATAATTTCTAGAAGCATACACTTCCTCATAGTATAAATTTTCAATGTGGCATAACACATGTTTACTATGAGACCCAAATATATTTAGTTTCTCTGTGATAATGTAATTAGAAACCAAAAGTAGAGAAACCTATGCTCAGTAATTAATGTTTCTGCATTTTATTTTATTAGGAAGTGATCTAAATTCAATGAATTTCCATCATTTAGCTTAACTTAGAGAAACTCTAAGGGTGTAAGTTACCAAAGAGATTTGAGAAACTAAGTAAACATATCAGAAAACATAATAATTGTTGAAAAGTTCACCTAAAAACTCTCAGCCCACGTACATCTATCAAAATCACTTCCTCCCTACATTTATGTTTAGACTACCCATGAAAACTTTATTAGACACTAGTCAAAGTCAGCCATCATCCCAAGCTACTGTTCTTGCAGACAAATTTTATAATACAGATAACAAAGTTATTTCACTAGTAAACTCAGGTAGAATAAAAGTTGTTTATCTGCATATTTAATGCTGATAACTCTGAAGTCATACCTATGTTAATTAAACCAAACTTAAACTAGCTTTTATTTACCAAAGACTACGCTACATGAAGTTGAAAAATATTTGGGTTAGTTTCTATATTTCTGAGTTTTAGGAATACCTAATTCATAAGTGCTTATTGTTAAGCCAATTAAGTAGCAATCTCTTACCAATTAATTTTGAGAATACCTGTCTTCCACAGGTAGTAAAATATCACATATATGTAACATACATCCGTAGACATATGTAAACACACAGATAGACACAGAGACCCTATAGCTTCCATTCCAAAATTTTAGCCATGAATCAGGTACAATAATACAAAACTCACTAGTTTATAAACCACAATTAGATCCAAATTATGTTTCTGGCAGTTGGAATAGGTTAAGTTCACCAGCTCAAATTTCTAAAGCGTTTTACAATTTGTAGAGAAGACTTTTAGGATTTGTATTTGCCTTTGACAAGTAATCTTATGGAATCTGTGGACTAGATTTGGGCAAGGGAGCCTTTATAGCAGTTTGTATTTTAAAAAGCTTCTCTTTCGTTTTTTTTCAGTCTCAAGCAAGTGTGGGCAGTGTTTTAGATACTGCCTGGGGTGTTTATATTTCAAAGACATGGTAAGATTTACACCTTCAAGGGACAGAGAAAGAATACAAGATTTTTCCTAGGCGTTTTTGGCATATATTGGTCCACTATCAGAAGTCTAGGGTAATTATTGTTTAAATTTTTCTTTCTTTTTCTTATATGCAGAACAATTGCACTTCCAATGTCCTGATTTTTTACAACATCTGCAAATGTCCGGAGGCAAATAGGAAAGGATCTGAGGGGTCTTTGAGTTCCTCTCAGAGTTATGCTTTTGTTCCTCTAAAGATTCAAACTGCAAACCAAGAATTGTTGATTTTAACTCCTTTTTTCCTCCTTCATTTCTGCAAGCTACCTTCAAAGAATCGGGCCGCTGCTTCCATTATAATACTTAGAGGTTGACCAGCCCACCCAACTATACTATTTTGAATTTGCCTTTTTATTTCAGGGAGAAAACTTCCTACTAAGGCAGAAATGGAAAGATTTCTATGTTCTGGAACTTTGGGGTTTAATGCAGTATACGTTGAAAAGTCTATATAAGCATTCAACAAAGGCCTTTGGATGCTGTCTTTCTTTCTGAGTGTACAATTTAACATTAGACCAATTCACCTTAGATGAGGGGAAGCATTTACTATTGCTCCTATAAGCCCCTGAATATTGGTTTCCAGGTGATCCCTTTCCTGATCATTTGTAGGAGGGCCTGGGAGAATTTCTGGTCATCGGTTTCCTCTGTGAGAGATGTTTTTCCCCAGGAAGCCATCTGGCTTGCCTGTTAACTATAGTGTAATTATGGTTGGGAAAAATATCCTTCAGCAGCCAATTAAGGTCCTTATGAGTGGGGTTGTGAATGGCCACTAATATTTCTAATTCCTCTCTAAATTTGGCAGGATCTTCTAAAAGTGGAGGTAAAAGGGCTTTACAATTTAAAAAGATCTGTTGCTGTCCAGAGGATGTGAATTCTTTGTCGTAGGGAATCCAGGATACATCCACAAAGAACATTGCATAGGAAGGCCTGAAGCTGGCAGAGAAAGTGAGTCTTACTGTCCATCCCCATGTTTTTGCTAAACTTACTTGCTGGCTTTCACCCTTTACATGAGTAAACTGTATACCCTGGGCCTAGAGATTAGGCTGGAGTGCTCTCTGTAAATCCTGTAGGGAAAGGGAAGCTAAAACAGGCAGCTGGATTTTTAAGGTATTTTCTGGGGAAGGTGGAGGAGTTTGGGAGCTAAGGGAATTTGCTGAGGAGATGGGGCTGGATTTTAAGAAGGACGATATGCATTGGACGTGGACTTTAGTTGTTGTTCTAATTTCTGTTCTTTCATCTTATTAAGGGAGTCCCTAAGACTAGCCATTATATTCCTCTGTGTCCACTTTTTAATTCAGCCTTTCCATAGGTACAAATAAGATACTTATTTAGGATGAGAGCTCTCTAAAAACTTTTTTCTTTCAAATATAGCCAATTCGAGCCTTCCATAGTCTGGCCATTGACAAGTAGGATCTTATATCAATCTCAATAGTGACTCAAATCAATAAGCCTCTATATGGCTTAACATGGACCCAAGAGGCATCTCAAAGTAGAGTACAAAAGATACAGCCCTCACAAGATCCAGGAAGTTCACTCCCAGGTTAGCCTAAGAAAGCAAAGACTTTTGTTATGTGCTAAGAATGGTGTAGTGCAAATAGTGTCTGCAGCTGCCCATGAGAATGTGAGACACCTCCAATCACAGACCCACTAATCTGTGACATTCGGCGGGTGCTACTGGAATGGGACTTTTCCAGCACTACAAGGCAATGAAGGTTGAGACAACAAAGGTCCCCTGTGGACCAGGACCCCTTATGACAAGTTCTCCTGACAGCTAGCACAGCCAAACAGAGAGAATGCTGCTGTGACTTCACATCTCAGAATCCCAGTGTATTCGACTGGCCACCAGAATGAAAGTTGGTACTTGCATCTTCTGGCTGGTGGAAACCAGAGACAATATTCTTACTCATCATAAGGCCAAGCTCTCAGGACATAGAACAAGGCGAAAGGAAAATCTCATCTGGTTTTACACAGGGGACCTACTCCAAAGTTTGTCTAAACAGATGTTGATCTGGTGGGAAGCATGAACTTACCAATTTCTGAGGCCAGCTTGAACAACAGGCTTATAGGACCTATGCCTGTGTTCTACCTTACAGTATGACAAATGACACAAAAGACAGAGACAAAGAACAAAGACTTTCTCTGGGAGGAAAGGGAACAATAGAAAACAAGAGGACTCATAACAAATCTTTACCAGAGTTGCTATACCTAAGAAACTAGCTGACACAAATATTTTCTCCTGCTAATCTAAATTTAGAGAGAGAAAAGGACTCTTACCAGTCTCGCTTCCTCCAGACCATGCAGGCAGAGATCCAAGAGACTGTCATGGTAAGAATTCTTACCTTCTGTTGGTTCCTGTCAGCAGTCCCAGGATCTCTCAGCTGCAGCAGCCCCAAAACGAGCAGCGTCCAGCCAGTGGAGAGCCTCACATTGGGCGCCAAAACTGTAGGAGAGGAAAAGTTTTCCATTCTTCCATTATAGGATCTTTGGCTGTTCTAATAATCAAATTGACATAAAACAGATTAACTAGAGAAAAACAAATTTTGTACTTATGGGGTCCCCAAAGACAGGAGACCCAAAGAGTCAGGCAATTGAGGCTGGTAAACAGATGTTTCCATTCCATGCAGATAAGTCTTTCTGATATTAAATGTTATCATTGATACCTGCTATCTTCCTGGTATGGGCCCTCTACCTAAATTCTCTTAGGCAATTAAGGGAGAGGTAAAGAGCTTTTACAGTGGAATATTACTCAGCCATAAAAAGGAATGAAATTAGGTCATTTGTAGAGACGTGGATGGGCCTAGAGACTGTCATACAGAGTGAAGTAAGTCAGAAAGAGAAGAACAAATATCATATATTAATGCATATATGTGGAATCTGAAAAAATTGGTATAGACAATCTTACTTATAAGGCAGAAATAAAGACACAAACGTATGGACACCATGGGGGAAGCAGGTGGTGGGATTAATTGGGAGATTGGGATTGACATATATATACTATTGATACTATGTATAAAATAGATAACTAATAAGAACCTACTGTATAGCACAGGGAACTCTACTCAGTGCTCTGTGGTGACCTAAATGGGAAGGAAATCCAAAAAAGAGGGGATATATGTATACCTATAGCTGACTCACTTTGCTGTACAGTAGAAACTAACACAACATTGTAAAGCAACTATACTCCAATAAAAATTAAAAAAAACCCAGAAAACAAATTAAAAAAAAAAAAAGAGCTGTTCCTGAGTCTGCTGGGTCTTAATTGTCTTCAACTCAAAACAATCCACACGCCAAAATGGCACACTTTGGGTCACACATTTTACTCTGCCTCATGCGCAAAGGAAATTACACAACTTCTAAAAAGCAAAAAACAAATACCAAACAAACATATATTATGACCCAAAGAATCAGAAAATACACTAAAACAAAGATGAGATACAAGCTATGATCTGTTATTGTTATTATTTTTTGGCTGGCTGTATGGCTTGCAGGATCTTAGTTCCCCGCCCAGGGACTGAACCCAGGCCCTTGGCAGGGAAAGCATGGAGTCCTAACCACTGGACCACCAGGGAAGTCCTTATGATCTGTCAGTTTATATGCTAATCCACAGTACTAGCAAGAACTTTGAGAAGGGTAAGGGGCAGAGAAGCCAGTAGTCTTTTACATTACTTTTGGAAAGCAATTTGGAAATAAGTATGAATAATCACAACGTTCTTTATTGCTTTTGACCTAGTAATTGAATTTCTGGAAATTTATCCTAAAGAAATTAAATATAAATATATATATACATATATATATATATATACACACACGTGAAGATAATTTAGAACCTCTGTAATTGTAAAGACCTAAATGTTCAACAGTAGAGGATGGCCAATGAAATATCATAGAGCCATTGAAAATAATGGTTTTGAAAAGTATAGCAACATGGGGGAGTTCTTGTGATACAATGCAACTAAGAATTTCCATGTGGCTGGTAAGGTAAAGAGAAAAGGAAGGTTAGGGTGTGTGTGTGTGTGTGTGTGTGCGCGAAAAGGAAGGTTAGGGTGTGTGTGTGTGTGTGTGTGTGTGTGTGTGTGTGTGTGTGTGTGTGTGTGTGTGTGTGCGTGCACGCGCGCGCGTGCTGGGAGACAGGAGAAAAGCTGGTGAAGAATCTTAGAACCAATGAAAGAGTCTTGAATGCAATGAGATACAAAAGGAAGACAGTGCAGTGGTATACTTTGAAGCTCATGTGCAAATTTGATGTATCTTGCAGAAATATCAATTTTATACGAAGAATATAAGGAAAATGCTTATATTCAATTGACATATAAAGTAGAGTGCAGAATCTACATGCATCGCAAAGATAAATCTTGAAACTTCAAAGAAAATTCACACTTAGATGTGTGTGGGTGTGTGTGTGTGTGTGTGTGTGTGTGTGTGTGGGTGTGCGTGCACGCGCGCGCGTGCTGGGAGACAGGAGAAAAGCTGGTGAAGAATCTTAGAACCAATGAAAGAGTCTTGAATGCAATGAGATACAAAAGGAAGACAGTGCAGTGGTATACTTTGAAGCTCATGTGCAAATTTGATGTATCTTGCAGAAATATCAATTTTATACGAAGAATATAAGGAAAATGCTTATATTCAATTGACATATAAAGTAGAGTGCAGAATCTACATGCATCGCAAAGATAAATCTTGAAACTTCAAAGAAAATTCACACTTAGATAAGCAGGCCTTTCCAACCACTGAACTCATGGGAGTATGTGTCCATACTCTTTCTTTGGGAGAAATGTCTCAGTTACACCATTTAAGAAGGGCAACAGTCAGGAGAGTAGGAAGCCAGTGACAAATTTTAAGAAATCAAATAACATGTTCAAACTTACGCTTTAAAAATATACTGTAGGCAGCATAGATTAGCTAGAAGCCATAGCATATGTAGGCATGCCAGTGAGGAGACTGTTGCCACTGTCCGTTTAGAGAATGGGGACTTCAGCCAAGAGGGTGTGATAGTAGTCGTGAACAAGAGAGGATGAATTTGGGAGAAATGTCAGAGATACAATCGTGATTTTGTTTTAGATTTTTTAAAATAAATTTATTTATTTATATTTTTTTATTTTTGGCTGTGTTGGGTCTTTGTTGCTGTGTGCGGGCTTTCTCTAGTCATAGCGAGCGGGGGCTACTCTTCGTTGCGGTGCACAGGCTTCTCATTGCGGTGGCTTCTCTTGTTGCGGAGCACGGGCTCTAGGCGCATGGGCTTCAGTAGTTGTGGCACACAGCCTTCAGCAGTTGTGGCGCACAGGCTTAGTTGTTCCACGGCATGTGGGATCTTCCCGGCCCAGGGCTCGAACCCGTGTCCCCTGCATCGGCAGGCGGATTCTTAACCACTGCGCCACCAGGGAAGCCCCGTACAATCGTGATTTTTAATAAGCAATTGGATGTGGGGGAGATAGTTGGGAGGAAAGAGTCAAACAGCTTCCATAGTGTCCTTTTCCTGCTCAGAAGCTCTCAACCGCTTTGTTTTTAGCTTGTAGTAAAAACTTTAAAACACTGAGCCTGGCCCTTAAGACCTACAAAGATATAGCCCCAACGCACCTGTCTTCTTGTATCGGACTTGCAGTGTTACTAGCCATGAGTCCTTGCCATTCTGCAAATATTCCCACATTGTTCATGCTGTTTCACATGCTTGGAATTTCTCTCACGTGTCTACTTTGCCAGGCTTCAAAATCTACTTCACAGCCTACTCCTCTATGAAGACACCCTAATCAGCCCTGAGCAGTGAGCTCTCATTTCTGTGAATGCTCAGAGCACTTTGTCTGCATCTCTTTGGCGTCACATATCTTATCCTCTTCTCAGCAGGGAAACCAGTTACTCTATCATCCCGTGAGTCAGGTCACGCCACTCCATTGCTCAAGACTCTGTCGTGGTTCCCATCTCACTCAGCTAAATGCTGAAGTCCCTAGAAATCTCTATCTCGGTGTTTCTCACTCAACCCCAGCTACACATTTGACTCCTGTCAGAAACTAATTTTTAAAAATCCATATCCAGGCTTGACTCCAGACCAAGTGAATCCAATCCTTAGGGGCGCTATTTTCTAAACCTCCCTAAGTGATTCCACAGTGAAGTCAGGGTTGATTGAGAACCATAGAGCTAGTCTGAGGTGAAGCTGCAGGAAGACTGGATGAACGGCTCCCTGTTCACTTCGTGGACTAGAGGCCCATTCTGGACCATGGGCTGCCTCTTTCTGAACCATTAACATGTTTCTCCGGTACTTGCCTCAAGCTCGAGTTTCTCCACACAAGTAAATCAAAACACAAGAGCCTACTTAGAACACAGTCCCCCTCAGAAGCTGTCAGTTTCTGTGACTTAGAAACATAGTTTCTCCTCTGAGGAAAATTATGAACATAGCTTTGTCTACAGAAAAATGAAACCTTTTAAAAAATAAATATTTGATTCAAGTTGATCAAAATTGCAGTTGACAGAAAGCCCAATTTGTGAGTGTTAGCAAGTATGCTGTAGAACAGACTCCGAATCCTCTGGGTGTGGTGCTCTGCCAGCCCGGGGAGGGCTACGCAGTGCACATGTAGCTGCCCCTCTTACCCTCCTAATGCCATCTGTCTGGTCTGTGTGGTACAGGGGGTTGCTTCAGTTTCACCCCTGTATTCTAGAATTCTCTCAGTGGTGTCTTGTCCATGATTAGTTGCTCTTCTTGTGAGGGGAGCAGAGTCAGAAAGAACCTATGTCACCATTTGGTGATGTCACTCCTAGAATCAGAATCCAACAAGCATTTGACAAAATGAGGCAGTGGAATGAATCTAATGAAATGCAGTAGAATTGGGCAAACATAAGCCAAATATGTCAGAGGTTTGACACAGAAGCAGCACATGGAAGAGATATTTAGGGGGCTGACTCTCAGTCAAGAGTACAACAGTTTCCAAACTTGAGCATATGCATCAGAATCACCAGGAGGGCTTGTGAAAACAGTTTGCTGGGCTTCCCCCTTACAGCCTCTGATTCAATACGTCTGGGGTCCAGTCTGAGAATTCGTGTTCTAACAAGTTCCCGGGCGAAGCTGACACTGATGCTGCTGGTCCAGGGATGACCATTTGAGAATCACTAGTGTAATATCAATTTCAAACAAGGTTACTGCAAGTTTAGGTGGCGGAAGCAAAATCTGTGCAATGAAGAGGTAATAGTATAAGTATTCTCCATTAGCTCTAGTAGGCATCTGTGCAACGAGTGCCATAACCAGCAACATGACCAGAGAAGAGAATCAGTGATGGTGAAGGGACTTGTGACTGTGTCATGAGGAACTTGGGAAGGAATAGGACCATGTAATTTGGAGAAGGTAAGATTTAGGTCGAACCCAATGACACTGTTCTCTTCAACCGTCCAAAGGGCTATTACGTGGACAGGAGAGATTTGTTCTGGGTAGAGCTAGCATCCATGAGCTGTCCATCTTAGGAGACAGACGTCGTTCAGAAGTAAGGCAGATACTTCTAACAGATGGAGCTGTCCTGTGTCACACTAAGCTGCTTCCCAAAGTGTTGAGCTCCTATGAGTCGAGATATTCAAGCACAGACCAAAAGGTATTCAAGCACCATATATGGAATTGGGAATAAATGGCCTCCGAGGCACTTCCCAAACTGAGAAATCTTATGAGTATGTGACTACAGTTACCTTTAGTTATACAGTCTGCCAACATAAAACTACTACATTTGGAAAAATAAGGGCAAATTGAAGGATGGTATCCAAAACATGGTATCTCCAAATTGTGGTCGAAAATATGAGACTAGGGTTATTTAAGAAAAGGCTATAACCAAAGTAATTTGATACTGAAGGGAGGAAATGGATTTAATAAGAGGTATCGAAGCAAAACCCAGACAGACTGCAAGGCAAGAAGGAAAGGTAAAGAAAGGTACAATTGAGTATGGCAAAGTACATGTAGAAGTTGGACTAAAAGCAGGCAAGAAAGCAAGACAGACAAAAATTCACTCTTTCCATGGAAATTTACTATCCACAGTAAATATTTTATCTCCATTCTGACATCTAATATTACCTGCAGTTATGTACGAGACCAAATTTGATGTGAATGATCTGGGAATTGATTAGAGTTAAGAGAACTCATGAGGACTGTAGGTCAGATAAATGTCTGTGTCGTCAGTGCTGAGGTAGTAAATCAGTCTGAGGTGGAAAAAAGCAAAAAAAATAAGGAGCATGAGATAGAAGGTTGTCACTGTAAAAATACTACTTGACTAATCTAGGCACCCAGCTCTGAGAGGATTACAAGGATCTGGGGACACATGGTCCCTAAGGATATCTTGGGCAAAATGGTGGTTTGATACCACAGCCTTTTCCAACTCAAAGGTAAGCTCTTCGCACTTTTCCCATTCCTGGGCTTTTAGTCCTCTGTCTTCCTGTTCTCCCCTGATCTATGCCGAGAAAAAATTGTAATATCAGGCACTTATACTCTATTTTGAATGAGGGAATGTGAATGTGTTATGATATATAGAGATGTATTTCCTTTATACACCTTATACCATTATTAACAGACTTTAAGGCACCAAGGACAAATATGTGAAGATTTGGGGCAGAAAGAAGTCTTTCCTCAGAGTCACTAAAATGACAGCCTACTCTCCACTTCCCTAATCAGCCTAAGGGCAACAAGGACCACATGAAAAGCACCGGGGAAATCTTACTGGAGTCAGCTCCAACATAAATCACTTGAATTTGGAAAATAACATGAATATTGGGGGCTATGTGTTCTGGAATAAAATTTAAAAACACACGTAGGTGCCATTTCTCAGTGGCAAGAGATGTTATTTCAATTATTAAATTAAGTGTTTGGATTCAGTTGGCTAGCTAGCTCAGTTGTTGTTGAGGTCACTGTGGTAGATCAGCGCAATGGCTTCAATTCCTATGTATGGCAACAAGAACTAGACTGTTAGAGCTGGAAGAACCATTAGAAACCAGCTAGCCCCAATCTTTATTCCCTAGATGTTTAAAATAGAGGCCTCACGGTAGGAAAGGAATAGCCAAATTCATAAGATGAATGAGTAGAAGAGCTGGAATATGAAGGCCACATTGTGCTGACTTGGTAACATTTGCATTCTCAAATGGCACCCATACCCATGACCAGAGGGTGACCAACCCTCTTGATCTGCCCAAAACTTTCTCAGTTTTAACACTGAAAGTCCCGTGCCCTGGGACTCAGTCCAGGGAAACTGGAATGATTGGCCACCCTACCTGGCCAGCTATTCCAAAAACACATGACAACAGACCAAAGAGGATCGGCCCCGACTGTACAGATGTACGTCACAAAGCGTATTACCAGTGCCAACTTCTACTGGCTCAGGAGCTCATAACATCATCCTCTTAGTCTTCTTCCTCTTAGATGTTCTCCTCTCCTCCTCTTCTTCTTCTTGCTTAAAATCTATGTGTTTAACAATTTAATTTTTTTTAAGAATAAAAGTTTACAGTATCTGCCAGGCATTGTACTAAATGTTGAGAATTCAGCAGTGAACAACAGAAAATCCCTGACCTCATGGAGCTTGCATTCTGGTTGAAGAGAGAAACAAAAAAACCCAAATACCTTAGTGAAATAGATAATATGTCAGCTGGTGATAAGTGACATAGAGAAAAATGAAGCACGAAAGCAAGGGAGAGAGTGGTGCTTGTGGGATGCTGCTTTTTTAGATATTGTTGTTAGGGAAGGTCTCTCTGATGAGATGTGGCTTTATAATTTACCAAGTCATTTCCTACATTATTTCAATTATATGGGCATTTTCAAAGAACAGTATTATCAGATTAAACTTCAGTTTATACCCCTATTTTAGTTTGCAACAGTCTTTCACTGCAGCAGCCAAATGCTTTAATTCCTCCCCTGAGTTCCTGTAACTGCTCTTCCAGTAGTGGCATTTGTTCTGTGGGAGATTCCATAAGGATATGTGAGAGCTTTCGAACGTCCCAAAGGGCCATGACAGTTGCAATGCAAACATTACCAAGGTCTTTTAAAAATATAATTTGCATTGTTTATGCTTCCAGATGTTATGGAAAAATAAAAATAAAAGCTCTACTGAACGACAGTACCTAACAAAGTGTCTGGGGACACAGAATACATTCAACAAACATCTGTGGAATTAATGGATTTATAGAAATTCAAAATCAAAGCCTTTGATCTTTATTCAAATGTGACTTTCTCAGTGAAGCCTGCTGTGATTTCCATATTTAGAACTGCAACCCCTCTCCTACACTATCCTCCTTCTCAGCTACAGTTTTTCTCCATAGAACTTATCACTATCTTAACTCCCTCATACGTTACTGGTTTATTTTATTGTCTTTCTCCTCTCATTACAATGTAAGTTTCATGAGGGCAAAATTATTACGTTTTATTCACTGGCATATCATCAAGCCCCAAGAATGATGCCTAGAAAACAGGTGCTCAAAAATATTTAACGTATGAAAGAATCCATGGCTTTCTCTCAGATTCATCCTTCTTTCTCTAAATCAACTGCCAGCACTTCCACCATCTCGCCTACGGACTATTATGTCCTCCTAATTGACCCCTCTACCACCTCTCCAAAAGAGTTTCTACATGACAGTCAAAATAATCCTTCTGAAATGAAGGATTTATTATGCTATTTTGAGACTTAAAATCCTTAGGATAATGTCCATACTCCTTCTCCTAATCTGTAAGTCCCAACTTGAGATAGTTTCCACCTATCTTTTTCAGCCACATTTCCCATCCTTTACTTACACACATTTTAAACTCTATTTCTCATGACCCAAGCCAGCGCCCCCCCCTTGGGGCATAATGTGTACAAGACTTCCCCAGAGTAAATGGCAACTCCATTCTTCCATTTTCTCAGGCCATCCATAAACCTTGGAAGCATCCTTTTGCACACCCCACATCTAATCCAGCAACAAATAATGTTGCCTCTGCCTTCAGCATATACCCAAATCCAACCACATCTCAATGCCTCCACCGTGACCTCTCTAGACAATGTCACTACCACCATCTCTTGTCTGCTTCCACTCCTCTTGCCCTTCTACAGCCTGTTATCCACAGCGGGGCCAAGGTCACCTTTCACAATGCAACCTAGAAATGGTCTTCCCTTGCTCTTAATTCTCTAATAGCAACCATCTCACTTTGAATAAAGCCCAAAGTCCTTACCATGGCCTGTTAAGGCCCGTCATGGCCTGATCCCTGTCTAATCTCTGATGTCACTGCCTGCCACCCTCTCCCTTCCTAACTGAGCTCCACTCACACTGACATCCATATTGTCTTAGATCTTAATGCTATTCCTGCCTCAGGACCTTGAACTTGCTGGCTGTTCACTCTACATTGTTTGCTCTCTTACTTCATTCATGTTTCTGCTCAAATGTCACCAACTCAGAAACAGCATTTTAAAAGCCTCCTCCCCCATTCTCTACCCTCTAACCTTGCTTTATTTTTCTTCATATCATCTGATGGCGTAAGTTTATTCACTTCTTTTTACTGTCCAGTTCCCATACTAAAATGCAAGCTCTATCAAGGAAGAAACTTTATTTTGTTCACTGCTCTATCCCCAAGTACCTGGAATAGTGCGTGGAACACAGCAGGCAGCAGGCAATCAATAAATATTTGTTCAGTGAATGAATACTTTCTTTGCATATGTTATTTTCTCAGACTAAAATGCCTTTTCTCACCTTTGGTGAAACAGGCAAAGCATTTTTTAAGGCCTAACTCAATTGTTTCTTCTTCAGTGAGGTACCTCAGTACTCTCTTCTCCATCCCACCCCACCTCAGGAAAAATTAACTGATCTTTCCTCTGACTTGCCTTGATATTTCATCCACATATTTACAGCATTCAATCTGTTGTATTATACTATTTTCTTTCTTTCTTCTGAGCCACTTACTTCCATCCCAGTCTGGTAGCCCCTTCAGGATGCAGAATATGTAGATTTTTTTGTAGTCCCCTATTTCCTCTGCAGGACTGAATACATAATTTTCAACACCCCATGTAAAACGAAAGTGTGAAAGTAAGCAATTCAAGATGGCAACAGCAGAACTTAAGCCAAGCATGGGATCCCTCTATGCATGGGGCCATGTGTGACTACACAGGTGACATACCCATAAAGCTGGCCCTGCTCCTCTGGCGATCAGAGGCACTTCTTTCAGTCTCTTATTCACAAGCCAGTGCTTCTCTGAAGGCTTCCCTGCCCCCATTCCAAACACTCCAGGCAGAGGTAGCTGTGTCTCCCACAATATTTTCACAACTCTCAGTGCTTACCTTTATGAACATTTATACTACATCGTAATTGTTCGTTTAGTTGTCATTCTTAATCTATTGTGAGTTCTACCAGACATCAACTTTGACTGATTCACCACTGAGCCCGACACATGGGTACTCAATAAATGCTTAGTCATCAAATGAGGGTCTACTGAAAATCCTAGCCTTCCATTGTAATTCATATGAAAAGAAGTTTTGCAAATGTATATGCAAACAACTCAAAACAACTCCCCTAATACTGCTGAGCCTGGGGTGTTTGATGTAAAGGGACACATTTTCAAAAGACAATTTTTTTGCTCTCTTCATCCCAGCATTCTGAAGATAATACGAAGCCTTTGAACTTTGTGGATTCCAGATGAACTGGGTCTGTGCCATACGTATGTACTTTGATGAATTTTAAAATGGAACCCACTAAAATATTGACGTGCAACATTTGGGATGGGAATTGAAAAGTAATTTAGAAAGAAAACAAGTCAAGTCTGTTCTCCGCTGATATTTAATGCTGTTTGTACTCCCTTGGCAGCCTCTAACACATTAACTTCTATCTTTTTTCATTGCCCCTTTAGTATATGTTCTCATCCTTGTTTTCTGTGAATTACAAGAGATAATTTTTTAGTCTCCTATAGTTTTATTGTCTGGTAAAATAACTGCTCTGAACATAATTGCATTATTTTCTTAAAGGTAAACAGTTGTTAAAATTCAGAATCTAATTGGATAATTAAGATTTCAAGAAAGCATGATAGCAATTTCCGTTGTATAAACTTGTCTTTAAAATGATGCTCCCCAATCTTATTTTTACTGTGCGTGGCATTTAGTTCCAGGCAGAGCCACTATTACGAGTTGTTAGTTTATGCAGAAATGTAGCGAAATGCCTCGTCACCAGAGAACATTATTAATTCATAACACAGCCTCACTGAGTACCTCCAAGTGCATTCTCACAGTTAAACACTGCACAGGAGCCTTGCCAAAAGCTGCGATGTAATGAGAACCTTCCGCTCTCTCCACTAACTGAACCTCCTTGCACAGGCCTAAAAATTGTGTTACTCTGGTTTTGTTATTTTGAAGCTCTAGGGTTTAATTAGCTATTATAACAGCTAGATTAATAATTCAGAAATTATATAAGCAGTTCACACCACACTTCATGAAAACATTGAATAACAGATTCTTTTTTTTTTCTGGCCGTGCTGCGCAGCTTGCAGGATCTTAGTTCCCTGACCAGGGGTTGAACCTGGGCTCTTGGCAATGAAAGCACCAAGTCCTAACCACTGGACCTCCAGGGAATTCCCTAAATAACAAATTCTTGAGGTTGAACTGGCCTATTCTATTCCAATTTTCCATGAAGAGAAGGGCTGGGTCTTCCAAAGCATCCAGACAGACAGAAAAGAACTGACCTAATCTGAAAAAAGGTTATCTATTAAAAATCTATACTAAACATTATTATTAATGATGTAACATCTGAAACATTTTCCTTAAAATCTAGAAAGTGACAAAGAGGTTCACTATCAGTACTTTTATTCTAACTTGTACTGCAGGATCCAGCCTGTACGGTTAGACATGGGAAGACAATAATCACAGGTATAAGAATTAAAGAGAAAGAAATAAAACTGTCATTAATTGCAAATGATATGGTTTACTATCTACAGAGAAAAGCAAAAAATACCTCAAATTATGAGAAATAATGAGAATTTAGTATGGCGACACTATGTAAAATCAATACATAATATTAACAAGAAGTATATGCATTTACATAGTGTTTATTCTGAGTCAGGTGATACCATAAGGACTCCATTTATATTAACTAACTTTAATAATCACAACAACCCAACAAGATATTCCTATTTTAAACTTTAGGAAACTGAACACCGAGGATTGTAGTAATTCAAACAAATTTACACAATAATAGTGATAGAGCCAG
Organism: Physeter macrocephalus; assembly: GCF_002837175.3. NCBI lineage: Eukaryota > Metazoa > Chordata > Mammalia > Artiodactyla > Physeteridae > Physeter > Physeter macrocephalus. The sequence goes on from NC_041234.1 coordinate 113,583,184, forward strand.
GATTCAAACCTAGGTAAGCTAATTCCAGTAACAAAGCTCATAGTCGCTATGTTATATTCAATTACACTGCTATATACTTGAAGCAGAACTAGAAAATATATTTTTAAAGGATGTGTTCCATAATATCAACAAAATAGAACTTCCTCAGAATAAATCTATCAAAAGATAACCAAGACTTGTACAGAGAGAATTGTAAAATGGCATTGAAATACATTAATAAGAAGAACTAAATAATTACAGACATGTACCGTGTTCACAGAAAAGATTCAATATCATAAAGGTTTTCTCCCCAAATTGACCTATAGATTTCATTAAATACCAATTAAAATCCCAACAAGGCTTTTCAAGAAAATTGGCAATCTGATTCTAAAATTTGTATGAAAAAACAAAAGTCAAACAATATTTAAGAACCTACTGAAGAAGCAAAATAAGGTGGGTATGTACACACTTTACTCTTAAGCTATAGCTATTAAGGCAATGTGGTATGGGCAGAGAGGGAGACAGAGAGAAACAGAGAGAGAGAGACAGAGACAGAGACACAGAGAGATTGGCTCATGGAACAAAAAAGTAAAAGCCCAGAAGAAGACCCACGCCCTACTCACCTCAAAGCTTTTACATGTGTACTCTTCCCTCTGCCTGGAAGGCTCTCTCCACCTTGATATCTTCACAGCTTATTCTCATATCATCTTCAGGTCTTTACTCATACATCACTTTCTCAGCGAGGCCTTTCTTGACTGCCCTATACAAAATTCACCTTTTCCTAGTGTCACTTTCCCTTCTCTGCTTCACTTTGCCCATAGCACGTCTCACAATCTGCCATACTATGTGTTTAACTAATCTGTTTTATTCGCTTTCATCCTCAAAAATAACGTGAGCTCCATGAGGGCAAGGATCTGTATCTCGCTTAGTCACTTCTGTCTCGTCAGTACCTAGAACAGTGCTTGGCACAGAGTAGCAAATATTTAGTGAGGCGCTGTACTGAGTGAATTTCCTGACTAGTTTATAAAGTTTCCAGTCTGTCTCAAACCACATTACCCCAATCCTGCTCTTGAATATGATACTGAACTTTCTTCAAAGCGACTGTGCTTAGATAACTTATTAGGATTTTGCTTTGTATTTTGTTATAGCTGATGAAGTACTTTTGAAAGAGTGGGGTGTAGTGGTGGAAACGTTCCCCTTCTTCCCTTTCAGGTTCTTTGGCTGGTCTAATAATCAAATTGACAGATTAACAGGAGCAAAATAAAGTTAATTACATGTATACAGGACATCCACAAAAACATGAAGACTCAAGGCAGTCAGGCGATTATGACTTATATTCCATTTGGAACTAAGGGGACGGAGGTGGGGTCTGGGGTTTCCAAGGGGAGGAATACAATTCACAAGTAGTTGAGAAGACCAAAAGTTTAGTAAACAAATGTTGGCAATGAGGTGCAGGTAAATCTTTCTGATATAGAAAGTTATCTCTGGTAATAGGTCTCTTCCTGGTACAGGCCCTCTAATCTAAATTCGTTTAGGCAGTTAGGGGAGAGGTAAAGCTTTCCCTGAGTCTGCTGCATCTTAATTGCCTTCAGCTCAAAACAATCCACATGCCAAAGTAGCACACTTTGGGGTGTCATATTCTGCTCCATATCAGGGGAAAATATATACTTTCCTCCCCCAACACAAGAAGGCAATCAAACTCTTTGTGTTTTGGGTGTTTGCTTTAAAGGGGAGCAGAATTTGACACCCCGAAGTATGCCTCTTTGGTATAAGGATTACTTCGGGCAGGATATTTTGAGAAACTACAGGCACAGGAGAAGCTCTGAAAACCAAGAAGAAGTTACCCTTTTGTAAGGGACATTTATATTTGTGAGGGAAATCTCCATTTGTAAGGTCTCTCTGTCTAGACCAGAAAGAGGAGGAAGATTCTAATCTCTAGAAATTTATCAATGGAGAAGGCAACCACCTAAATCTGTACAACAACCTTCCCTTGTCCACTGTGCTCTTCCTGGTCACCTCGCGTAACTGGCTCCCCTGACCCCCAACATCTTTCTTTTGTCTTTAGCTGAAGATGATATTTAAGGTGGTGGCTTGGGCCATTAAAGAGCTTTTCAGCTTTCCTGGGTCATGTATACAGGAGATGTCCATATTATTAAACTTCTGTTTGTTTTTCTTCTGTTAAGCTGTCTTTTTATTACAAGGGGGTCTCAGCAAAGAACCTAGATGGTGGAGGGAAAATTAGTTTTCCTTCTCCACAGCTTCTTTTGCTAAGGACAGTCTTTTCCCTGTGTCCACTAGATTCAACACCCAAAGTTACAGAACACCTGGAAGACACTCACGTACACAGACTTTCCTTTTGGAGTTTGTGTCCACTGAGAGAGACTGGCATTGAGGAGATCAAAGCCCTTTGACCTGGGAGAGAGAGCGTGAGCCTTTTGGAGAGAACAAGGAGACCAGCACACCATTCTTTCAATTCCCTCTTGTATAGCATACTCCACAGTACATTATACAGGATATTAAATAAGGTACAGTTCATACACATGTAGCTCTAAAACCAACCACATGTGAAATTATCTCTTTCTGGAAACTTTAGAGTTGGTTTTGCAATAGATTTTGAACTCTGTAGGTCTATCGTTGCCTATAAAACTTTCTTCAGTATTAATTAGTGAAGCACAATTTGATATTATGAGCATAATAAAAAAAAAACCAGGGTAAAAAAAATCACCCTGAATTCACCCTGAAACAGTAGCTGAACAACTTAAATAAAAAACAGATGAAGAATCTATGCAAGTTAGAAAAAAGAGTGAGAATTCCTAAAACATGAGCAATACTAGAATCGTGCCATCCTGATAAGGGGGAGGGGGTGCTCAAAGCCAGATTTAATTTAATTCTATTTGAAACTGAATTTTGTGCCATTTCTTGCAATAAGAGTTGCGGAGCACATTTATACTTTCTTCACAAACCTGACCACTCTACTCCTCTTCTCAAAACAAGCTTCAGCTTGTTAGTACACCAAAGTTTCCTCTTCATGACCAGGCGCCTGTAAGTCTTAGCCCTTACAATGCCCCTCATATTCAGTTTCTAGTCATACCTGCAGTTTTCCACACAAGCCATCTTCTCTCTCACCTCTTGCCTTTGTTCCTGTTGCTTCAGTTGCTGGGATAGAGCACCCATTCCCCTGTTCTTTGCAAGGAGAACTTGCTCATCCTTCAAGTCTCTGCTCTAGGGAGCCTTTTCTCACCATCCAACCCCCATGGGAGGCCATACTTATGCCCTTATCTGCATTTGCACAGCCCTCATGCCTGCCCATCACAATACTCATCACACTTGTGTAACTATCCATTTATATGTCATCCTCATAAAGCTGTGAGCTCCAGAAGAGCAAAGGTTGTCTGTCTTACCTTTTCATCCATAATGCCTGGCATATAGTAGATGCTTAATAAATATTTGTTGAATGATGAATGAAGTAGGAATTGCTTCTAAGAGGAGCTATTAAACAATGGAGTGGAATGCCTCAGAGGGCCGTGGCTTCCTCATAACTGGGATGTCCTAGCAGATCATAGTCTACCACCAGTCTGGGAGGCTGTTGCCAGAACACATATTTCAATTACGGGTTAAGCAAGGTGACTTCTGAGGTCTCTTCCAACTCTGCCTTGAAGCAAACAAATCTCTGCAATGCCAAAAAAAAAAAAAAAAAATTCTGTCACTTCAATTAAATTCATTATGTTTGAATTCAAATTTATGTTCAATTTATATGTAATATAACCCTCTGCCATTGGCTAGATACCCTCACATACATTATCTCATTTTGTCCTCACTATTATGTGAAGCACATTTTGCCATCTCCATCTTACCGATCAGGAAACTGAAGCTCAGCAAGGTAGCATTCACAGGGCCAAGAATCAGATTTTGATGGGTTTGACTCAGAGTTCAGGGACCTCTCCATTACATCCTACTTAAATGAACGTGCACGGTGCTAAGATTCCCGAGGAAGTTGCGTGAACATAACATAGACAGTCAGAGACACTTGGAAAGAAAGGTGGCCTAAGGGAAAGTTTGATAAGTGAGCCTAAATGTTGGATACCCTCCCCTTGTCCTGCTTTCTGGTGACCGCTTTATGCTTTTCTCTTACCCTCAGGATTGTACTTTAATAACAGAAATTAAGTCATCCACTACTGAAACACAAATGAACTCATTACTATTAATTGTGCCAATGTTCAAAGAATTTTAAGCCTGCTTTGGAATTTGAGAAACTGCTTGAGGAATCACTGAAAAATAAAACACGGAAAGGTACGAATGTAAAATAGTAGTCCTGCTTGATGAATCTGGCTCTATTTTGGGTTTTCTCTGTGGGGTTTTGGGGAAACTTCTTTAGGCAAAATGTATCACAAATTATGCATGCTCTTCTTCAGAAATTAATGATCAGAACTATGAATACAGCAATGTTGAGAGTTTCAACTCTCCAAGCAATATTTCATCTTTACTCACAAATATATGCAGAAAACAAGCTGATATTAACTTTTTCTTTTTTTATCTTATGACATTAGAATACTACTTTATTAATATTTTTTTAGAGGAGGAAGAGTCTTAATTTTTATTTAACTTTTTCTTCAATATCAGCCATGAAAATAAATTATAAGGGAAATATACTTGTTGATCATTCTTCCTTTTTCACCTCTCTTTCCCTTTTGACAGAAAATGAAATGTAGAGTAAAAATGGAGAAAATGCAAACATGTCTGTCCATCCAGAGTATGTGGATTTTAATAGAATATAGATCATCTTTATCAAAAATGAAAAGCTCAATGTCCTACTTGAAACATTAATCCCAAACTTAAACCTTTACAATATTAATTTTCATATCCCTCAAAAATAGCTATAACATGGCTATTAATTTCTATGAAAAGAGAAAAAAATACATGAAGGACAAATCATAAAATGATGCATTGAGTGACAAAAATGTTACTTTAATGTTAAAACTTTGTTTTTGTCTTTCCACAATACTAGCAGAATTGGACTGGATGAAGGGGGTTCAAGGAGAACCTTTACACTTAAAACATGAACTCAACATACCTCTTCAATTTTAAAAGAAATATCTAAACAAACAGTATAATAAATAATTGCATTAGGATAGCACTCTAGGTATAAATCTCTGATTCTATACTCTTGCGAGGAGAATTTTAACAAGGAAGATTTTGTTCATTATGTCAAGTCAAAAATATTTATATTACCTTTGTGTTCCTGATTGTTTTCATGAGTTCCTGAAAATGTCACTCAATTAGAATTTATTACTCTAAAATTTAAGAGTCTTAGACTTTTTGAGTCTTTCATCACATAGGCAGGTTGAAAAGCAACATTGATCACTTCACCTAGACATGTTTGTAGCAGACAAATACCTAGAAAAATCAGTCATTCTTCATCATTAAGAAAGTGAAAAGACAAGCTATAAACAGGGAAAAAACATTTACAATACATATATCTAATAAAGATAGTTATCCAGAATATATAAACTACATCTCCAACTGAATATAAAAAGGTAATCAACTCAATTAAAAACCACAAAAATCTGTGCACTGTTAACAAAAAATATATATCAATGGCCAGTAAGAATATGAAATGATACTCAACGTCATTAGTCAGCAGGGAATGCCAATTAAAACCACAAAACACACCACTATAGTCACACTAGAATGGTTAAAATGAACAAGAATGATGACAGGAAGTATTGATGAGAATATGGAACAACTTGGAATTCTCATGATTTCTGGTGGAATTGAAAAATGGTACATCCACGTTGGAAAACAATTTGACAGTTTCTCACAAAGTTAAACATATACTTACCATATGATCCAAAATTCCACTCCTAGGCATGTACCCAAGAGAAATAAAAACACATCTACACAGAAACCTGCATATGAATGTTCATAGCAGCATTATTCACAACAGCCCAAATCTGGAAACATCCCAAATGTCCTTCAGCTGGTGAATGAATAAATAAATTGTGGTCCATCCATACAGTGGAATACTACTCAGCAATAAAAAGGAATGCCCTTTCAATTCACACACAACATAGATTAATCTCAAAGCCATTATGCTGAAAGAAAGAAACCACACACAAATAGCCCATACTGTCTGATTCCATTTATGTGACATTCTGGAAAAGTTAAATCTAATCTATGGTGACAAAAAGCAGGTAGGTCTTGAACACTGTGGGAGAAGAAAAACTGATTTCAAAGGGGCAGGATAAAACATTTTGGGTCATGGAAATATTTTATATCTTGACTCTGGTGATGGTTATATGACTATATGTGTCTGTCAAAACTCATTAAACTGCACCCTTGAAATGGGTACATTTTATCATATAAATTATAATGCAATAAACTTGTTTTAAAAATTACAGTAAGAAAATGCTCACTTAAAAATAAGAAAGAATGTGAGATTATAACAATAGTTAGTCCAAGGTATATTCTACCAGCAGCAAACGATGGGTCAGCATATCTTCATTTGTGGACAGAAATGGACTATATATATTATAGGGGCTGAATGTGCCAGAGCAGCTGACAAATCTGTCTGTTTATACTGCTGCCTCAGTCTGTACCTCCAAGTCATGCTCCCAAATTGCCCCAACAAGTCATACACACCCTGATCAGCATGAGGTCAGAGTCCAGCAGTCCTGGTCCCTACTCCAGATCCCTGGCCTGGCACACAGTACACATTCATCAAATGGTCCAGAATTCCTCACTTGCCAATTAACTCGAAATGAATTTCTGAAGAATCATGAGATAGGCCGTGTATCCTTTGAGATACCAGAAAATAAAGTGTTAGGTACATGACCAATTTCGGCTCAGGAGGAGTTGCAGACATGTGTTTAACAACCCAATTAATAAACTGCAGTGGGAGAAAATAGAACAACTGAAATAGTTATATATTTCAATGTTTTTCAACTTTGTTTGGTTTGTTGCCCACTTGTACTAATTCCTATTTGACTCCACATACATACTTTTTATGTAGAATAGAATCTATAAAAAGTACTTGCTGAATGTTCCAAGAGTCTTCTCAAGGCATTTTCTTTCATAGTGCAGCAACGGGCACAAAGTTGAGGCTGCTTCCTACACAAAGAACAAAAATTATTTTCATGAAATTAGCTAGAGTGGTAGTAAACTTTGACCTTTGCTACAGTGTGGGGTAGAAGCCTAGAGCTATGGAAACATTTTTATTTTGTTTCCTTACAGAGTAATGAGGGAGGTCAGAGTTGAAAATGTCCCCAGGCTACACTGAAAAAAGTTTGATTCTAACTGCTAGAAACAGCCACCTATGCTTCCTAATCAGCACTTCTGTTCCCACCAGGGGTCTGGTCCTTTTGTTCAGTAAGTGGGTGAGTTCCTAAATGGCGCTGATTCACACGAGATCCCCCATCTCTTTCCGATTTGCTCGGTTGTTAGGAATTCCACTGCCAGAGGCAAGCATCAAATCTAGAGGCAAACCTAGGCAAGTCTTTCTGTACACAAGGGTTAAGATTTCCTCAGGAAGGAGAAACACAAGAAACAAACACACATTCACAACAGCCACCACCAGCAATACCTCGGTGACCCCTGAAGGTCTCAAACAGTCCACCCACATTCTAGGCTTAAAAATCCAGAATCTCACAGTTTTCTATGCTGTCTAGGCAACATTTGTTGCTTTATCTGGGGTATTTTAACGTTTTCTGTACTAGAAAAACGTGGCAAAGAACAATGTAAGTATATAAAACGTATTAGGTGGATTTTCACAATGGGAAAGGAGTCTGCTTTAAAAAATTGGATCCGTTCTTGACCTTCTTTGAAATAGTGAATTTCCCCAGCATGCTTAAAAACTATCAATTAACCTTCAAAACTTAAATTTCCATGAGCTTCTCAGGAACACATTATGAAACACATTGTATTAGATTCCAATTGCTGCTGTGATAAATTATCACAAACAGAGGGGCTTAAGACACACAAATGTATTCTCGTACAGTTCTGGAGGTCAGAAGTCTGAAATGTGTCTCACTGGGCTAAACTCAGCTTGCCAGCCAGGCTGCATTCCTTCTGGAGACTCTAGGCAGCAATCCATTTCCCTGCCTTATTCAGTTTCTCGAAGCCACCTACCTTCCTTTTCTCATAACCCCTTCTTCCGTCTTCAAAGCCAACGATGTAGCATCTTCAAATCTCTCTCCTCTGACTATGCTTGTATCCTTGCATCTCCTTCTAAGACCTTCTTGCCTTCGTTTTATAAGGACTTTTGTGTACGTTCAGCCTACCCCAAATACCAGAATAGTCTCCCCATCTCAGGATCCTTAAGTTAATCACATCTGCAAAGTCCCTTGTGCCATGTAAGGTAACACAAGTACAGGTTCCTTAGATTAGAATGTGGACATCTTTCTAAGGTCATTATTCTGCCTACCGTACACAGTGGTATGTTATTTTCTATGTAGTTTTGGGGAGGAAAATTTTTCTTCTTTCCTTCTAGGTTCTTCTGGCTGGTCTAATAATTAAGTTGACATGAGAAAGATTAGTAGGAGAAAATCAAATTTAATTTTGAATTCTAATGGGACCCCATAAGAATATGAGACCCATAGGCAGTCAGACAACTGAGGTTTATATGCTACCCTGAACTAAGGAGGAGGGGTAGGGGTTTGAGACTTCAAAGGGGAGGAAGATAATTCGCCAGGAGATGGGAAGAAGTAATGTTTGGTAAACAAATGTTTGCCATGCCAAGGGAGAAGTCTTTCTTATGTAAAACAAAGTTATCTTTGGTGATGCTGTCTTCCAGGTACAGGCTCCCTATCTAAATTCTTCTAGGCAGTTAAGAAGAAGGTATAAAGAAAAAAAATTCCTGAGTTTCCTGTTTCTTAACAATAATCAGCTGAAAATAATCCTCATGTCAAAAAGAGACACATTTTGGGGTGGCATATTTTGCTCCCCTACAGCAGTTAGAAAAAAAGTAACTAATAAACTAATTCGTAAGTTCTCTGTCCTTGTGCATGGAGTTGCAGTGTAGGAACAATTGATAATATTTGTATATGAACTAGGTTTAGAATAATGCCAATGTAAGAAGATAGAATGTTGAAAACATTAAGTTCCATTGGACTAAACTTGAATGATCTTGAGGCAGGAGATAGATGGGGCCCAGGCTGAGCAGCTAGAGTTTGTCCCCTGTGGACAGATACTCCCAGGCAAAGATAATAGTGGGAACAGAGAGGAGCTGAGCCCTGCCCAGAGAAAAGATAAAGAGACTACATATTCCTCATTCTCGGGGTCAAGGAGACCTTCCTGACTACACACGTGCAGAAAGGCTCCTCGGAGGTCAGAAGGGAGGGGGCGCCACCCCATAGTAGGTGATGTCAACTTACCCGTAGGCCTCTGCGCTGGAATCCATCTTGGCAAAGGGATGCACGCACACACGTGGGAGGACACTGAGATAAACCAAATACGGACTCAGAACCAGGCAAAGCAATGGGACTTCCCTGGCCATCCAGTGGTTAAGACTCCACACTTCCACTGCAGGGGGCATGGGTTCGATCCCTGGTTGGGGAACTGAGATCCTGCATGCCATGCAGTGTGGCCAAATGAATAAATAAAACAAATTCATTAAAAAAAAAAAAAAAAAAAAAAAAAAAGAACCAGGCAAAGCAAGATGATCGGCCAAAGGAAACCCGGAAGAAATGCCCCATTTAATCATTCAAATTACCATGAAGACTGACTCTCTCTCTGAGCCCACCCATGTGTGTATTCACACATACTCTTTTTTTCCTCCTAATAAGCACTTTACTTGTTTCACTACTTTCCGTCTCTTTGCTGAAATTCATTTCTACAAAGCACACAAGCCAGGGCCTTGTCACTAGCCACTTGTCACTGGCCCTCGTGGTCTAGTGGTTAGGGTTCAGTGCTCTCACTGCCATGGCCTGGCTTCAGTCTCTGTTCGGGGAACTGAGATCCTCCTTCAAGCCGCTGCCAGAAGAGGCCACCCGAGATTAAGCTGAATTCAGTTAGAATTTTGTGACAGAAGCAATATGTATTCTAATTAATCACATACATATTTTGTCAAATTCATCTATGTGATATAGAACAATGAATAACATGTAGATAATCCTCTTTTACATGTTTCAGTTGCCTAAATAAATTCCCCTCCTGAAAGAATGGGTTGGATTATTTATTCTTTAAGAGCAGAGAATCTAAACACATCTTTTAGCTATTTGGAGGTCACATAGGCTTTAAGAAGCTGCTGTCATTACTGAGCCATGAAACTTAACAGTCCATGAATGCTGCCCAAGTTCAACACCAAAGGCTAAATAGGATAAAACACTGCATTAATTAGTCTATTATCATCAGCTGTTGGTTAGGGGAAATGTGGTTATATTGAAACTTCAAAATACATTAAAAAATTAAACACTTTCATAACAGTAACAGCGAAAACATTTTTAAGGTAAAAATTTCCTATTCCACACCTCAGACAGCTTACCCGTGTTCACTATGCCTTGCTATTTTCCAGTTCTTGTGTAGGTACACACATACATTTATACATACATACATACCTTGTTTTCATATACCTGTAATCATAATATAGATACAAATTTGTGTTTGGCTCTTTACACCCTCACATGTTTATTTTTCTCAGGTAATTATGTAATGGTCATAATTTTTATTTTAATGGCTACAGTGTATTCCACAGCATGGATGTAACATGATTTTCTTGATTCTATGATTAGACGTTTATGTTGCATCCATTTTTTTGACCATGATAAAACACTGCTGTACATAACATTTTGGGGTGTGTTTTTCTTGGGGACTGGGGAGATTATTTTATCGGGACAATTTTTTTAAAGTGTTATAATAGTCATATGGAATTTTAAAACAAATAATGACAGGTTTTGCTCCATGTTTGAACATAGTAAAAGTATCACTAGAGACGGGGAAAGTACTTTTAAAAGATGCCAATAATATCTTTATACCAGCATTCATACCTTGCCTGAAATCATTTTCCTGAGGACAGAAATAAGAGTGAAGAATATGCCGAATGAGTACAACGGTTAAATTATACACAGATTATCGTTGATTATGTAGAAAAGGTTATGTAGAAAAATTCTGGAGGAATAAAAGGAACAGTGAATTTAAAAAGACTATTGCTATATGCCAACGGAGCAAATTACGAAATTCTGTACGTAACTCATGTATATGGTTTATATTCAGTTCCATGCTAAATATTTAATAATCATTGCTCCTCTCCTGAGAATTAAATTCTTAAAGAATAGGGATTTGAAGTTCTATTTATGTTACATAGGCTACAAAATTTTAGAGGTAATAGAGACATGTTAGAACTTTCAAAGTACATATATTTTAATGTCAGTAATAGAGTGTAAGGCAAAAAGTAGATTTGGTTTTATCAGATGATGGAATGATGGAATGACGGCAATTTCTATTACATTCTTCATGCTGCTTGTCACTTTACTCTTAATTCAAATGTACAAGGAGGAAAGACATTTTGTTAAAACTGTCAGTAAAATACTTAACAAAAGAAGCGAGCCATGTGTTAAAGGTTCCAAGAGGTGGGGGAAACACTGCAATAAATCGAGACCTCCTCCAGCTTTAATTTCATTATGTAGCTGCACAGTGTTTATCTAAAGAATTCACAATCACATGTAATTTGACTTTTAAGTAGGAAATACGACCAATATAGACTGAAGCATTAAAAGTTGTAAGTGCCTGTTCAATAATGTGAGAGAAGTCAGGGTTCACACTAATGGGAAAGCTGGCTGGCTACCTTTACAGAGGAGAATATCTTTCAGTGGGATAGCTGTCCCTGACCACAATGAGTTGACCCACTAGAGAATTCCTGATGCTTAATATAAGAGAATACTGATACACTCAACATTTTAAATGGGCTGAAGGTTCCATGACATACTACTGCGAATAAAATTGGCAAACCTGAATCTCTGCGAGGTGCTATTGACACGATGATAATGATCAATTTTCTGAAAGGAGAATCTTTAGGATAAGAGGAGCTACCTCTAATTTGTAAACAATAGAGAACTTATACAAAGTAGCATGATTAGCTTGAGAGACTGATTTTGTAAAGTACCTTTATTTCTATATGATGTCCTTTTATTCATATTTTAAACATATAACTTTTAATTAATTAATTCTCTCATTCTTTCATTCAGAGTATTAAGTGCCAGACAGTGTGGCTATCTATGGAGCTTACATTCTAATAGATATCTGTTTATGACATATTTTCCCCCAGTACAAAACATCAAAAGGACCCAGCAGTAGTGGTAAAAGAGGGGAAAACAGCATAGCAGTATAACTATCAAATGGAGTTGCAGAGACAATCTAGAAAAGAGTATAACATGCAGCAATATATTTCAGTGAATACTGGATAGGAAAAGATAACGCAAGCTCACAGAGGTGTTAGAATTTACACCAAGTTTGGTTTTTCAGATGTCTGAGAGAGGTTTGATATGCACCTCACCTTTCTGTCTTGGGTGGACTCCTCAACCTGAAGAAAAAGACTGTGTCTTCCCTTTGCCCCCAGGGCCTTTTCAATCTGTGGTCCCTCATAACAACAGCACTGGTTGTCACACAGAGAAAGGCAGTAGCCAATAGGTAGTGTCACTCACAACTGTTTTATTTCCATATCCCTTAGATCCCCCAGCTACGTGTGGCTATGTTGCTTGGAGGAAGAATGGAGAATGAATGGAGGGCTACACTACTGACTGTATCTTGTATCAGGTTTCCTTTGAGAAAGAGAAATTTGGATAATCTTGGGATCACAGAAATGTTTAATGCAACTCCAACTAGCTGAGGAGTCAATACCAGTGGGAAAACTCCCTTCAGAGACAAAAATCTGTAGTCAGACCAAATGAGCTCCGTGAAGTGACTAAATCCACCTTGGCAGAGGCAGGAGGCCTCATTTGGGGTGCTTTTAAAGCAATGAATACTTTACATATGGGCTACAAAGGAAGCTAATCACTTTCCATATATTTTAAACACACTCTCTTATAGCCAATACAATCCAAATAGTTTAAATATCCTCACTGTCCATGTGCCAAAGAGGAAATGCAACACTAGCCATAACTGCATCATCTTTAAAGAAACCCTCTGTAATAATTAAGCTCATTACATTTGAATATTTAATTTCTGCCAGTACACAACTAAATAATTTTTCAAAATACTGTAGTGAAATCTACCAAGACTATTAAAAGTTTACCCAACTACCATCTAGAAAACATTACAAAGTTTCTAGTCAGGAGCATCAGAGCCTTTAGAGGATTTTCCAGTATCACCTTAGACACCTTCTCGGTATGGTAGAAAACGATCACAGCGCACCAATAACCAAGACAAATTCCGTTCACCCGCTATTCGAAGTTGAAAATTCACCTGTCAACACTGTCCTTTCCTAACCTACATAGATAATCATTAAAATCATTAGGTATTGGCAAAATTCTCGTAATTTATAAGATGAGGCTTTGATTTTTAGCCCTTAAACTTGAAGCTATTTATCTTTTTGTTTTTGTTTTTCAAAAACAGAGGAAAATCCCAAATTATATCTGTTTGGCAAAGGAAGCGACGTCCGTTATTCGTGGCCTAAATATCCAATGCAATGTGGTCTGGAAACATTTCTCTATATCTCTTTAGTCAATAAATAATGGCTAATATATTGCCTATGATATCTTTAAATGATATATGGTCCATATCGTGCTTACTGGTCCCTGGAGACTTAAAAGCAATTAGTACAGAGCTTCTTTTCAGACATAATGATCATCTGAAAACAGGTTTCACAGACCTCCTAAAAGATTCAAAAATTTTGATTTAATATATCTTATGAGTACGGCAGAGACAGATAAACACTTTGGTTTACATATCTGTATGTTATTTAAAGCAGTATATGCTTGTTTCCTCTGCTGGAACTTCTTGATTCCTTTGTTACAATGAAGCAGAGTTGGTTTTTTCCTCCTATAAAGTTCCAAAATGCAATGGGAACAATGTTAGCTATTTATAAATCAACCAATTTCAACCTCTCCATTTTTCACTATTACCTATTTCCTCAGAGTCTGCTCCTGCCCTTGGAAATTCTGAACTCTTGCAAGTCCTTGATGTGGCAGAGGTTTTTATTCGGTCAGCCGTTTGGGAGAGTACCTGAACTACCTTCTGCACCAAAATAAAATCCACGCAATGTCAGCCCAAAGGGCTCCTCTAAAGGCATCACCCTGGTCCTGAAAAGAACACCGACACTAACATTTTAATACAAAATTTTAGAGGAAACTAAGAAAATTACACAGTATCTGCTCTGCTATAAATATAAATAATACAATTTAAAGATAAGTATACAGATTAAGATCATTCACGATGTGTTAACAATAATTTGTTCTTACTAAACCCAACAGGGAAAATACAGTTTGCATTCAGGTCACCATTATTAGGACCTGGAAGTCTACATTTTTCTTAGTCTGTAGTCAGTATCTCTATTTGCCAGCAGGAGACTTCTACTTGAATTTTCCTCCTCTCAATTCAGATCAAGTTTGTCCAAATGTCTATTCTTCATCTTCCCTGGACATCTGTTGTCTTTCAGCACCTTTCTGTATCAATCAGTGTCATCTTCAACCTCTCCTAAGTCCTAGTACCAAACCTTAGAGCCCTTTCTGAATCTTTTTTTGCCCTTATCCTCTGCAACCCTTCGGTCCCTTGATAATCCTTCCAATGCAGGCCTTTTATATCTGTTCACTGCTCCACCTAGTCTGAATCCTTGTCACCTCACATGTAGACAATTACAACAGATGCTTCCTAGCTTTAGAAACTCTCAAGTTCCTTTTGCTCCAATTCATCTTAGACTTTGCTGTCAGAATAACTTGCCTAGGGCTTCCCTGTTGGCACAGTGGTTAAGAATCTGCCTGCCAATGCAGGGGACACGGGTTCGAGCCCTGGTCCAGGAAGATCCCACATGCCTCGGAGCAACTAAGCCCGTGCACCACAACTACTGAGCCTGTGCTCTAGAGCCCACGAGCCACAACTACTGAACCCATGCGCCACAACTACTGAAGCCCGCGTGCCTAGAGCCCGTGCTCTGCAACAAGAGAAGCCACCGTGATGAGAAGCCTGCGCACCACAACAGAGTAGCCCCCGCTCGCC
>NC_041234.1:113598863-113611176 GCF_002837175.3 Physeter macrocephalus
GGGGCGCAAAAGGGGGAGGCCCCCATACCACAAAAAAAAAAAAAAAAAAAAAAAAAAAAAAAAAAGGAATAAATTAAAAAAAAAAAAAAGAATAACTTGCCTAAAACATAAATCTCACTAAAATGTCTTTCTATTCAAAACATCCAGTGGTTCTTCAATGACCTTTTGGATGTAGCTCAAACTCTGTGACATCTAGAATTAATTCAGCCTTTTCAGGCTGGTATTCTAGGTTCTGGCCTGACCTTGCCTGTGTACTCTCATCCCACTATTCCATGACAGTGACCCGGTTCTCCAGTCAAGGTACCTCTTCACTGTTCACTAATATTATAATCATTCCCAACTACAAGCTTTATTCTTGCTTTATCTGGCTGTGTCTACTGCTAGGCAGGGTTCCTTAAAGTGTCATCCAAAGGTCACCTATATCAGAATCATCTGAGACTCCTCTTATAAATCATGCAGATCCCTGAATCCACAACTCAGACCTACTGCATTTGGAGACTTAGAATTTACAAGCTTCCCAGGTGATTCTGGTATAGGCTAAATTGTGAGCTCCTTCATGTTATGGGTACATGGAATTCCACTCTTAGTCTCCCTGTCTGAGACATAGTGCCTGGCACACATTAGAAGGTGAATATTTTTTAATGGGTAAAATTTATTATGGTATAGACTATCTTAAACAGGAGAATGAATTCTAAATTTCTTTGAATTCTAAATTTCAGGTATGAGGATGAAATTGTCTCTCCTTCCTTTGGTCTCCAGTGGTGCCCTAGCTTTTGGCCAAGATCAGGTATGTCCCCTTCAGTCTAGTTTCCATCTGCAAAACTTGGAAAACTTTATAGCAGGCGCCAGGTGGACTCAAACGTAGGCAGGGTGTCTGTCCAGCAAGCATGGAAGGTATAGGTCCTGCTGCAAGCTCTTTCAAGTCATTATTAGAAAGAAGTTAGGAAGTGAAGGCCAGCGGCAGGCTCACAACTGAGTAAATATGTTTTTCTGAGTGACAACAAAATGAAGCTCAGAAAGTTGTCAAATTCACAGCCAGAGTTAATGAAAAACTTGATAGTAGGCTGAAGAAACCTGGCACGCAGAGTTTCTGGTCAGAAAGCATAAACAATCACCACTGAACCAAATTGTCTTCCTCTGACAGCTGCTCACTCAACAATGGAAATGCTCTGGTTAATTTCAAAGCCTGGATGAAACACCACAGAGAGAGAAAATCAAAACAAAGAAAAGAAAGAATATATCCTTATGGAGATTCTCTCGAGAGGAAACACTGAAGGTTAAGATCCTTTTTGAAAAAGGCACTATCTTTTTAAAAGGTAATATATGCACATGATAAAAATAAATTCATTCATAGTAAGGTTATATGGTTAAAGTAATTCTCCCTCCCATGCCCTTTTCATTTTGTATGAAGGTTTAGATTCTTAAAAATTTGGCTCTTATACATTTATTATGTAGTTTGACCCTTTACTCTGTGGGAGGTGAAAAATAATTCTCCTTCTATCCTCCTGGGTTTTTGGCTGAGATGTCCTGTAATAAAAGATTAACAGGAGGAAAACAACAGAATTTTAATAACATGTATACCTCTGTATACATGGGAGAGACCCAGGAAATCTGAGTAACTCCCCAAAATGGCCCAAGCCACCACCTTAAATACCATTTCCAGCTAAAGACAAAAGAAGATGTTGGAGGGGGGAGAGCCTCTCTTTGCCTATTTGTTTTTAGGCAAAGCACAATAAACAAGGGTAAGGTTATGATGCAGGGTTAAGTCCATGCCTTCTTCATTGATAAGGGTTTCATTGATTTTGTTACTTGTCTACCTAGCTAAAATACTTCAGGGAAGGAGAAATCTCATAAAATGAAATTTATATAAGCAAGTTCTAAATAGTTTCATGAAAGATTTGGAGGTGAGATTTATTGTCTTGAGTCTTAAAAATCGTTGGAACGACAGCTTGGAAAATAATTATTTTTCTCTCCATATACTTTCCATGTATGTTCATGATTATAAATTGTTAAATTATCTCATTTCTTAAGGCCCAACTTGTTCAGGTAAGTATTTTGTTATTGGAAATATTCACTTTGCCTTTGGTTTACCAAATTCTAACCTGAGTTTTGAAATAAAAGTGGAGTGGTCATTCAGAATATTTGATTTCAATGTTTTTCATTCAGAAAGCAAGAATCAGTACTAAAACCCATATGCTCCCCAACAGTAATTTTTTGTTTGTTTTTATAAATTTATTTATTTATTTATTTATGGCTGCGTTGGGTCTTCGTTGCTGTGAGCAGGTTTTCTCTAGTTGTGGCGAGCGGGGACTCCTCTTCCTTGCAGTGAGCGGGCTTCTCATCGCAGTGGCTTCTCGTTGCGGAGCATGGTCTCTAGGCGCGTGGGCTGCAGTAGTTGTGGCACACGGGCTCAGTAGTTGTGGCTCGTGGGCTCTAGAGCGCAGGCTCAATAGTTGTGGCGCACAGGCTTAGTTGCTCCACAGCATGTGGGATCTTCCTGGACCAGGGACGGAACCCATGTCCCCTGCATTGGCAGGCGGATTCTTAACCACTGCACAGCCAGGGAAGTCCCCAGTAATTGTTATTTATAGAATTTAACAAATTTTAAGGTGTTATTAGAAAGGTAAAGGCCACTATTTTGTCTTTACATAATATATAATTCTGAGAATACTTAAAACTTTTATTTTCAAAATATTTTTTCAACTGTATCAAGCACTCTTCAACAAATGATTCCTCAATTCTCTCTCACTAGTGAAAAATCAAATGAAAATGCTGTCCAAATGACTGAGGAACACTGACCGTCTTACAAGCTGATAAACTAAACAACATAAACAAACACAACTCAAAAAGTTCAATTTCTTTGATGCAGCAGCTAAAACTCTATATAGAGCATGCTCTACTCATCTCCAGCCCTAGCACACCTTTCCAATCTTTTGATCACACAATACCTTGCCTAACTTGTTGGTTCTTTCCAAAGATCAAAGAAGTAGAAATGAAGAATTAAGCAATTAACAGATCACTAGATCGCTTCCCTAGCTTCCCTTCAGTAATCTCTCGAACAAATTGTGTGAATGAGATAGCACCTAAAGAAAAATCACGAGTCGACAAGCCTGCACACAGTGGCGGTGGCGATGACTCTGACTCCCTATCTCAATGATTAACTGAGATTACTTCCCTTTTCCCCTTTAAAAACCTTGGTGGCTGTGCAGAATCTTCGGACGTGATTTTCGGGGGACACTGAGTCTACCATTTCCCCAGATTGCTGACATTCTGATTAAAAGCAACTTTCCTTTCTACCAAGAAATGCTTCTTGGTATTGATTTTTGAGCGGCGAGCAGTTGGACCTGATTCAGTAACAATGTGAGTAAAACTACATATTTCAAGTGAATGTGATCTCAGGGGGCCTCGGCCTGCAGCAGCTTGAAGCAGGGTTTCCGTTCCCAGCCAGAGACTGAGGTCGGGCAGCCGCAGTGAGAGCGCTGAGTTCTAGCCACTAGACCACAAGGCCCTGGCCCATCAGCTGTGTAGAAATGAGTTTCCACATAGAGATGGAAAGTAGTGAAGCAAGTAAAGTGTTTATTAGGAGGAAAAAGAGTACAGGATGTGTGGATAGACACACAGGAGGGCTCAAGAGTCGCACCCTTGTGGTAGTTTGAATCACTTCTATGGGGCATGTGTTCTGTGCTTCCTTTGACCAATCATCTCGTTTTGCCTGGTTCTGAGTCCGTATTTGGTATAACTTAGGGTCCTTCCCTGTGTGCGTGCGCATCTCTTAGCCAAGATGGACTAGTGTGGGGTGGCGCCCCCTCCCTTTTTGACCTCCAAGGAGCCTTTCTGCACATGTATAGTCGGGGAGGTCTCCATGACTTCGAGAATGAGGAATATGTGGTCTTTTATCTCTTATCTGGGCAGGGCCCAGCCTCTTCCATCATCCTGCTTTTATGGAGTTTCTGCTATTATGTAGTTTCTGTCCACAGGGGAGAAACTGTTCAGCCTGGGGCCCATCTATCTCCTGCCTCAGTTAAAAGTAACATCTTAATTTACAAAATTTAAGTGAAATATACACTGTAAATTTACTGATGTAATGACACAACTATGACTTTTATATACATTTCAATATATTACGTATATTTCAGTTGTGATGTAATTGGATTTTTTTTTTTTTTTCGGCTGCGCCACATGGCTTGCGGGATCTTAGCTCCCCGACCAGGGATTGAATCTGTGCCCCTTGCAGTGGAAGCATGGAGTCTTAACCACTGGACCTCCAGAGAATTCCCATCAATATATTACATATATTTCAAATTTTCTTAAATTTTTCTCCTCATGCACAAGCCTTCATTAAAAACACACTTTTCCATGTTGCATTCCTCAAGATACTCATAAAGTATATGTTTCTAAGGTGAGAGCAAGCTTTATGTAGAACCTGCAGAAGAATAAAGTCCTATATCAACCTGCTGTAGTCTATATCAGGGCTTCTCAGCATTGGCATTATTAATGTGTGAGGACAGATGATTCCGTAGGGGAGCAAAATTTGCTACCCCAGAATGTCTCTTTGGCACGTAGATTATTTGAGCTGAAAACAATCAAGGCCTGAAAGACTCAGGAAGAACCTTCGACCTTCCCCCTAACTGCCTAAAGAATGTAGATAAAGGACCTGATCCTGGAAGGGAGCCATCTCCATAGATAACTATAGTATGAACTAGGTGTGTAGACAGGGAGGAGCCTAGCGAAGTCTGCTTGTTAAAATTCCTCTCTGTATCCCATTGTCTCTGTCTGGCCCAGCAAACGTTTATTTACCAAACACATGCTTTTCCATCTCCATGTGAATTGCTTTCCTCCTCTATGAAGTCTCAAATCACTACCCCCAACATCCTCTCTTGTCTGTAGCTGAACATGGCATTTAAGGTGAGGGCTTTGGCCATTTTGTGAAGTTACTCAGTTCTCCTGGGTCTCTCCCATGTACACATGTTATTAAACTTTGATTTTCTCCTGTTAATCTGTCTCATGTCAATTTAATTCCTAGACCAGCCAGAAGAACCTACAAGGGTAGAGGAAAATTTCTTTCTCCCCAAGAATTCCTTGTTGTGCGGCTTGCCCTGTTGGATGTTTAGCAGAATCTGTGGTGTCTACCCAGCATTTACCCACTAGATGCCAGGAGCAACTTTCCCCAGGTTGTGACAACCAAAAATGTCCCTGGACATTGCCAAATATCCCCTAGGGGGCAAAACTGTCCCCAGCTTGAGAACTCCGTATTGATGCTTGAGTTGAGACCTGAGTATTATTCTACATCTCTAACTAGTGGAGAAGGAAAATTAACAGTTTCATATTTTATACAGACCACCAAAAATTAAGGAGGAAACTGAGAAAGAATGGTCAATGTAACTTAAATGGTAGATTTTTTTTTCTGATTTGATGTAAGAAAAGCAAACAAAAATAGGATCTTTTCAGAACTAAGCAGATTTTTAAAAATCACTTTTCTGTGAAGACTTTAAAATACAATTAATCACAGCCCATAAGGTCATTCGCAGATAGGTGTGTACATATATCATAGTGATTGGGCCAGTGTATGGGCTGTGCAGTGTGTATCAAGAGGGCAAGGGGACTAGGAGAAAAGCTGGAACTCGGAAATCAGACTGCAAATAAAATACGAGTCAGGACAGTGGGGGGGTAGAAAGTCAGGAAAGCAAACAGAAATCAAGTGCAATAAATCGTCTGCAAACACAGAAAAGAGTCATCACACAGGACGTTGCCAGAAACTGAGAGAATAAATCAGGGCAGGGGGCAAATTATATGCATGGCCGCAGCAACAAGAGAGGTACCCACACTGACACCGCCTCAGATCGCTCTCCTCACCTAAACTGGCTTATTTCCCCTCCCTGTAGAGAGACTCATCCCCAGTAAACCTGGCCTAGAAACCTGTATGTGGTGATCACTGACAGCAGCAATCTGCGTCAGTAGTGTAGGATCAGACTTGCTTGCTTGGCAAAAGCATTTCTGTGACTCTGTGTCCAGCAACAAAGCGCAAGTGAACAGACTGTGTCTACCCTGACATGACTGGTTTCCTCCTCATTGTTGAACTGATGGCTGCTGGTTTTCAATAGGGACTGTGAACATACACTTAGACTGGGAATGTGACTGACTGTGTTTATATCTGCTTTCTCATTTTCCAAGTGAATTACCCCAGAACACCTCTTCAAGGTGCTAAAAGGCCCTGATGAGTAAATTTAAACAATGTCAGAAGTCACCCTTTTTCCATTTGTGTATTTCTCATCTGTTTTGTTGTCTTTATATAGCATTTATAGCCATCTGAAATTCTTTTTGCCTAGTTTATTGTGTCTCCTGCACAGAAATATGAGTTCTAGGAATGCTGGGACCTTACTGTCTTACTAGCTTCTCTCATCTGTGTCCCCAGCACCTAGAATAACACTTGGCTTATAAAAGGCATTCAATTAATATTTGTTGAATGAGTAAATGAATGAATGAATGGGCAATAAGCAACTGCAGGAAACATTTCTCCAATTTGGTCGTCCAAGTAATGATCCCTTTTAAATATTTCAATCTCAAATTATGCTACCTACGCAGTAATACCATGGATATTGTCAGTCACCCTCCTCTGTGCTGTGGAGGTGTCAGTGACAGTGTCAACAGAGGCTCTGAGGATATCTCTGTGAACCACAGATGAGCAAATCACTCTGATCTCCTTCATCTTGACATGAGCCTGAGCACTAGAAGTAGCATTAGTGGCTTTGGGGTAAAAGACAGATCATGACGCAAAGCAAGTAATGAGGACTTATGTTTTTACCTGCCCTCCATACAATTAAATCTTGACCTCCAGCTGTATCTAAATAGGAAATAGAAACGTCTGAATTTACATAACCCAGTGAAGTGCTACCTATGCCAGATACAATGCATGGGATTAACACCTCTTACAGAAGAAATCATTGCACTAATTAGATCCCAGGAGCCATCACCTGCAACAATGAGCAGAGAATAGTAAATGTGGTACCATATGCATGACTAGCTCAGTGGATGAATAAATACCAGCTGTTCAGAATCCATTCCCAGTCCAGCCTCTGCACAGTGAATACTCTAGATCTGAGAAGCTGTGGTATGCCACCCAACTCAAATCTGGTAAAAGCAAAGTGAATGGGGTTGTATAAGGGAAAAATTGAATCAAAAACATTGGTATTTTGAAGGAGGAATTCACAGCTGGACAAGGCAAGCTGTGAAAATTCTGCTTCCTTGCTAAAAGAGCTGGCGCAGCCTTTGGAATGGGCCCTCATGCTAAGGAGCTCAAAGGGTGCAAAAGATTTAACAGAGTTCTTTGAAAATTATGCTATTTGAGGGGCACACTACTCTAGTTTGCTCAGTTTTGCTTTTATGCATAGGCTTTACTTTTAATGAATCTATACAATAGTTATTTTCCTTAACGGAGAAGAATTTTAGGAAAGTTCTTTGGATTCTTAGAATCTCCATACAACTTTACACTATTTCTGAATATAAACAATAAGCTGTATTTAGTTTTAAAATATAAGAGATGACGGGGGTATAAGAATTCAAGACCTCTTTGGAATTTAAGATGCGTTCAGTAATTCCAGAGTGGAAGAGTAACAACAACAACAAAAATCATTCTCATTCTTGGAAAGAACAATGATTTTAACACAGCTGCTAATACAGAGAGAACAAGGTAAGGAGGAAGACAATTTCAAAAAGAAAAATCTGCATCCAAATGTAATGTCATTTATTTACAGCTCACTAGCTACTCTGTTTCTTATAAGAACATGATTCTAAGTGGTCTAGATATCCTTTCTTGACTAACAAAAATGGATATGGCTACACATGAGTAGGCTTTTTTTTTTTTTTTTTTTTTTTTTGCGGTACGCCGGCCTCTCACTGTTGCGGCCTCTCCCGTTGCGGAGCACAGGCTCCGGACGCGCAGGCTCAGAGGCCGTAGCTCACGGGCCCAGCCGCTCCGCGGCACGTGGGATCTTCCCGGACCGGGGCACGAACCCGTGTCCCCTGCATTGGCAGGCGGACTCTCAACCACTGCGCCACCAGGGAAGCCCACGTGAGTAGGCTTTGAAACTGGCTTCACTATTTGCTACTGTACAAGTTCAAGCTTTCTGAGACTCCAACATGGATTCTTCATTAATATCGTAGCAATTTGGTACCTGTCTATGCATCAGCACATTGTTAAAATCTCCAAAAATGTGGCACAATGCCTTAGTCATAAATAGCAAAGCAAAATAAGTACAATAACCCTTTTCCAAGGAAGAGGAACAACTTAGGTACTCCAATGCAGTGCTCAAGTGTTTCAGAATAAGTTATGTTTGAACCACTGTTTCCTTCATTTGTAAGTAGTCACTTCTCATTTTATACATCATAAGAATGAGCAGTGGCAAAAAGGGAACGGATGACTCAACAAAGGAGCTCACAAACTACAGACTCAGAGACTATCTAGTCTCCATTTCTTTTTCACTCATGTTTACCTGTATTACATTCAGTAATGTTTACATCACTGAATGTAATGTAAACATTACATTCAGTTAATACATTAACTGAATCATCAGTAAATTCAAGGGCAGAGAAATGTCAGGTTATTACCACAAGTGTCAAATGCTCACAAATGTGGAAATCATTATGTATTACTATCAGAGTGAGATTAAAGAAAAAAATTTCAGAGGTAGGTGTACAAACCCACTGGTCCGAAGTAAGCCTGATGTGGAAAAAGGACTTGGGAGGAAGGCATGACCAGCGCCTTACTCCCAGCTGTTCTTTGGACATTTTTTCCTTGATTTCTCTTCTCACTTTTCTCAAGTTCCTTTACTAATAATGTAGTAAAGACTGCTAGTTACTGACCCAGTATGCTTGTTTTTTCCTTCTTTAGTAATACAATGCCAAACTTGTCTCTTGTGTCAACATGCTTGACTAAATGACTGCATTTCTGAACCTCCTTGGCAGAGAAAACAAGTGAGAGAACTAAATTTTGGCCAATGTAATATAAGTGAAAATGTTGTGTGACACATTCAGGAAGGCTCCTTAAAGGTAACTGACTCCATTGCCTAACCTCCCTCCTTCTTACTAATGCATAGAACACAGATGCAATGGCTAGAGCTTCAGCAGCCATATTAGACCACATTACGAGGGTGGAACAGAAAAAGAGAAGGAATTTCAATTCCCGGTGACTTTACAATCGCACTACCAGCCCTGGATGTCCAGTCCTGGAATTACTTTAGATGAGAGGAAAATAAACTTCTCTATTGCTTGTCAGTAGTAATTTGGAATTTTTGTGTTAGACAATTGAATCAAATTCTAATTGATGTAAAACACCAATAAGAATTGCCCAAAGTCAAAACAATGAAGGAGATAGGGAAAAGCAGATGCAAGGGTATTAAAAAAAATGAGGTGGAGCACAATTTGTCACTGCAAAATATGTCTCTTTGGCATAAGGATTATTTTAGGCTGTTTGCTTTAAATAAAAAAACAAACAAAAAACAGACATGAGAGAAACTCTGAAAGCCAAGTAAAGTTAGTTACCTTTTTAGAAGAGCAATTTATGTTTATAAGGGAAATCTCCGTTTGTAGGAGTGTCTTCCTCTCTGTACCAGGAAGAGGAGGAACTACTAAATCTGGAACTCTTATCCATGGAGAAGGCATGGACTTAAATCTGCATAACAACCATACACATGTTTACTGTGCATTGTCTGAAAACCTGGCTCTACCCACCCCAACATCTTCATTTGTCTTCATTTATTTTTAAAATTTATTTTATTTATTTATTTTTGGCTGCTTTGGGTCTTTGTTGCTGCACGTGGGCTTTCTCTAGTTGCAGCGAGCAGGGGCTACTCTTTGTTGTGGTGTGTGGGCTTCTCATTGCGGTGGCTTCTCTTGTTGTGGAGCACGGGCTCTAGGTGCATGGGCTTCAGTAGTTGTGGCTTGCGGGCTCTAGAGCTCAGGCTCAGTAGTTGTGGCGCACAGGCTTAGTTGCTCTGCGGCATCTTCCTGGACCAGGGCTGGAACCCGTGTCCCCTGCATTGGCAGGTGGATTCTTAACCACTGCATCACTAGGGAAGCCCTTCATTTGTCTTTAGCTCAAGATGGTTTTTAAGGTGGTGACTTGGGCCATTTCAGGGAGTTACTCAGTTTTCCCAAGTCTCTCCCATGTGTACAGGAGGGATACATATTATTAAACTTCTGTTTGTATGGTTTCTCTGTCAGAGTCTCCAGAAAAGAACCAACACTGCTGACACCTTGATTTCAGGCTTTTGGCCTCCTGAACTATGAGAGAAAAAATTTCTGTTATTTTAAGCCACCACATTTGTGATAATTTATTACAGCAGCCCTGGGAAACCAATACAGGAATCTAACATACATTTTCTCATTTAATCTTCACAACAGCACTGTCAGATGTAAATAATTATACATGTATTTTTAGATAAAGATTGTGAATCAGAAAGAAAAGCTAACTTACTTCATTCCTCTGACATGTATGCAGTGCTTATTCTATGCTAGACTCTGCTTATACACTGGGAAGCATAGAGGTAAAGAATTGTGCAAGGAGGGACTTCCCTGGTGGTCCAATGGTTAGGACTCTGCGCTCTCACTGCTGGGGCCAGGGTTCAATCCCTGGTCGGAGAACTGAGATCCCACAAGCCCTGTGGCACGCCCCTCCCCACCCTCAAAAAATAAAAACCAACGCAAAAAATAAAAAATTGTGCTAGGAAGCACAAATTACAAAAGGTCAACCCAGAATTTGGATCCACATTGCCTCCCTCCAAAGGCATTATGTCCTCATCACACTGCTGAGCAATGATCCTACAATTCTCCTCAACCATGTGGTGCTAATGCAGTCCTAATGCTGCCTACAAAGTCTTCATATGTGGAAATTATACTTCACTGATGGTCCCATCTGTGTCTCAGTGTTTTTTTCCCAATAAGACCAAGCAGGGCAACAGACCACATGATTTACTTTCTACAAACAAAATGCTAAGGGTGAAATTTCTCTCTTCAGAAAAGGAGCTGAAATAATAGTCTCTCTCCTTTGAAAGGGGAAATGTTGTCTTCTGTAATCCATTGCAAAGAGGGTTTTGTACCATCTGCTCATCACATCTGGGTCAAGGGCAGTATGTCTGAAGATGATTGTTTGATTTCACTGAAAACAAAAAAGGGTAAAAACCAAACAAACAAAAAACCCCAAAAAACGAAAAAGGGTTTGTTGGTTCCCAATTCTGAAATCATATGGGGCCAAGCTTGACTTAAGAGCCTTCAGGTCCAAGTCTCAGTAGAACCTCATTTTGACTTATTCCCCCAACAGAAAAAGGATTGTCCTGCTCTAGGCACAAAGACGCAAAGGGCAGAGTGAACTGTAGTGGGTCTGAGGTCAGACAGAACTGGAGTCAAGCCTTGACTACGTTACAGTGACAGAGCTGTAGAATCATAACATGAGAGGATTAGAAAGTCATTCATTTTCACTTCTCTAGTTTACAGATGACGAAATTGAAACCAATAATGGGGAAGGGATTTGGCCAAGGTTATGCAGAAAGGCTAGAAGGCAGAGTCAGAAATAGCACAATTCACTCCTTTAGGAATGATGCCATTTCCACAAGTCATGTTCATTTTTTGAACCTCAAAATCCTTGTCTGTAAATTAAGACTAAAGAGACCAGCTTGGCATACCTAATAGGGTTACTGTGTTCATCAAATGAGAGAATCTATATGAAACAACTCGGGTCAAACACTTCCTATCTCTGGGCCTCAAGTTCAACTAACTTTCAAATCAGGAGCTTCCACTACAAGATACCTCAGTTATAATGTTTGTTGTTCCTATGTGTTTTATCAGTGCAAAGTGGTATATGTAAGTATTCTACCTCCATATTTCCATAGTTCCTGAACTGAACAATTTGTCTCTTCTTGATTCAGTTTATTTTAGCAACAGTGAAAAAAGTTTTTGAGGTCAGATAGAAACAAAACTGGCATCTCTATACCAAGGATACTATGCAATTCATAAAAGAATATAATTAGAAGGGGACTTCAAGATGGCACAGGAGTAAGACGTGGAGATCACCTTCCTCCCCACAAATACATCTACATGAGGAACAACTCCTACAGAACACCTATTGGATGCTGGCAGAAGACCTCAGACCTCCCAAAAGGCAAGGAACTCCCCACGTACCTGGGTAGGGCAAAAGAAGAAAGAATAAACAGAGCCAAAAGAATAGGGACGGGACCCGCACCAGTGGGAGGGAGCCGTGAAGGAGGAAAGGTATCCACACACTAGGAAGCGCCTTCACTCACAGAGACAGGGGGTGGCGGGA
>NC_041234.1:113611239-113613997 GCF_002837175.3 Physeter macrocephalus
CTGCGGAGACATGGAGGAGAGCACAGTAACAGGGGTGCGGAGGGCAAAGTGGAGAGATTCCCGCACAGAGGACCGACCGGCACTCACCAGCACTCACCAGCCTGAGAGGCTTGTCTGCTCACCCGCCGGGGAGGGCGGGGGCTGGGAGCTGAGGCTTGGGCTTCAGAGGTCAGACCCCAGGGAGAGGACTGGGGTTGGCTGTGTGAACACAGCCTGAAGGGGGCTAGTGTGCCACAGCTAGCTGGAAGGGAGTCCGGGAAAAAGTCTGGACCTGCCGAAGAGGCCAGAGACCATTGTTTCGGGGTGCACAAGGAGAGCGGATTCAGAGCACCACCTAAACAAGCTCCAGAGACGGGTGCGAGCCGCAGCTACCAGCGCAGACCCCAGAGACGGGCATGGGACGCTAAGGCCGCTGCTGCCGCCACCAAGAAGCCTGTGCGCGAGCACAGGTCACTATCCACACCGCCCCTCCCGGGAGCCTGTGCAGCCTGCCACTGCCGGGGTCCCGTGATCCAGGGACAACTTCCCTGGGAGAACGCACGGTGCCTCAGGCTGGTGCAATATCATGTCGGCCTCTGCTGCCGCAGGCTCGCCCCACATCCGTACCCCCTCCCTCCCCCGGCCTGAGTGAGCCAGAGCCCCCTAATCAGCTGCTACTTTAATCCCGTCCTGTCTGAGTGAAGAACAGACACCCTCAGGTGACCTACAAGTAGAGGCGGGGCCAAATCCAAAGCTGAACGCTGGGAGCTGTGCGGACAAATGAGAGAAAGGGAAATTTCTCCCAGCAGCCTCAGGAGCAGCGGATTAAACCTCCACAATCAACTTGATGTACCCTGCATCTGTGGAATACCTGAATAGACTACGAATCATCCCAAATTGAGGAGGTGGACTTTGGGAGCAACTGTAGACTTGGAGTTCGCTTTCTGCATCTAATTTGTTTCTGGTTTTGTGTTTATCTTAGTTCAGTATTTAGAGTTTATTATCACTGGTAGATTTGTTTATTGATTTGGCTGCTCTCTTCCTTTTTTTTAATATATAGATATATACTTTTTTTCCTTATTCTCTTTTTGTGATTGTGTATGTGTATGCTTCCTTGTGTGATTTTCTCTGTATAGCTTTGCTTTTGCCATTTGTCCTAGGGTTCTGTCTGTCCTTATTAACTTATTTATTTTTTTAGTATAGATTTTAGCGCTTGTTATCATTGGTGAATTTATTTTTTGGTTTGGTTGCTCTCTTCTTTCTTTCTTTTTTTAATTACTTTTAAATTTTTTTATTTGTAATAATTTTCTTTATTATATATTTTTTTATTGTTTTCTTTCTTTCTTTCTTTTTTTCTCCCTTTTCTTCTGAGCAGTGTGGTTGAGAGGGTCTTGGTGCTCCAGCCTGGTGTCAGGCCTGTACTTCTGAGTTGGGAGAGCTGAGTTTAGGACATTGGTCCACCAGAGACCTCCCTGCACCATGTAATATCAAACGGTGAAAGTTCTCCCAGGTACCCATCTCAATGCTAAGACCCAGCTCCACTCAACAACCAGCAAGCTACAGTGAGCCTTATGCCAAACAACTAGCAAGACAGGAACACAACCCCACCCATTAGTAGACAGGCTGCCTAAAATCATAATAAGGTCACAGACACCCCAAAACACACCACCTGACGCGGTACTGCCCAACAGAAAGACAAGATCCAGCCTCATCCACCAGAGCACAGGCATGAGTCCCCTCCACCAGGAAACCTACACACCACACTGAACCAACCTTAGCCACTGAGAGCAGACACCAAAAACAATGGGAACTACGAATCTGCAGCCTGCGAAAAGGAGACCCCAAACACAGTAAGTTAAGCAAAATGAGAAGGCAGAGAAACACACATGAATGATAGGGGTCCCAGGAGAAGAAGAGAAAAAGAAAGGGACAGAAAATATATGAAGAGATTATAGTTGAAAACTTCCCTAATATGGGAAAGGAAAGAGTTAATCAAGTGCAGGAAGTGCAGAGAGTCCCATACAGGATAAATCCAAGGAGAAACATGCCAAGACACATATTAATCAAACTATCAAAAATTAAATACAAAGAAAAGATATTAAAAGCAGCAATGGAAAAACAACAAATAACATACAAGGGAATCCCCATAAGGTTAACAGTTGATCTTTCAGTAGGAACTCTGCAAGCCAGAAGGGAGTGGCAGGACATATTTAAACTGATGATGGAGAAAAAATTACAACCATGATTACTCTAGCCGGCAAGGATCTCATTCAGATCTGATGGAGAAATTAAAACCTTTACAGACCAGCAAAAGATAAGAGAATTCAGTACTACCAAACCAGCTTTACAACAAATGCTAAAGGAACTTCTCAAGGCAGGAAACACAAGGAAAAGACCAACAATAACAAACCCAAAACAATTAGGACAGATAAATTAAAACCTTTACAGACAAGCAAAAGCTAAGAGAATTCAACACCACCAAACCAGCTTTACAACAAATGCTAAAGGAACTTCACTAGGCAGGAAACACAGAGGGGAAACCGACCTACAATAACAAACCCAAAACAATTAAGAAAACTGTAATAGAAACGAACATATCGATAACTACCTTAAATGGAAATGGATTAAATGCTCCAACCAAAAGACACAGACTGGCTGAATGGATACAAAAATGAGACTCACATATACGCTATCTACAAGAGACCCACTTCAGACCTAGGGACACATACAGACTGAAAGTGAGGGGATGGAAAAAGATATTACATGCAAATGGAAATCA
>NC_041234.1:113614097-113616698 GCF_002837175.3 Physeter macrocephalus
TACCTAGAAACAAATGACAATGAAAACACGATGACCCAAAACCTATAGGATGCAGCAAAAGCAGTTCTAAGAGGGAAGTTTATACCAATATAATCCTACCTCAAGAAACAAGAAACATCTCAATAAACAATCTAACCTTACACTTAAAGCAATTAGAGAAGGAAGAACAAAAAGACCCCAAAGTTAGCAGAAGGAAAGAAATCATAAAGATCAGATCAGAAATAGAAGATAAAGAAATTAAGGAAACAATAGCAAAGATCAAAAAAACTAAAAGCTGGTTCTTTGAGAAGATAAACAAAATTGATAAACCATTGGCCAGACTCTTCAAGAAAAAAAGGGAGAAGACCTCAAATCAATAGAATTAGAAATGAAAAAGAAGTAGCAACTGACACTGAAGAAATACAAAGGATCATGAGAGATTACTACAAGTAACTCTATGCCAATAAAATGGACAACCTGGAAGAAATGGACAAATTCTTAGAAAAGCACAACCTTTCGAGACTGAACCAGTAAGGAGCAGAAAATATGAACAGACCAATCACAAGCACTGAAATTGAGACTGTGATGAAAAATCTTCCAACGAACAAAAGCCCAGGACCAGATGGTTTCACAGGTGAATTCTATCAAACATTTAGAGAAGAGCTAACACCTATCCTTCTCAAACTCTTCCAAAATATAGCAGAGGGAGGAACATGACCAAACTCATTCTAGGAGGCCACCATCACCCTGATACCAAAAGCAGACAAAGATGTCACAAAAAAAGAAAACTACAGGCCAATATCACTGCTGAACATAGATGCAAAAATCCTGAACAAAATACTAGCAAACAGGATCCAGAAGCACATTAAAAGGATCATACACCATGATCAAGTGGGGTTTATCCCAGGAATGCAAGGATTCTTCAGTATACGCAAATCAATCAATGTGATTCACCATATTAACAAATTGAAGGAGAAACACCATATGATCATCTCAATGGATGCAGAAAAAGCTTCTGACAAAATTCTACACCCATTTATGATAAAAACCTCCAGAAAGTAGGCATAGAGGAAACTCACCTCAACATAATAAAGCCATATATGAGAAACCCACAGCCAACATCATTCCCAGTGGTGAAAAACGGAAACCATTTCCTTTAAGATCAGGATCAAGACAAGGTTGTCCACTCTCACCACTATTATTCAACATAGTTTGGCAGTTTTAGCCACAGCAATCAGAGGAGAAAAAGAAATAAAAGGAATCCAAAATGAAAAAGAAGTAAAGCTGTCACTGTTTGCAGATGACATGATAGTATACATAGAGTATCCTAGGGGGGCTACCAGAAAACTTCTAGAGCTAATCAGTGAATTTGGTAAAGTAGCAGGATACAAAATTAATGGACAGAAATCTCTTGCATTCCTATACACCTATGATGAAAAATCTGAAAGAGAAATTAAGTAAAAACTCCCATTTACCATTGCAACAAAAAGAATAAAATACCTAGGAATAAACCTACCTAAGCAGACAAAGACCTGTATGCAGAAAAGTATAAGACACTGAGATGAAAAAAATTAAAGATGATACCAACAGATGGAGAGGTATACCATGTTCCTGGATTGGAAGAATCAACCTTGTGAAAATGACTATACTACCCAAAGTAATCTACAGATTCAATGCAATCCCTATGAAACTACCAGTGGCATTTTTCACAGAACTAGATCAAAAATTTCACAATTCGTATGGAAACACAAAAGACCCCAAATAGCCAAAGCAATCTTGAGAGAGAAAAACGGAGCTGGAGGAATCAGGCTCTCAGTCTTCAGACTATACTACAGAGCTACAGTAATCAAGAGAGTATGGTACTGGCAGAAAAGCAGAAATATAGATCAATGGAACGGGTAGAAAGCCCAGAGATAAACCCACACACATGTGGTCACCTTATCTTTGATAATGGAGGCAAGAATATACAATGGAGAAAAGACAGCCTCTTCAATAAGTGGTGCTGGGAAAACTGGACAGCTACATGTAAAAGAATGAAATTAGAACACTTCCTAACAACATACACAAAAATAAACTCAAAATGGATTAAAGACCTAAATGGAAGGCCTGACACTCTAAAACTCTTAGAGGAAAACATAGGCAGAACACTCTATGACAAATCATAGCAAGATCCTTTTTGACCCACCTCCTAGAGAAATGGAAATAAAAACAAAAATAAACAAATGGGACCCAATGAAACTTAAAAGCTTTTGCACAGCAAAGGATACCATAAACAAGACCAAAAGACAACCCTCAGAATGGGAGAAAATAGTTGCAAATGAAGCAACTGACAGAGGATTAATCTCAAAATTTACAAGCCGCTCATGCAGCTCAATATCAAAAAAAAACAAACAAGCCAATCCAAAAATGGGCAGAAGACCTAAACAGACATTCCTCCAGAGAAGACATACAGATGGCCAACAAACGCATGAAAGGATGCTCAACATCACTAATCATTAGAGAAATGCAAATCAAAACTACAATGAGGTATCACCTCACACCAGTCAGAATGGCCATCATCAAAAATTCTACAAACAATAAATGCTGGAGAGGGTGTGGAGAAAAGGGAACCGTCTTGCACTG
>NC_041234.1:113616859-113642544 GCF_002837175.3 Physeter macrocephalus
TCGACAGATGAATGGATAAAGAAGATGTGGCATATATATACAGTGGAATATTACTCAGCCATAAAGGGACACTAAATTGAGTTATTTGTAGTGAGGTGGATGGACCTAGAGTCTGTCATACAGAGTAAAGTAAGTCAGAAAGAGAAAAACAAATACCGTATTCTAACACATGTCTATGGAATCTATGAAAAAAACAGTGGTTCTGAAGGACCTAGGGGCAGGACAGGAATAAAGATGCAGATATAGAGAATGTACTTGAGGACACAGCGATTGGGAAGGGTAAGCTGGGATGAAGTGAGAGAGTGCCACGGACATATATACACTACCAAACGTAAAACAGATAGCTAGTGGGAAGCAGCCACATAGCGCAGGGAGATCAGCTCGGTGCTTTGTAATCACCCAGAGGGGTGGGATAGAGAGGGTGGTAGGGAGATGCAAGACAGAGGAGATATGGCGATATATGTATATGTATATGTATATGTATAGCTGATTCACTTTTTTATAAAGCAGAAACTAACGCACCATTGTAAAGGAATTATACTTCAATAAAGATGTTAAAAAAAAAAGCCATATGGCTGAATAAACAGGTCATAGAGTGTACAGATACTAGGGTTAAAAAAATATATATACTTAAATGAACACATGCAAAAAAGTTCTCCTATATGATCAAAAACAAAGGCTTTGCTACAATCAAGAAGTATTGTTTCCTTAAATTGTGTTTTTGTGCTATTTTCTTACACTTCTAATTTTGGTTGAAATAATACTTGGTTCTATTTTAAATTCCACAATTTTTCTCAGGAAATTCAATTACGAACATGATTAATTTGCTCTCTAAATGATAGTTGATTAAACATTCTTTCTGTGAGGGTTAGAATGTACAATAGAAATAGAGATCCACATAACTGCAATTGTTAGGTTCAAGGTTTTGTTGGAGTTGGCAAGTATGGTTAGAGGAAGATAGGAGGGGATCCTTTTCCAGTAGACATGTATAGTATTTATTTTCCAATAATAAAAGGGGAGTGAGGTGAGAGTATTTTTAAGGGTCAGATTGAGGGGAAACTCCAAATTGTAACTAAGACCTCTGATGTGGACTTTTAACAGTTTTTACAAAGACAATTGAGAGTCATGTATACAATGTTCTATTGGTCATATCCTGAAAGGCAAAATCCTGGTATGTCTAATATTATCCATTCATCCATCACTCCGTCCATCCATTCACCTGTCCAGTCATTCAGCACGTAATCTTGAGTACATACCAGGCATTATTCTAGGCTTTGGGGATAAAGCAGTGAACAAACAGACAAAAATTCCTACCTTCGTGGAGTTTCCTTCTTTCTTCGAGTGTGTGTGGGGTTGCTGACGTGAGAAGGAGTTAGACAAACAAATAAATAAGAAAACTATATAACATGTTAATTGGTGAAAAGGCTATGGAAAATAATGAAGTAAGGGAAAGTGGTAGGAAGACTGGTGGTAGGGGTAAGAGTTGCAATTTCTGCAGAGACCTGTAGATGAGGGAGTTAGCCATGAAACTACACAAGGGAAGAGCACCTGGGGAGAGGGATCAGCAACTGCAAGGACCTGAGGCAGGGGCGGGCATAGGGTGTTCAAGGAAGCCAGAATGACTGGAGTGTGGTAGACAAAGAGCAGTAGGGGGTGAGACCAGAGAGGTAAGGGAGTGTGGGAGATTTGTTGGAGACACATAGGCCCCCAGGGAAATGTTGACTTTTACTCAGAATGAGATGAGAAACCATCAAAGTTTTTTGAAAAGAGAATAGGATGTGATATACACTTTAATAGGATCAATGTAGCTGCTCTGCTGAGCACAAACTGAAGAGAAACAAGGATGGAAACAGGGAGGTCAGTTAGCAGGCGGTAGAGGTCATCCAGGGAAGAAGTGATGGTGATTCAGATCACCATCAGCGTGGGAGGATAGTAGCAGTGGTGATTACAAGAAGTGGTCAGATTATGGCTGTATTTTGAAGATCGAACAAATACAGGACATTATTTCAGGCATATCATGTAAAACACTAACACTACAAGCATCTCTCATGCTCAGGCTAAAGGAACTGCAAACTTTAGAATGCCATCTTATATTCTCCGATGTGGGGGTGGGCGGGGGGGGGGGAATAGCAAACCTGATTGCCTGGCTTTTACCCAAAGGGAACCACTCACTCTTAAATCTTAGAAAAGGAATTTGGGGAAAACATTCTATTCTACAAATATCCTAATGTACCTTAAAGTTTCTAAGAGGAGTTATACCCCTAGCATTTTTTTTCCCGCCTTAGTTCAAGTTTGTATTTTTATTGGCCAGATATTGAAATATGTGCCCTGGGACCATACAGGATAACTGAAGGGAAAACAACTGAGAAGGGCTTAGAAAGTAAAGATTGCAAGAACATAACGCAAATGAGAAAACATGTACAGCAATATTAATATGTGGGTGTTCTTTTTCCTGCTAAAATCAGATGCAGTGCCAAAAAGTCACAGGTGTACGTGACAGATGAAAATGAAAGAATAACAAGTGAAGAGATTTACATCCAATACACTTTCATTCAACTGAGTGGCTGGGCACCGTTTTAATATAGATTTGGAAATACTGGCATATTTAAGAAAGAGAATATCAGTAACTCCAAAATATAAACAGGGAAGTAGGGAAAGGATGGATTAACAAGGGTCGCAAAATACCAGAAAGCTTCTGCTAACCAGGTTTTGTTCTTTGTTCCTTTATGAGGTTTGACCATATTCTAATGTGACTGGGCTCAAATATATATTTAGGCATCTGGCAACGAAACGTAACTAGAAAGAGCCATTGACTCATCAATTTCACTGTTAACATGAATGCTGAATATATATATATATATATATATATATATATATATATATATAAAGGATTCCTCCCCAAAATATTTTCATTGATTTTGCTATGCACAGAGACACCTGACCCAGGGGAAAATTGATGGCTGAAGTCCCATTCTTCTTCCACTTCTTCCAAGTCCTGACTCTGGCTATAGGAAAGAAGGGAATATACTTATAATTGTTTCATGTAGAGAGGTCTTTTTGTATCTTATGTGCTGACCTTGGCTCCTCACGCCATTCCCGTTGTAAGTAGTCACCTTTTAGAGTAGATATAGATCCGGCTTCTCCAGCCTCAGTCAGCACGGAGAGCACGGGGGCAGATGCTCTAATTCATATTCCTGGGCCCACTCACAGACCTCTTAAGCTGGTATCTCAGTTGGATGGGGCCCAGAATTTGCAACTTAAACAAGTGTCCTAGCAGATTCTGATGCTGGTGGTCTGTGAACAATAGTTGAAGAAACACTGTCTTTCAGGAGTGAGAAAAATATTTCAAATATCTCAAAATGCAGATGAGTTTTAATCCTAGTTTTCCTATTTATTACTTGTATGACCTTGATTCAACTTGTAGAATGAGGATAATAATATTCGATTAGCCTAATTCACAGGGTTATTATAAAATCAAACAAGACAATATATATCAGTGGTTCCTAAGTCAGGCTTTGCATCAGAATCACCTAGTGCTTATTAAAAATAAAACGGTGTGGGCCTCACTCCCAATCCACTGGATCATAATTCTGGAGAATGGGTCTTGGTATTCCTTTTACCTCTCTCCTCTTTTGGAGCCTGTTTTCTGGATATTGCATTTGCTATTTTCTTGTTTTACGCCCTTGTTTTAATGGAATACATCAGTCAGCAGGTTTCTGAGAAAGAGTGCAGGAGAAGAATTTAAAATATTTGAACCTGAGGTTATTCAAACCAAGAATAATCAATTCTTGGTTTGGCTAAATATATAATATTATGTAGGAAATTATCTCCCTTCAGAATTTTTAAAGCATAATTCTAATGCCTCTTTCTTTTTTTGTATGCGATTTAGTTTTTTCCCCCAATATTTTTTTCTTTCAAGGAATTTTCGTCTTTATCCATTAGTTAACTATTTCTCATGTTCTACATTCCTTACTGTCGATCTGAGCTTCTACCAGGCATCATTTCCACTGTCTGAAGAAATCATTTAGCATTTCTTTGAGTGCAGGTCTGCTGGTAACAGAGTCTTTCAGCTTTTGTTTATGCAAAAATGTCTTTATTTCACTCTTTTGTGAAGGATACCATCATCTAATATAGAATTCTGGGTTGACTATTTTTCTTTTGGCTCTTTGAAGATGACATTCAATCGTCTTATGGTCTCAACTGCTGCTGAAGGGAAGTCAGCTCATTTGTATCTTTGCTCCTCTGTACTTAATGTCTTTCCCCACCCCCCCACTGACTAAAGATGTCTCTGTCTTTGGTATTTAGTAGTTTGGCTAGATAAAATTAGGGGTGCATGCATATGTGTGCACCTGTGTGTTATTTTATGCTGTCCAGAATTCACTGAGCTTTTATATATAATCTTTAAATTGGCTACTTTGATCAAATTTGGGAAAATTTCATGCATTAATTCTTCAAATGTTGTGCAATTCATTCTCACTCTTCTCCTTCTGGAACTCCAAATAGATGTTTATTGAATTTTCTTACTGTGGCACAAGACTGAAGCTCTATTCATTTTCTTTCAATCTCATATTTTCTTGGTTCTTCAGGTTAGATTGTTACTATTGATCCTTATTTAAATTCATGGAGTCTTTCTTCTTCTTTTTTTTAAAGAATTTTTACTGGAATATAGTTGATGAGTCTTTCTTCTGCCATCTCCAAGCTGCTGTCAAACACATCCAGTGGATTTTACAATACAGTATTGTACTATTCAGTTTTAGTTTTTCCATTTGATCCTTTTCATAGATTTCCATTTTCTTCTTCAGAGATCCCCTATTTAAGGCATTTTCCTTCAATTATTCTGACATATCTTTCCTCTGAAACTTTGAAAATATTTAATATATCTACTTTAAAGACTTTGCTAAATCTACCATCTGGGTCATTTGGAGTTTGGTTTCTATTGATTGCTTTTTTCATGAACATGGACTGCATTTTCCCATTTCTCTTCATATCTAGTATTATTTTAAATGAACTTTGAAGTGTAAAATTAGATTACTTTTTACAAATATATGCATCCATGCAACCACCATCACAATCAAGATGTAGGACATTTTTATGTCCTACACCATAAAATGTACCTTTATGCTTCTTCCCAGTTAGTCTTCATTCATTCCCCTGTCCTCAGGCAACTAATAACCTATTAATACATTCTATTTCTACAGAGTAGATTTCATTTTCCTAGAGTTTTACATAAATAAAGCTATACAGTATGTTCTCTTTTTGTCTGGCTTGTTTTATTCAACTTAGTGTTCTTGTGACTCACGCACATTGTTGTGTGTATCCGTAGTTCTTTTTTTGTTTTGTCTTGTTTTGTTTTGTTTTGTTACTGAGTAGGGTTCTATTATATGGATATACCACATTTTATTTATCCATTCACCTACTGATGGAAATTTAAGTTATTTCCAGTTTTTGGTTATTATGACAAAAGTGTGCTATAAACATTTGTGTACAAGTCTTGATGTACACAAGAGTTTTTATTCTTCTTGTGTAAATACCTAGAGGTGGGCTGGCTAAGTCATTTTGTAAGTGTATATTTAATTTTATAAGAACGCTTACCAAAGATGTTGAATGAGTTGACATTCTTACCTGCAGTGTATGAGAGGTCTAGATATTCCATATCCTCGATGGCACTTGGTATTGACTTCTTTTTAATATTAGCCAATCTAGAGTGTTATGGAAGTGATGATGTGGTCTTTCTGGCCTGGCTGGACTGGAGCTCTAATGTCCCCTAGCACTATTGAACCTTTAGTATCTCTGTTCTGGTTTTAACCCCATTGAAGCTGCTCTTTGGTAAATTATGGATAGTCTCATTCTGCATATGTTAAACCCAAACCTCAGCAACAAACTCACGGGGGATTCCCTAACAGACTTCTAGAGCCACTTCTCTGCTCAGGTTTCTCCTCTCTGTTGTCTACTACCCCTGGGTTCTGACCACTTCAGCTGCTATGCCTGGTGGATCTCGCCTCATCAGCTCAGGGTGACTGTCTTGGCCTCCAGCATGCTGCGCTGTGGTCTGCAGTGTATCCACAGGCACAGAGCTATAGTAATCATGGGCTCACCTCAGGAATTTTGCCTCCCTCAGAGATTGCAGTTTGTGTTGCCTGTTGTCAAAAGCCTGAAAGCAGTAGCCTCATATAATTTGTCCACTTTTATTACTGTTATGGTGAGAGAGCTACTCTCAGACTTTTACCATCATAGCCAGAAGTAGCTCGGGAAGCTTTTCATTTTTCTCTTCATCCCTGGTGTTAAAAATTTCATGATATCATGAGCTTCTTTTCATTCTTCATTGTGCTCGGCCCTTTCAATCTGGAAAATCATACTCTTTAGTTTTATGAATTTATTTACTTCAAAAATTCCCTCTCTCTTTTCTTTATTATTTCTCTTTGGAACTCTCGTTATTCAGATGTTAGGCGTGCTAAAATGATCTTCTAGGTTTTTTTCTTAAAAAAATCCTTTTCTATCTTATATTTCTTCTCTTTTTGTTTTAATCTCTGGGAAATTTCCTCAATTTTATATCCCACATTATGTATTGATTTTTTAAAATTTATGCTCTCATATATTTAATTTCTAAGATTTATTTATTATTCTCTGAATATTCCCTTTTTACAGAAAACTTTTATTTTAGTTGGTATGGACAGTATATCTTTTCTTATCTCTGAATATATAAAGGGTATTTTTGCATTAAGTGAACGTTTTCAAGTGTAACATTTTAATTCCTTAAATGATTTTTTTTCACATGTTTACTATTTTCCTAGTGATTGCTCGGGTTTACTATATTCATTTTAACTTATAATCTACTTCAAATTTATGCTAACTTAATTCTAGTGAAAAATGTTAAAACTGTGTAACTCTAATCTCTATAGAATTATAAAGGTCTATTCTAGTCCCCACTTTTTGTGCTATTATGATAGCTATTAATAGATCTACACATGTTACAAACCTAAGAATATATTATTTTAATTATTACTTTATAAAATTTTATGTAATATAAAAAAGCTTAGAGAAGAAAAGAGAAAAATACTTATATTTATAGGTCATATTATTAACCTTATTTACCATTTCTGGTTTTCTCATTTTTTCCTACGGATCTGAGGTCTCATATGGTCTCAATTCCTTACTCCAATACAATTTTGCACCTACTGCCTCCTTTGTGCTGTTGTTGTCAAATATATTACACTTATATATGTTACAGGGCCAATAATACACTTATATACATATTATTTTATACAATTAAAAAATCACTGAACAGAAGAAGAGGAAATATGCATTTATGATGTCTTTTACAATTATACAATTACCCTCACCAGTGCTCTCTGATATTTTGTGTGATTCAAATTTCTGTCTGGTGTCACCTGCTTTCAACCTTGAAGAAATTCCTTTACTATTTTCTGTAAGCTAGATCTGCTGGCAAAATCTTCCCTCAGTTTTTGTTTGTAAATGTTATTTCTCCCCCTCATTTTTGAAAGGTCTTTTTTCCCCGACATAAGATACTTGGTTGCAGCTTACCCTCCCCACCCCCATATCCTCAAGTCCATGCTCTAGTAGGTCTGTTAGTTATCTCTTGGCCTCTGCTGTAACATGGGTCCTATGGAGCAGCAGCAAGCCACACCGGATTTTTTGTTCTCAGAGGGCCCCAAGCATCGAGAGCATGCCAGTTCTCATCAGTACTCGAGACAGGCAACATAGGCGCGTCAGAAACCAGTCCCTCAGGAAGGCCCCCAGAAAAGCTGCAAGGTCGGATGCGTGCTCCACTCCTTCCCCCATGAAGGAGAGGCTGCCAAGCTGTATCAGCCTCTTTCAGTGGCAGCACAGGTCCTTTGGAGCAGCAGCACACTGCCTTGCTCTTTTTTGTTCTCAGAGGCTGCCAGGCATCTAGAGGATGCCATATCCCATTCAGCATGCTGAGACAGGAGACACAGAAGCCAGTCCATCAGGCAGCTCCCCTGAGAAGTCAGAATGTTGGACTATGGTCTAATCTTTTTTCCTCCCCGGAGAGAATCTGGGAGCTGGGAGCTCCCTACCAATTGTGTGGCAAAGTCCAGAGGGAGGGACTATGAAGAGAGGGTGACAGTAATTTTCCTACCGGCTCTAATGTGCCTGGTTTTACACTTACCTTGGGTGCAAGGGCCTCTTAAATGGTTTCTGGATTTCTCACAAAGGGAACTGGTCCATATATTGCTGTTAAATTGGTGTCTCCATGGGAAGACAGAGAGTCTCGGGCTTCCTATTCTGCCATCTTGCTGTTGTTGCACCAGGATCTCTCTGGCTTCTGTGTGGAAAATAGTTGAGGCAGGGAAGAAGCAGTTAGGTCAGTTAGGAGGCTATTTTCAGGTGTGATGTGATAATGATTTGGACCAACATGGTAGCACTGGAGGGTGAGGTACGGTGGGATTCTAGAATTGTGAAGAAGATATGACAATGATGACCCAATGATTTTGTTCTGAGCAACTGAATGATTGGAATTGTTTTTATTTAAAATGGGGGGAGATTTCAAATGGAACAGATTGGGTAGGTGGGGAGGGGAAAGATCAAGAGCTTGTTTTGGAGATGTTAATTTAGAGTTGCCTAAATGCAGTCAATTGGAGATGTCAAGCAGGCAGTTAAATATGAGTTCAGGAGAGAGGGACTACTTGGGTTTTTACTTAAACAAAAACGAAAACCAACCAAACAAAAAGCTCCACCAGAATGAAAGCATCATGATGGTAAGTATTTTTGCCTGTTTGTTCAATTCTGTTTTGCTCTCTTTCTAGAATACTCCCTGGCTCATCTAATAACTATAAATATTTATTAAATAGTATCTCATAGTTTCTATAAGGCTAAATAGATGAAAGAAACATATGTTCAGTCAACCATTGGATGACCCATTGGCTGAATCAGAAGTTCATAGTGACAAGTCTCTATCTTCAATTGTGTATTTGGCTTCCAGGGAGTAAAACAGATATTTCAGCAACATATGTTGAAAAGGGGTGATTATATTGTCTTAGGTTCAACTTATTATGAGGTTATAAAGTCCACTGGGTAATTTTATTATCATTGAAACTTGGCTGTAAAAAACCTCCAGAAATGTCATTCTGAATATATTTATTTATTTTTACTCTATTTCCTTCTTTATTGTTTAGATATTTGACAGTGAATGTGGATTGTTATATTTAATTAAAATGAGCAATAATACATAAGAACAAAGAAAGACCTCCAAAGTGTAACTGCCATAAAGAGTATTGACTGCACTGAGAGGCTGTGTCCATATTCCAGTCAGTCTGTTCAGAGTGTTTGCATTCTCCTGGGAACGGCATTCAGTGGCAGCTAACAGCATAAGACGTTTGTTCTTATTCTTGTCTTCGTACTTTTTTTTTAAAAAATTGGAGTATAATTGCTCCACAATGCTGTGTTAGTTTCTGCTGTACAACGAAGGGAATTAGCTATATGTATACCTATATCCCCTTCCTCTTGGACCTCCCCACCGCATCCCCACTCCCACCCATCTAGGTTGTCACAGAGCACCGAGCTGCACTTCCTGTGTGCATGTTCCCACTAGCTAGCTATTTCACGCATGGTAGTGTATATATGTCAATCCTAATCTTCCAGTTCTTCCCACCCTCCCCTTCCCCCTCCGTGTTCACATGTCCGTTCTCTACGTCTGCATCTCTATTCCTGCCCTGCAAATAGGTTCATCTGTACCATTTTTCTAGATTCTACATATATGCGTTAATATATATTTGTTTTTCTCTTTCTGGCTTACTTCCCTCTGCATGACAGACACTAGGTCCATCCACATCTCTACAAATGACCCAATTTTGTTCCTTTTTATGGCTGAGTAATATTCCATTGTATGTATGTACCACATCTTCTTTACCCATTCATCTGTCATTGGACATTTAGGTTGTTTCCATGTCTTGGCTATTGTAAATAGTGCTGCAATGAACACTGGGGTACATGTGTCCTTTTGAATTATGGCTTCCTCAGGGTATATGCCCAGTAGTGGGATTGCTGGGTCGTATGGTAGTTCTAGTTTTAGTTTTTTAAGGAACCTCCATACTGTTCTCCATAGGGGCTGTATCAGTTTACATTCCCACCAACAGGGCAAGTGGGTTCCCTTTTCTCCACACCCTCTCCAGCATTTATTGTTTCTAGATTTTTTGATGATGGCCATTCTGACTGGTGTGAGGTGATACCTCATTGTGGTTTTTATTTGCATGTCTCTAATGATTAGTGATGTTGAGCATCCTTTCATGTGTTTGTTGGCCATCTGTATATCTTCTTTGGAGAAATGTCTATTTAGGTCTTCTGCTCATTTTTAGATTGGGTGGTTTGTTTTTTGACATTGAGCTGCATGAGATTTTGAATCTATATTCGTATGACAGATTGGTTTATAATATTTTTCTCTTTTTAGAATTTATCAAATTTTCCTGTTGAGGTTATGACTGCATCATCAAAAGGACAGCATCCTTAGTATAGTTATGAGGCATCAAAGTTACCAGTTTTAAAAGGCTCCTGAAACATACAAGTGGTAGTAAGATATTTTTGAATGAGACTCTGCTCATTTAGAAACTATTCATTATATTATTTATAATTATTTTAAATAATTAGAGAGAAAGAGATAGATACATTGGCATATATATATGCTTGTGAATGCATAATTAGTATATCAATTAATTTGTTATTTCATGTATTAGCTAATTGGTTAGTATTAACCTAGTTAAATTTTTAGTTAACAATTGAAGTTATTGAACCGATCCAGGGCTGGTCCCTCATATTGAAAACACTAAGATCAAAAGCTCCACTACAATCCTTCAACCTTTTTCATATCAAATCTGTAATAGAGGGTGTGCTAATCAGCATAATGAATTTTAGACATGAGTTTTCTTCAGTGAAATAAATAACATTCCAGATATATGAAATGCCTGGAAATATTTTATAGGCCTCACTGCCTTTGCATAAATAGGGTAAAAGAAAAAAGTAGGCCCAGTAGTTTATGTTCTTTGCAGTGGCTCCATCAGCCGAAGACTCCATCCCATTTTCATGAGATTCTGTTGCCTGATGCCACTAGAAGTATAGTTGAATTCTATACTACTTTGTGCCACATCTGGTCTGAAGC
The DNA here is from genome assembly GCF_002837175.3 of Physeter macrocephalus. Classification (NCBI taxonomy): domain Eukaryota; kingdom Metazoa; phylum Chordata; class Mammalia; order Artiodactyla; family Physeteridae; genus Physeter; species Physeter macrocephalus. Next base: position 113,627,991 of record NC_041234.1, read on the forward strand.
TGGTTTGAATGAACCTCTCATGTAAGATGCTTGTGGAGTATCCAAAGGGACACAGAGCTGGGGTTTCATCCAGCTTACAGAACAGGATGAATAACTGTTGGGGGAATTGGCTCCTAAAAATGCAGATGAAATTTTGCTTGCATTGTAACATACTACTCTGTAGTAAGGTTGTCAGGGAGGAGACCTATGACCCTTGCTTGGCAAAAGAACCTACTAGTAGTGAAAAACCAATTTGTTTTAGGTCTATTTGCAACTCTCTGTTTTCCACACTTCTCACGGCACTTATTCCTCATCTCCTGTGACAAGTTTGAAAAATTTAATTGTCTACTCTGCACTAGCCTGTGAACTCCTTAGGGGCAGGGAGAGTGTTTTATTTGTTCATTTTTATGCTGCCCTAGCCTTAGCCCCTGCCTTGCATATAATAAACACTTGGTGAATCCTAACTGGGCAAAGTGAACTTGTGAGACTATTAGCCAAGCTAAACTGAATTTGACCCTACACCTTGAATCTAAGAAAAGTAAATTCATAACTGTGATTAAAGCTGTCTGTATAATCTGTTCAAGAAAAATAAGCACCTTTCTCTTTAAAAGGGCTTACCTTTTCATTTTTAACATCTTTGTCACATTAATGAAAAATAAAAACTCACTTTTAAATAGTACCAATTTGCATCTAAATAATTAAAGAAGAACCCTAAGGAAAAAGTAACTTAAGATTCAATTGGTATTATGTGTATTGTAAAGTCTTATGAGATAATTTATTCCAAAGTGGTACATAATTCATAATTTTCAACGGTTTTAAAACTAATCTTCTCCTATACTTTCTATTAGCTTCAATGGACCCCATTTTATTTCTTTCTGAATGTTTAGAACATGAACAAGGCATCTGTTGAACCTTGCCCAGTATCTCACATATTTTATCACACCATCCTATATATTGGGTTGGCCAAAAAGTTCGTTCGGTTTTACGTAACACTAAAAGACACATTTTTTCATTTTCACCAAAAACTTTATTGAACAATGTATTCACTAACCAAACGAACTCTGAAAGAACTTTCTGGCCAACCCAATCTATATTTTTAATTTGGATACAGATTTATTTTCTAGAAATCAAAACAAAAAGATAAATTTTCCACTACAAAGTCAAAACAGTCCTTCTAAACAGTGGATCTAAACAGATACAGGTATAACAGATAGCTGTAGCACTCTTTTTTTTGGCAGTAGAAACCTCAAATTAAGAATACTAGATGAGTTGGGCTTCCCTGGTGGCACAGTGGTTGAGAGTCCGCCTGCAGATGCAGGGGACAAGGGTTCGTGCCCCGGTCCGGGAAGATCCCACATGCCGCGGAGCGGCTAGGCCCGTGAGCCATGGCCGCTGAGCCTGCACGTCCGGAGCCTGTGCTCCGCAACGGGAGAGGCCACAACAGTGAGAGGCCCACGTACCGCAAAAAAAAAAAAAAAAAAAAAGAATACTAGATGAGCATATATGTATGGGAGGCTTTGTAATTTGCTTTTGCAAATGCACTTCAGACTAAAATTGTTACTTATATTGTTCCTTAGGAAAGCAAACAAACAATACTATACAATACCTTAGATAATTTTCTCTTTGAAATGTAAAATCAGTATCTCCAAATTTTATAGCCTATACAGCTTATTTCAAGCAATATTTTCCTTCCTTCTAAAGAGAACATCTATAGGTAATGTTTTTCTGCATTTTTATTTTATAATGTGTACATGACAAACAAAATTTGACTGGTTTAACAAAGCCATAAAATGAATCTTATCCATAGGTTTTATCAAGTATGTTCTTGCCAACCCAGTGATGTAGAAGCACCTACACATGAAAAACTGGGTCCAGAGCCAGACTGAAGTTTCTATACCATCCCAAATGCCATGAGTTGGCTGTAAGAAAGGTCAGCTGGGTAATTCTATGTAATCTTTGCAGGATGCTTACTGAGAAGAGAAGAATAGCTCCAAAAGCTAAAATGATGTTTAAGTGGGAACTTTCAGTGGTATTTTCATACAGCCTAGGCAAAGCATAGTTCAAAAGACATAATAGAGTGATCAGAGAGAGAGTCCATAGCTATCCACAAAAGAATGAACTAGATTAAAGAAATGGAAATAGGATAAATTAGGCTAGAAATATTAAAAAATTTTTTTTCAAGCATTCATTAATTCATTCAAAAATTAGTGTTCACTTCCTCACAGCCATTAGGATGACTACTCTCAAAAAAAGAAAAGAAAAGAAAAGAAGAAGTGGTTGGTGAGGATGTGGAGACATTAGAACCCTTGTACACTGCTGATGGGGTGTAAAATGGTGTACCCACTGTGGAAAACAGTATTGTGGTTCCTCAAAAAATGGAAAATATGATTACCAAATAATCCAGCAATCTACTTCTGGGTATATACCCAAAATAATTGAAAGGAGGGTCTTAAAAATCTATCTGTACACCCATGTTCATAGCAGCTATTATTCACAGGAGTTAAAAGGTAGAAGCCACCCAAGTGTCTATCCATGGATGAATGTATAAACAAAATGTGGTATATACATAAAATGGAATACTACTCAGCTTTAAAAAGGAAGGTATCTAAAATAGTCAAGAAAGCAGAAAGTAGAAGAGTGTTTTCCAGGGGCTGGGGGGCTGGTGGTGGTGGAGGTAGAAATGGGGTGTTGCTATTAAGTTTCAGTTATGCATGATGAATAAGTTCTAGAGATGTACTGTGCAACATCATGCCTAAAGTTAACAATACTGTATTGTACACTTAAAGACTTATTAAGATGGTAGATCTCATGTTAATTTTTTTTTTAAAGGAAGGAAATTCTGACATGCTGCATGTGTAATGAACCTTTCTCTTGAACCTTGAGGACAATATGAAATAAACCAGTCATAAGAAGAAACACTGGATGATTCCACTTATATAAGGTACCTAGAGTGGTCAAATCCATAGAGACATAAAGTAGAATGGTGGCTGTCAAGGGCTGAGTGAAGAGCAAATGGGGAGCTGTTTAATGAATAAGGAGTTTTAGTTTTGCAAGATGAAAAGAGTTCTGGAAATCTGTGGCAGGATAATGTGAATATATTAGTTAACACTACTGAACTGTACACTTAAAAATAGTTAAGATAGCAAATTTTATGTTATGTGCATTTTACCACAATAAAAAATTAAAAATAATTTAGGAAATTATTGTTGAGTGTCCAATGTGAAAACGCATTAGATGTTGGGAATATTAAGATACAAAGATAATGATTCCTTCCCTCAAGATATTTAGAGTAGACAGGGAAAGAAACATTAATATTTGTGTATGCATGTGGAAAGTTCACAGGGGAAGGAACACCTAGATCTACATGGGCCAGTTACTGAGCTTCTGCATAAATAAGACTGGAGAATAACCAAGAAATACCATAATACTTGAGAATTTTTTCAATACTTGTTGTGTGAACATAAGTAAATTTCTTAGCCTCTCTGAGTCTCAATTTCCTCATCAGTAAACACAGGAATGACCAATGTCAGAGCATAATTGTAAGGATTAGATGAAATAATATATGTAAAGTTCCTAGCACAGTTTCTGGCACACACCAAGTATCACACAGTAAGTTGTATCTGCTACTATTAGTACTGTTGTTGAAACCGTGCAGGACCCTGTGGGGCCCTCCCAAGTACAAAGGCCTTTCTGTGTCCCCATTTCCCGTCTGTAGGAAAAACGTTTTAGCTTCCTAGACCTTCTCTGAGTTCCAAAGGACAGATTCAAACAGTAATTAGAGGAGTGAAGGAATGCAGAAAGAAACAATAGTGTGGGGATGGGGCAGGGTTCTGGTTCCTCCTAGGGGGGAACGTATGTAACAATCTGATTATGATCTCTGAGTTCTTCTACAGGAACTAGGGCCCACAACCCAGTGGAGGATGGTAACTTCAGGCTGAGCACAAGCACATGGACCCCAGACTGGTTGGAACCAGAAGGCTGATGATTGAGCTTCCTGGAACATCACCCTGTTACCTCACCACCAACCAATCAGAGGAGGGTTACACACTGCAGCCCACCTCCCAAATTTTGTCTATACAAACTTCTTCTCTGAAACCCATTGGGGAGTTTGGGTCTTTTGAGCACGAGTCACCTGTTCTCCTTGCTTGGCCTATGCAATAAATCTTTCTCTGCTCTAAACTCCAACTTTTAGGTTTGTTTGGCCTCATTGCGCGTCGGGCACACAAACTTGTGTTTGACAACATTGTTTCACTATTTTTACTATTGTTGCTTTATTCCAGCATCAACTTTTCCTCTTGTATCGTTAAATATTGCTGCTTTCAACTTGGCTTCTTCTTTGTTATCTACTCCTTTCTTACCCCACTCCTTCTAGCCAGTGCCTCATCATTTCTCACCTGGGCAATCACAATGGAATTCTCTCTATTCTTTTTTTTGGGGGGCGGGTACGCAGCCCTCTCACTGTTGTGGCCTCTCCCGTTGCGGAGCACAGGCTCCGGACGCGCAGGCTCAGCGGCCATGGCTCACGGGCCCAGCCGCTCCGCGGCACGTGGGAGCTTCCCGGACCGGGGCGCGAACCCGTGTGCCCTGCATCGGCCCACGGACTCTCAACCACTGCGCCACCAGGGAAGCCCTCCCTAATTTTATTGTTATCTTCCAAACCATCCTTTAAATGGTAGCTAGAGTTGTTTGGGTATTTGGTTTCCAAAAGAGCAGTTCAGATCACATGACCCTGTTCTTTAAGAATTTTTAAAGCTTCCTTTGCTCAGAAAACAACATCCAAATCCTTTGACATGCTGTTCTGAGCTCTCCTAAGTTGACCTCCCCACCCCCATCTTTTCAATTTTTTCTGTCACTATAGCATGTGATGCTCTCCTTTATCCAGCCATAGTGTACTGCTCTCCATTTCCCAAATATGTAGTGCATTTTAACCATTTGTGCTTTTATACACAGCATTTCCTTTGGTTGAAAGGCCATGCTTCACCTTTCAAATTTTTACTTCTTATCCCAGTTCAAATATCGCCTCCTGCATTCATTGTTGAATAGCAACTTGTCAGTGTTATTGTTTATTGTCCTTAGTATTGACTTCTCCTTGCCCAAAAGAATATAATCTAAATTGCTGAACTTCGTATTCTGAATCACCCATGATCTGATTCCTTCCAAGTCTGCCTCTAACTGTTCCCTTACAAATATCAATGGCTCCAACAAGCTGCCAAGTCTCTCCATCCTCCTATTTAAAGCCATTTATGTATTCAAGGCCTACCATGAACCTTCAATGAGACTTCTCCTAAAATCCTAAACCCTGAGACCACCCCCGATGTGAAATTCTGTAATATCCTCTGTTGATATCCCTCACTACTCCTTGGACTCTGTGCTCTGTGTATTAACATTTGACTTGTATTAAACTTCTAACTAAGTTGCTTCTCAAGAACAGAAAGAATCTTAAGTTTCTTTGTATTCCCAGCATCTTCCACTATCCCCTAGATAACAGGTGCTTGTTCAGAGGCTTGGTTTTAGAGAAGGAAGGGCTGAAAGGGATCTTAGGATTCATCTAAACTTGTCTCCTGATTTTACAGAGGAAGAAGGAAATTGGAGCACAGAACAAGGTAAGGTGTTATCTATTTGGAGCTGTTTCTGATGCTATTTTAAATTTTATGAGATAGATTTTGGAATATTTGTTGAAAGTCCTTTTTTTCTTGGCCACACAGCTTGCGGGATCTTAGTTCCCCGATCAGGGATTGAACCCACGACCTCGGCAGTGAAAGCATGGAGTCCTAACCACTGGACCGTCAGGGAATTCCCTGTTGAAAGTATTTTTTCAAAATATTCCTTGCTTTGTTTGGAAGCCAATTTAGTTTTGGATCAAAAAGTTTATTATATACAACGTGATAACATTTATGCAGAAGTACAAAAGATCTGTACTATTTTTTAAATTAAAAAAGCAATTTTAAAATAAATAAGCAGGGACTTAAAAAAAAGGGGGATAAAGGGCTACAGGTTGCACAACATCATGAATGTGAATAATGCCACTGAATTATACACTTTAAAATAGTTAAAATGTCAAATTTTATGTTTTATATTTTTACCATAATTTTTTAAAAAAAACGAATGATGTAATATAACAAACCCACTGAATGGTACACTTTAAATGGGTGAATTGTATGATATGTGAAATATATCTCAATAAAGCTGTTTTTTTTAAGGAAAAAGAGAGATTTTCAGACTTAGTATTACTGCTATTATTGAAAATAAATGAGAAATTCTGGTGTTATTCTATAGTTTTCAACCAACTAGCTATATTTGCTACATTTTCCTCTGTAGAAAACGTCTGTTTTGTGTTTATGCCAGCAAAAGAGGATATACTCTTACATTTAACCTCTTGAATATTTTGATTTGAAGATACAGTGCTACCTATTGACCTATGACAATCTGGCTGGTCCACAATTGTGTTCTTTAGGTAAGTATCTTAGTTTCCCACAGTAAGTGGGAGGTAAGGGCTATGCTTCCTCTACCCCATGATCCTGCTAAAAGTAAGACGTTACTGTGTTAAAATAAAACAAGGTAGATCAATTTTTGTCAAACCTATATTAATGAAAAAACAGATACAAAACCAGTTACACAATGAATCTTTGTAGCTCATGCGAATCTCACCCTCTGTCCTCAGGCGGTCCCAGGAGACCTCTGAGGCAGAAGCAGTGATATTCTGGTGGTTGTACTAGCCAGTCTTCTTCTGGGGTCAGAGGTCAGAGTCCTTCTAAAATGCAACACACCAATCACACAGATACAACACACAGAAGTACTTTAGAGTGACTCATTTTAGCAATCAAATCTTGCTCACAATTTAGGCGATTTAGTGGTATGTGGCAGACTAGTTAAAAATAACTACATAGCTTGCCTTGGATCTTAAAGCTAAGAAGGAACACTGCTAATAATAGACTATCATTTAGTGAGTACCTACTATGGGTCAGGTACAATCTTGATCTGGATTTCCACTAAAGTAGGCGAGAGATGAGACTTTGGTAGGTTATTCCTGGAAGCAGAAGTACGGCAGTGAGTGGGGACAATGAGACAGGGAAAACAAAAAGAGAATAAAGGGTGCATTAGGAGGAACCGTGTAGCAAAGCAGTTCTCAAAACAGTAGGTCTCAGGGACCCTTGTACATTTAAAACTTTGAGAGCCCAAAAGGTTTTGTTTGTGTGGGTTATATCTATCCAGGTGGCACTGGAATTGAGTCTTGTAGGGTGAGTAGGGCTTGAAATGAAGAATCCTTAAAAGAGACATGCCTAGATGGGGCATAAAATGTGTAAAGTCATGTCAGAGTACGATCTACTTAGGAGACATCAACAGGAACAAAAACAATGTTTGCAATTGTGCAAAAGATGAGAGACACACTAAATGTGCACAAATGAGAAAATGGTTAAACAACAACTGTGCCCTCATGTTTTGTAATCATATGCAATAATTAAAAGCAATATTCTAGATCAGAAATTTTCAAACGTTTTGGCCTTAGGACCCCTTTGCATTTTTAATAATTATTAAAGGCCCTAAAGACTCTAAAGAGTTTTTGTTTAAGAGTTTTTGCAATTGCTATTCTCTACATTAGAAATTAAACTGAAACAATTATAAAATAATTATCTATTAATTCACTTAAATATAACAATAATAACCCATTACCTGTTAACATATATAATTCACTTTATACAAAAAAGCCCTATATTTTTCAAAATGAAATATAATATAGCACAAAAAGTATCACTGCTTTACATTTTTACAAACCTCTTTAATATCTCATGTAAGAGAGGACAACGGGATTCTCAAATCTGTGTTTCCATTTAATCTGTAATGATATGCTGTTTTGGTTGAAGCATATGAAGAATATTCAGCCTTACTTAAATAGCTAGTTGGAAAAGGAAGAATTTCTTAAAGATAATTGCAATGCGGAATCTGAAACCATATCAAGGACTACTTTGCATGCTGAATGAATTTTCACATGGATGACTTTGTAATGTCTGCATGGCCATTTGAAAAGTACCACTTCACATTTCTTAATATCACCACCCATCTCATCAGAAAAGTCTTTCAGTATTGGGAAGCTATGAAACTCATGGTGGTCGATACAAAATTTCCAAAAGTCTAATTTTCATTTGAATTGTCAAATATTATCATTGGAAGAACTACTGTCATCTGTTTTCTTTGAAGTATAGGCTCATTTCATTTAATTTTGAAGAAATGTCTGCAAAATAACCAAGTCTGAATAATCACAGTTTTTTTCTCTCAGTCGTTCTTTCATGTAAAAAACGGTGTTCTATGAAATACAGTAGCTAGTTCAAGACAACAATCTGACCTCAGTGTGTGCTTTCAGAAGTGCTTTATGTGTGCTTTCAGAAGTGCTTTATGTGTACTTCCCATTTTGTCACTCAGCATATTAAAACCACATTTGTTCAAGGGTGTGTAGGGGAGCAAGATTTGCCACCCTAAGATATGTCTCTTGGGCATGAGGATTAATTTAGGCTGATTATTTTTACGAAACAGAAGACTCAGGAAGTCTTTCTTTTTACCGCCCCTTGAGCTGCCTAAAGAATTTAGATAAAGGGCCTGTTGCCGGAATAGAGCTATCTCCAGAGATATCTGCAAAGACTCTGGGCTACGTGCGGTGGGGGGACAGGACCTAGAGATCAGAGGCCAGCCCGTGCCCCACTGTCTCTGCCCGGCCCAGCCAACATTTGCTTACCAAACATCTGCGTTTCCATCTCCCTGTCAATTGCCTTCCTCCCCTTTGAGGTCCCAATACCTACCCTCAACATCCTCTATTGTCTTTAGCTGAAGATGTTATTGAAGGTGAGGATTTCGGCCATTTTGGCAAGTTACTCAGCTCTCCTGGGTCTCTCCCATGTTTACATCTTATTAAATTTTGTTTGATTTTTCTCCTGTTAATCTGTCTCATGTCAATTTAATTCTTAGACCAGCCAGACGAACCTAAAAGCCTAGAAGAACAGGTAGAGGATTAATTAAATTAATATCCGTTACTGTTTAATCAAGAACTTTCCTAAGTGAAACTGGATTTTTTTTTAACTGATGGTGCAGAGCAGTGAAATATACAATGACCACTTGTACAATTTGATGCCACTTCCTTGATTTGTGCTAAGGCACCAGCAGTTTACCCACTATTGACTTTACACCATTAGTACAAATGTCAACACAGTACAAAAAAAAAGGTTTTTACCTCACAGACCCTCTGAAAGTTTCATGGAGAACCCTATGTGTCTATGGATCACACTTGGGGCACCACTGATGTATATATTTCAAACTGTCCCTCCAAAATATGGGAAGATAAGAGTCTTGTTCTTACTTCAACCCCATTTTTTTAAAAGCTGCCCTTGAGGTTGTTCATGTTCCTGTATTTACAATCTTCCCTGCCACATTAGTTTGGTGTACTGAGAACAAAGTCCTAAGGCAAAATTAGACATGTAAAATGATTATTTGGTGAGGGAGGAGGAGCCCTTAAACTATGATTCTGATCTGACACCTCTGGAAGGAGAGAGCGAAGGAGGCTTGAAAGAGGGTAGAAAGAGGCTTAGATTTCTACCAAGTACAAGGGTGATTTGGCCAGCTCCATGGAGGGACCTCAAACCAAAGTCTCCCACTGTACGAGTTCTGTGTCCCGCCACAATGGGTCTGCCTTAGTACCTCCACCATGCTCAGCCATGGGTGAAGCCCATGGGCAGTAGGACTTTGGCAGGTGTGTAGTGGTAGATCCAGAAGGGCAATGGCTGAAGCCATCAATCTATCATTCTCCCTGAAGCATAAGATCTGAGTGGCACATTTTCATAACACCAACCCCTCAACTGGTCCACCCTTTGCACCAAACAGATGCGCTTCTCCACGCAAGTATTGGGAGCATTCTCCATGGTTTCTGTGGGTCTTTCTTCCTTAGGGGAAACTGAGAAGCAAGAGTTTAGTGAACAAACTATAATCACTGTCAGAGTAGTTGATTTTGGGGCTGTAGCTGGTATTCATCTTCTCCCCTCTTCTCTGCTATTCATTCTAGATTCCCCTCACCCTCAGCTATCATTGCGGTAGAAAAGTAAAGAGAGCCAGCAGCTGCAAAAAAATTCACAAGTGGATGAGGTGATATGGAGATATGGATCAGGACATGTTATTTGCTATATGCATCATGTTAGGTGATATATATGAAAAATAATTTTCCCTCTACCCTTCTAGGTTCTTGGCTGAGACACCCCCTGTAATAAAAGATAGGTTAACAGGAGAAAAACAAACAGAAGCTTAATAACATGTATCCCTCCTGTATACATGGGAGAGACCCAGGAAAACTGAGTAACTCCCTGAAATGGCCCAAGTCACCACCTTAAATACTATCTCCAGTTAAAGACAAAAGAAGCTGAGGGGTAGGGGAGCCAGTTATGGGAGGTTATCAGGCAAAACACAGTGAACAAGGGTAAGGTCGTTATGCAGATTTAGGTCACTGCCTTCTCCATTGATAAGAGTTTCTAGAATTTCACAGTCACCCTTCTCTTCCTGGTACAGAGAGGGACACACCCTTATAAATGGAGATTTCCCTTATAAATGTAAATCTCTCTTACAAAAGGGTAACTTCTACTCAGTCTTTAGAGCTTTTCCTATGTCTGCTGTTTCTTAAAAATAATCAGCCTAAAATAATCCTTATGCCAAAAAGACATACTTTGGAGTGGCAAATTCTGCTCCCCTTCAGAATACATATACATAAAAATTTCACGAGGACAGTAGGTTAATGTTATTTTCATTTTACAAATAAGGATATTAAAGCTCAGTGAAATTAAATTTTCTTGTTCGAGTTTATACAGCTGGTAATTGGGGTAGCTAATATTTGCACCCAATTTTTTTTGTTTTAATGCCTGAGCCACTTGAGTTTAGAAAAAGATCTTCTTTGGGCAACCTGATACTTGCTTATTCTACATATCACTCTGCAAGGTCTCTCCATGCAGATAAAATAAAAGAAGCAAGAGGTACTGGCACCAAGCAGTTAAAATCTCTGGAGGTGGTTCTTGCTCTTCCAGTATAATACTGTGAGGCATTTCTATACACTTTGATAATAGTAGAGTTGATATCTTCTGTTAGGTAATTCCATAGGCATGGTATCTTATTAAGCCGTAACCTTTCCTTTACAAAGAGATATGAAAACAGCTAAGGCCTCATTAATAACAGTTGTTAGCTGGCATTTGGTATATGCGAAATGATTCCTGCTGTTTCCTGAGAAGTAAATATAATCCTACAGCACTTAATTTTCTTCTGACCCTATCATCAGGCCTCATCTACAGATCCTCAGGGATATTTAGCTCTTAACTATTTCCTTTGGTTTTCTTTTCAGTACTTTTATTTTATAAAAGAATCATTGCTTCCTTTAAAAATTTGCTCCTCAAAAGTAGCAGCACTCTCCTAACTACTGGGGAAAAATACAGCTGAATCATTTTTAACAAGAGGTTGAGAATATCACCTAGTCCAGTCCCCCTCCCCGTTTTTTTTTTACAAATCAGGAAATCCAGACCAAGCAAGAAAAATATGAGAGATTTTCAAAGTAATAAAGCAATCTAATGGCAGAGTTGACAGTAAATGGGTTTACCCTCAAAGAACTTTCAGGTAGACAAGAAAAACATATAATTTGGGACACAAAAAGTAGTGTTATCTGGCAAGGCAAGAGCTAAAGGAGAAAGTTGGTAGCCACAGACAATGACAGCATTTGTAGAATTAGTGTACATTTCCCTCTAATTTGATTTGACTTTAAATCTTATCTCTTGGGAGTACACATATCTCTAGGAGACCCTGATCTCAATTCCTTTGTATATACACCCAGAAGTGGGATTGCTGGATTATATGGTAGTTCTATTTTTTGAGGAACTTTCACACTGTTTCCCATAGTGGCTGCACCAATTCCTGCACTTCCATCTTTCATCTGGGGCTGCAGCTGTGGGTCGTGAGGTAGGGAACTACAGAGTTGGAAAACTGAGAGTGAAAAATGTTATTTGTACCAGATGTATAAAAAAATGTTCATTATTTCAATTCTTCTTAGGGTCTGCTAACTCATCTCCTATATGTTAGACCCAAGCTTGTGCAAGTCAGTAATGATATTTGGAATTCAATATGGTCATATCCATCAAAATAGGCGAGGTTATGCTGCACTAACAAACAACCCTCAAATTCCAGTGAATTAAAATAAGCTTATTTCTTACTCAGATAATACATCCATCACTGTTCCACAGGGGGGCTCTGTTACTGCAATTACTCATTCTGCCAAGTTGTCAAGAACAGCCATTATCTTGTAACATTGCTTGTCACTGTGCCAGAGGGAAGAAAGGATTCTGTAAAGGTCTTGCATTATTAACTGAATGATCCACTGAGGAACTGACACAGTCACCTTTCTTCACAATCATCAGACAGAATTAAGTCATGCAGCCTACACAATCACAATTCTACCACATGCTTAGAAGAAAAACTCAACATATATGGCAAACAGAATTAATGGCTATCACAATAGCACAAAAAGGTTTCTTTTGTTCCCTTGGCTAATAACTCTCAAGAATATATTAAAGCATAATCATCCTAGGTTCTTAGTGTTATACATGTGACTCTTATGATCACCTAACTTCACTCAAGATGGGAATATCCTCTGAATTATCCTGGCAGTAAGTCTGTCTTCTGCCTGGGCTCTTTCAATGGTAGTGACCTTGCTACCTAACTAGGCAGTATATCCTATATTGACACACCTATCATTGATATTCAAGAATATTCATGCTGGGGGGACCTTCAAGATGGTGGAAGAGTAGATGTGCAGATCACCTTCCTCCCCACAAATACATCACAAATACATCTACATGTGGAACAACTCCTACAGAACACCCACTGAACGCTGGCAGAAGACCTCAGACTTCTCAAAAGGCAAGAAACTCCCCATGTACCTGGGTAAAGCAAAAGAAAAAAGAAAAAACAGAGACAAAAGAATAGGGACGGGACCTGCCCCTCTGGGAGGGAGCTGTGAAGGAGGAAAAATTTCCACACACTAGGAAGCCCCTTACTGGCAGGGACTGTGGGGAGAGTCAGAGCCTCAGAGAAAAGGGCACAGGAGTGTGGAGGGAAAGCAGAGAGATTCCCACACAGAGGATTGGTGCCAAACAGCACTCACCAGCCTGAGATGCTTCTCTGCTCACCCACTGGGGCAGGCAGGTCTGGGAGCTGAAGTTCAGGCTTTGGAGGTCAGGCGCCAGGAAGAGGGCTGCACTTGGCTGCGTGAAGACAGCCTGAGGGCGCTAGTGCACCGCAGCTAGGCAGGAGGGAGCCCAGGAAAAAACCTGGGCCTGCTGGAGAGGCAAGAGACCATTGTCTCACGGTGCACCAGGAGGGGGGCGGGCCCACCATAGGAGCTTCTTGCTCTGTGCGCCCACAGATGGCAGGGCACCACCTACGCAAGCTCTAGAGGCAGGAATCTCATTCAGATTCGACAGAGAAATTGAAACCTTTACAGTCAAGCAAAAGCTAAGAGAATTCAGCACCACCAAATCAGCTTTACAACAAATGCTAAAGGAACTTCTCTAGGCAGGAAACACAAGAGAAGGAAAAGACCTACAATAACAAGCCCAAAACAATTAAGAAAATGCTAATAGGAACATACATATCGATAATTACCTTAAATGGAAATGGATTAAATGCTCCAACCAAAAGACATAGACTGGCTGAATGGATACAAAAACAAGACCCATATACATGCTGTGTACAAGAGACCCACTTCAGACCTAGGGACACATACAGACTAAAGTGAGGGGATGAAAAAGATATTCCATGCAAATGGAAATCAAAAGAAAGCTGGAGTAGCAATACTCATATCAGATAAAATAGACTGTAAAATAAAGAATGTTACAAGAGACAAGGAAGGACACTACATAATGATCAAGGGATCAATCCAAGAAGAAGATATAACAACTGAAAATATCTATGCCCCCAACATAGGAGCACCTCAATATATAAGGCAAATGCTAACAGTCATAAAAGGGGAAATCGACAATAACACAATCATAGGAGGGGACTTTAACACTCCACTTTCACCAATGGACAGATCATCCAAAATGAAAATAAATAAGGAAACACCAGCTTTAAACCATACATTAAACAAGACGGACTTAATTGATATTTATAGGACATTCCATCCAAAAACAATAGAATACACTTTCTTTTCAAGTGCTCATGGAACCATCTCCAGGACAGATCATATCTTGGGTCACAAATCAGCCTTGGTAAATTTAAGAAAACTAAAATCGTATCAAGTATCTTTTCTGTAACACTATGAGACTAGATATCAATTACAGGAAAATATCTGTAAAAAATACAAACACATGGAGGCTAAACAATACACTACTAAATAATCAAGAGATCACTGAAGAAATCAAAGAAGAAATAAAAAAATACCTAGAAACAAATGACAATGAAAACACGATGACCCAAAACCTATGGGATGCAGCAAAAGTAGTTCTAAGAGGGAAGTTTATAGCTATACAAGCCTACCTCAAGAAACAAGAAAAATCTCAAATAAACA
>NC_041234.1:113643062-113663992 GCF_002837175.3 Physeter macrocephalus
CAAAGGATCATGAGAGATTACTACAAGTAACTCTATGCCAATAAAATGGACAACCTGGAAGAAATGGACAAATGCTTAGAAAAGCACAACCTTCTGAGACCGAACCAGGAAGAAATAGAAAATATAAACAGACCAGTCACAAGCACTGAAATTGAAACTGTGATTAACAATCTTCCAATGAACAAAAGCCCAGGAACAGATGACTTCACAGGCAAATTCTATCGAACATTTAGAGAAGAGCTAACACCTACCCTTCTCAAACTCTTCTAAAATATAGCAGAGGGGGGAACACTCCCAAATTCATTCTACGGGGCCACCATCACCCTGAAACCAAAACCAGACAAAGATGTCACAAAAAAGAAAACTAAAAAAAAAAAAACTAAACTAAATGAACCATGGATAAGGCAGCTAAGTTTCTGAAAGAAAGCTAGAATAAGCGGGCAGCCCCTGTAAGCTCTGAATCATTAATGAGGTAGCTGTTCCTCATAGAAGAATCACAGAATCTTGAGGGGGAGGGAGGTATTTCAGTCTCAAGTTAGAAAAGGTGGGGCCATGCGCACATTGCCTTTGACAGGAACAGTGCCTGTCCTATAAGCAATTTCAGTGGGTCTTGGGATGTCACTCCCTTCTTCACCACACTCCATATAGCTCACTCTGACTCTGACAATGTTTCTGTAAAACTTTTGTAGAGGAATTTAGCCATGAAATAGAGCTAACCACCTTCCATTGCAAGTTTTGCAAAGTGAAGAGGGGTCCATGTTTCTCATGATTGGTACTTAGCACAATTGTAAGAGACAGTTAATACTGTTTATACATTGGTTTTTCCATTAAGCATTTCTAGAGAAGACGAAAGCTTAAATTTGTGGTGTGGCTAAGTTAGATTGTGTCTGAGAAGCAGTGCAATATGAAGCCATGCAATAAAGGCCATGTTGGTGAAATGACTCGCTGGAAGGTTGGAGAGTTTGGGTGAACTTCCTGCATTGATTGCCCGCAGGGTGGTCTGCCCTTGGGCCGGTAATGCAGACTCTCTAAAGAAACCCTTGCTCTTACGAGGTAATTTACATATTTGCTTTCTGTTGAACTAACAGAAAATGTTAAATCTAACAGCTGTTCATGTCTTGTATAGAGAGTGTCATATGTATTTAAGTTGTGTGTTTTTATAAAGTAAAGGCAAATGCCGAAAAAAAAAATTTTTTTTTTATGGGTGTGCAGCATGACCCCAACATGAAGTATGAGCTGCAGCTAGCAAACCCCAAAGAGTTCTATCACGAGGTGCACAGACCCTCCCATTCCTCAACTTTGCCCTCCTGCAGGAGGGCAAGGCCTACTCTGCCGACCGAGAGGACCTCTATGCCTAGTTGTGTCCTCACCTCCTGCTTCAGACTCCCCAGAGGCCAGAGCCTTTTACCCCCACAGACAAGCTGGTGACATTCAGCAGCTTGGCCCCTTTTTCCTCTTTTGTGCTTATGTTGTTGACCTTTTGTTGATTTGTAATCCTGAACAAAGTATAATAATAAATTTTGTATAAATAGGAAAAAAAAATATCACTGATGAACATAGATGCAAAAATCCTCAACAAAGTACTAGCAAACAGAATCCAACAGCACATTAAAAGGATCATACACTATGATCAAGTGGGGTTTATCCCAGGAATGTAAGGATTCTACAGTATATGCAAATAAACCAATGTGATAAACCATATTAACAAACTGAAGGAGAAAAAACATATGATCATCTCAATAGATGCAGAGAAAGCTTTCGACAAAATGCAACACACATTTATGATAAAAACCCTCCAGAAAGTAGGCATAGAGGGAACTTTCCTCAACATAATAAAGGCCATATATGACAATCCCACAGCCAACATCGTCCTCAATGGTGAAAAACTGAAACCATTTCCACTAAGATCAGGAACAAGACAAGGTTGTCCACTCTCACCACTATTATTCCACATAGTTTTGGAAGTTTTAGCCACAGCAACAAGAGAAGAAAAAGAAATAAAAGAAATCCAAATTGGAAAAGAAGAAGTAAAGCTGTCACTGTTTGCAGATGACATGATACTATACATAGAGAATCCTAAAGATGCCACCAGAAAACTAATAGAGCTAATCAATGAATTTGGTAAAGTAGCAGGATACAAAAGTAATGCACAGAAATCTCTGGCATTCCTATACACTAATGAATGGAGCTGGAGGAATCAGGCTCCCTGACTTCAGACTATACTACAAAGCTACAGTAATCAAGACAGTATGGTACTGGCACAAAAACAGAAATATAGATCAATGGAACAGGATAGAAAGCCCAGAGATAAACCCACACACCTATGGTCACCTTATCTTTGATAAAGGAGGCAAGAATATACAATGGAGAAAAGACAGCCTCTTCAATAAGTGGTGCTGGGAAAACTGGATAACTACATGTAAAAGAATGCAATTAGAACACTCCCGAACACCATACAAAATAAACTCAAATGGATTAAACAAAATAAACTGAAAATGGATTAAAGACCTAAATGTAAGGCCAAACACTATAAACCTCTTCAAGGAAAACATAGGCAGAACACTCTATGACATAAATAAGAGCAAGATCCTTTCTGACCCACCTCCTAGAGAAATGGAAATAAAAACAAAAATAAACCATTGGGACCTAATGAAACTTAAAAGCGCTTGCACAGCAAAGGAAACCATAAATAAGATGAAAAGACAACCCTCAGAATGGGAGAAAATATGTGCAAACGAAGCAACTGACAAAGGATTAATCTAGAAAATTTACAAGCAGCTCATGCAGCTCAATATCAAAAAAACAAAAAACTGAATCAAAAAATGGGCAGAAGACCTAAATAGACATTTCTCCAAAGAAGCTATACAGATTGCCACAAACACATGAAGCAATGCTCAACATCACTAATCATTAGATAAATGCAAGTCAAAACTACAATGGGGTATCACCTCCCACCAGTCAGAATTGCCATCATCAAAAAATCTACAAACAATAAATGCTGGAGAGGGTGTGGAGAAAAGGGAACCCTCTTGCACTGTTGGTGGGAATCTAAATTGATACAGCCACTATGGAGAACAGTATGGAGGTTCCTTAAAAAACTAAAAATAGAACTACCATACGACCCAGCAATCCCACTACTGGGCATATACCCTGAGAAAACCATAATTCAAAAAGAGTCATGTACCACGATGTTCATTGCAGCACTATTTACAATAGCCAGGAGATGGAAGCAACCTAAGTGTCCATCGACAGATGAATGGATAAAGAAGATGTGGCAAATATATACAATGGAACATTACTCAGCCATAAAAAGAAATGACATTGAGTTATTTGTAGTGAGGTGGATGGACCTAGAGACTGCATACAGAGTGAATTAAGTCAGAAAGAGAAAAACAAATACCGTATGCTAACACATATATATGGAATCTAAGGAAAAAAAAAAAAGGTTCTGAAGAACCTAGGGGCAGGACAGGAATAAAGACGCAGACGTAGAGAATGGACTTGAGGACATGGGGAAGGGTAAGGGTAAGCTGGGATGAAGTGAGAGAATGGCATGGATATATATACACTACCAAACATAAAATAGATAGCTAGCGAGAAGCAGCCACATAGCAGAGGGATATCAGCTCGTTGCTTTGTGACCATCTAGAGGGGTGGGTTTGGGAGGGTAGAAGGGGGACACAAGAAGGAGGAGATAGGAGATGTGGGGGTATATGTATATGTATAGCTGATTCACTTTGTTATACAGCAGAAACTAACACACCTTTTAAAGCAATTTTACTCCAATAAAGATGTTAAAAAAAAAGAATATTCATGCTCATAATTGGTTGATATTTGATTTGTTCTAACATTACTGGTACAGGTTCTGCCCTCTAGAAAAATAAGAATATATTAATAATAGTAGAAACAATAATATGCATATATAAATATACTTATTTAATCATCAAACGAACTCTTTTCATTAGACAGTGTTATTATCATCCCCATTTAAACAATGACTGATTTTTCACTCTTTCACATAACAGCCTTTTAAATATATGAAAATTAGTATTGACTAATGATCTCCACTTGCTTCTCAGGTTTCTAGATACTTCATCATCTTTTTTGTCACATTCTGTATGTACACTAGTTTGTTGATATCCTTCTAATGTTGTGGTTTTTAGAAATATCCGTAGTAGTTTAGATGTAGTTGGAACAGCACGTAGTTCAATAAAATTAAACGTATTTTCATTTGGTATATTATATTCCTGGTGGCACAGACAATGAGTTGTTTTGTTTGTCTCTTTGTGTCGGAGGTTAGGACTCAATCATTTATCCTTTTCCAAATCTGATTTGATAACCTCAGCCCAGGATTTGCACTATATAATTAACTCTTAATATTCAATGGCAGATTAAACCCAAGATGGATGTTAATCTAAGTATAATATTTTACATCTTTGTACACGGTGAGAAGATATTTTATGCTAATTGCCTTCACTTTGAGAAGAAGGCATCCTCCTAATCAGAAAGTCAAATACCATCAGATGCAGTATTCTCAATATGAAACATACATATGCACACACACGGCCTCGCTTACTTCTGTCTTACTGTTAAAATAAAGAAGCTGTTCCTCTCAACTGAAACTAATCTTTCTGCCAGTATTTGGGGCTCTTTCCTGAGAGCTTTGCTTCACTCAATCTCCCTTTCACATTTTATGTATTTATTTTCTTCCTTTCAACTGAATATTTCCATCTCTATCACTGATGTACAAGTCCAAGCTGTCATCCTCTCTCACTCTGACTGTAGCAATAGCCTCCTAACTGGCGTATCCTCATTCTCTCTAGTCTTGTCCCAATCTAGTACATTTCCCCAGATAGAAACAAAAGTCATGTTTTAAGATCATATATCAAATAATGTGATTTTCCTACCTAAAATCCTCCAATTACTTCACATCATACTTAAAATTCAAACACCTTACTATGACCCATAAAACCATACATGACGTAGTTTGTGCTTTCGACTCTGACTGCAACTCTTGGCTCATGGACCTCTGCTTCCCTCATCACCTCTCTTCCTCAGTCTCACCCGCTGACCCTCTTGCTTCCCTCTTATAAGGACTATTGTGATTGATTACTTTGCACTACTTGGATAGTCCATGATAATCTTATCATCTCAAGATGCTTAACAATCATATCTACAAAGTCCTTTTTGCCAGGTAAGGTAACATATTTGCAGGTTCTGGGGATTAGGACGTGTACCTCTTTCTGAAGCCAATATTTTGCTCGCCACCAACTCCTAAAACTAAGCCCCATTCTCATTAAGCTTCAGTCATACTAACTATATCATTTATGGTTCTAAATTAGAAGCAACAGAGGCTTATACTGAATAATTAATGAGAAAAGGAGCTTACTAAAATGAATTGTTAAAAAAACTTGCTGAGAGGGTTAGAGAACGAGGCTCCAGGCTATGCTTCCAGAAACAACAGTCAAAAATCATCTTCAGAAATGATCTCATGGGCTTCCTTGGTGGCGCAGTGGTTGAGAGTCTGCCCGCCAATGCAGGGGACACGGGTTCGAGCCCTGGTCTGGGAAGATTCCACATGCTGCGGAGCAACTAAGCCTGTGCACCACAACTACTAAGCCTGAGCTCTAGAGCCTGCGAGCCACAACTACTGAGCCTGCGTGCCACAACTACTGAAGCCGGTGTGCCTAGAGCCCGTGCTCTGCAACAAGAGAAGCCACCGCAATGAGAAGCCTGCGCACCGCAACCAAGAGTAGCCCCCGCTCGCCGCAACTAGAGAAAGCCCGCACGCAGCAATGAAGACCCAATGCAGTCAAAAGTAAATAAAATAAATAAATTTATAAAAAAGAAATGATCTCATGAGGTAACTTCCACCATCAAGCTTTGGAGCACTAGGTGTGCACCACTCCACTGCTGGGCCAGGCACATAACTTTGCAGAGCCATGATGACCACCAAAGAGAAAAAGACCCCCTACCCCTCCCTCTTGTGACCCTAACTCCTGCGTCAAAATTTCATCCAATTGTGTCTGATTGGTGAAGCCTGGGTCACATTCCTATACCTTATATGCAAGGAAGGCCAGAAAGGCAAATACTTGGTATTTAATCTCTTGAAGAAAGATGCACACGTTGTGTCCTACTGAAATGGAGCAGGACCCTATGATCCTTCCCCCCATGTCCTCGGCCTGCCTTTTGTCTGTGGAAAAACTTTAGCCAGAGAATAAGTTTAATCAGAGAAATGAGAAAATGCAGAAATAGAGGAAAACAGTCAAAGGAGACCAAATAATCATAGTTTAGTCATTAAGCAACGTCATGGACCTTTAGTTCCTCCTCAAGGGCTACAGATAATATTCTGAGCCGTATCCTGTGAGCTGCCTTATAGGTACTGACACCCCCACCAGGTGGAAGAAGTGAACTACATGGCGAGCAGGCTGTAGCCACGACATAAGCTGTCACAAAAATTCCGAGAATTGGCCTCACAGAAATGGAAACAAACTGACCCTGGAACTGAAGATTAAGTGTACCTAAAACAATCAAGATGACTCTGGTCAGACCACCGCAGGACCAATTTCAAGATGACTGTCAGAGCTGGCTGTGCTGTTTCTGCATGGAGCCCCTTCTCTCTGTCTATAAAAGCTCTTGCCCCCTGATTGTCAGGGGGAGGAATCAGCCTTTGGACAGGTGTCCACCCTCCCCCCACTTCCTGCTCCGGTTGCCAGCATCCGAAATAAAGCAAACTTTCCTTTCCACAAAGCTGGCCTCTTTATTGGCTTTTGAGTGGCGAGCAGCCAGACCCCACTTTTGGTTACAGATTTTGGCACCCACCGTGGGGCTAGTGGGGCTGCTGGGGCTACGGCAGCTCCTGTGCTCTCATGACACCTGGCTCCCCTGTGTTTTCCCAGGTAGAGCCATGGCCATGACAACATATTGGGATGGTTGCAATGAGCCTGCTGCTTGTGGCTAGTTAGCCCCGAGAAGGTGATTTGGGGGACGTTCCTAGCAGCTGCCAAAACCATTTGTTTCGAGGATCCTCCCTGTTTCTCCCCTCCTTGGCACTGGCTGCCAACTTATGCTTTTCCTTGGTGGAATGGAGAGACGCATCTGGACGAGCTGATGAGCTCCAAGACAGGGTAAGTCCACCCGTGTGCACCCGGGCAACATTCCCATTTGTGAGTGCTAAGTGCTATTTGGGCATTCTTGCCAATTGGTTCTGACGTTGAGGACTGTTTGTGAGCACTGACTGCTATTTGGGCATTTTTGCCAATTGGTGCTGATGTCTGTCTGCCATTGAGGACCGTTTGTGACCATGAAGTGCTATTTGGGCATTGTTGCCAATTAGTTCTGACATCTGTCTACCATTGAGAACCGTTTGTGCTGCGGAAGTGTTTGTTTGGGACTCTATACCAGTCATCCTCTGAAGAGGATGTGTGACGGATCTGTCTTTTGGTGTGTGAGTGTGTATTCCAGCTCTGTGATTGGTATCTTTGTTCTCTTATGTAAAATGGGAAATTCAGGTTCAACTCATTAAAAAACATTTTTAGCTATGAAATTATGACAAAGAAAAAGAAAGATGATTTTTTTTTTTAACCAATGTATGGCAACAGTATTCTTTAGACTCCGGAGAAAATTGGTTAAGATGAAACTCTTTTGAAATTCCAAAATTGATTCTTTTTGCATATGCAGTTAGAGAAAGCTAGCTTGATAAAATACTGTTTTCAGAATTCTGACCCTGAGAGAACAAAAATATGCCTAGGAGAAAACTTGAAGTTAACTCTTATCATGTCCTTGAAATACAAACACAGCCCACTTTGCCTGAGACTTCAGCCTTGGGTTAATTAGAAAAACGTCAAGCCAAAAAAAAAAAAAAAAAAAAAAAGGAGGGAAATAAAAAAAGAAGCCTTTTAAAATTGAGTGTAAAATTTGACTATTTGGACTGTTATTCATAAACTGATAAGTTTAATTGCAATGCCTAATTCATGAAATGTAAAAAGAGGAAACAATGAGATCTCTGTTTGTCTGGATGTATGTATGCCTCAATATGTGTCTTTGTCTTTGGTTAATTTGTAAAGAGCTCTATTTAATTGGCTTTAAAGAAAAAAGTAAGCACTTACAAATCAAACAAATCTAAATTTACCTACTTTTTTGTCTTCTTGCAAGACCAAGAGGGAAACTTAAGGATGTCTGGGTTTCTTAAACACACATCTTGTACCAGATTAAAGAGAAATTGTGCTATGAAAAAATGTATGTTTTTAGAGGTTATGGAATATGTTCTTAAGTTTGCCAATTAGAAAATACTGATATAACAAATAGTTCAATTACTTGTTTCTTGGTTTTGTTAAGGTTTTCAAGGGTTAAAAATTGTAACATGTAAAAATGATAAGGGAAACATTATCACTGTGTAAAGCAAGTAGGATATGTTTGTCGGTGAAGAGAAAGTATAAAGAATGGTGATATTTTTGTTGAGGAAAAATGATGATAATAATTTTGCCCTACAGTTGGCTGGATGGGAAAAAAAGGACAGATTTGTATGGATCCAGAAAGTGATAAAATGTTTGTGGAAAAGTAACTTTGAGAAAAGAATTTTGTATGTTGTCAGGATTAAGATTAGACTGACTTTTTAATTTTTTTTAACATCTTTATTGGAGTATAATTGCTTTAAAATGGTGTGTTAGTTTCTGCTTTATAACAAAGTGAATCAGCTATACATATACATATATCCCCATATCTCCTCCATCTTGCAGATTAGACTGAATTTAATTAACTAAATGAATTTTATTATTAACAGTAAACTGATACAAGACTAAGTTTGGTTTTCTCCCTCTGTTAAGAGAAAAATTTTTTTCTAAACTAATTTGGATTATTTGGTATGTTAAATTACATGGAAAATATTTGATAACTTTCGGATCATACTGTTTAACTGAGTAAGAAATTTTAAAAATTCTGACGGAAAGCTATTGTTCTGTTTCGAACTGTACTTTTGACCCTGATGCTCAGGATGGAAAAAACTGTCCAGTGAAGTTGTCACAGAGTATAACTACTCATGACGTGTATCACTGCTGGCTCTAAGTTTACTGCTTAAAGCGCATGTACAATGTTTGTGTGAGAATTGGGTATAAATGATAAGATGTATGGCCTATAAAGTGTTTCCCGATTAACATACCTCTGAGCCTGTTCATGATAACTGATTAGTTTTCCCCCACTGTGAACAGCTAGGCAAACATATAAACAAAAAGAGGCCTAGCACCGAGGGACATGAATGGACCCAGAGCAGTCGACTGAGCCACTCTGGCAACGTTGGAAAAATATATTGAGTATCAATGCTTTCTATGGAAAGAGTTACAATTAAAAGGGGAAAATAATGGAGGAAGTTTTCACATATTGAGGTATGGGGAAGTCATTCTGGCTTATATATGATTTAAATTGAACTTTAGGCTAACCAAAACAGCCTGTTTATGGCCTATTAAACGTACACTGCACATCCGCTTTAACCATTAAGAAATAATATATTCAGAGAATAATACGAAGATGCATTTTGATTATTATCTTCATTGTAAAATGTCTACTAATTTCCAAATGCTTGTCCAGGTACTATGAAAAGGAATCAAGGAGAGAGGTAATGTTCTCATAATACAAAATATTGATGCTAAGCATGGAGCTTGAGATTATTTCCAATTCTGTGTCCATTCCCCAAATTAGGCAGAACTACACCCCACTTCAGCAAGAAGAAGCCAGGAGTGGTCATCACCCTATTCCCTCAAACAGTTGGGAAAAACTGAAACTAAACCCGAGCTCCTCTGCCAAGTTGATGACTAACCCCTCTACCCAAAACCTTCTTCCACTTCTTGTTCTGTACCCGTCCCTCCTGAAGATTGAGGGGTATAAAAGAAAAGGAGGCATTGGAATGGAGCAGGACCCTATGGTCCTTGTCGCCCCATGTCCTCAGCCTGCCTTTTGTCTGTGGAAAAACCTTAGCCAAAGAATAAGTTTAATCAGAGAAATGAGAAAATGCAGAAACAGGGGAAAACAGTCAAAGGAGACCAAATAATAATAGTTTAGTCATTAAGCAACGTCGAGGACCTTTAGTTCCTCCTTAAGGGCTATAGATAATTTTCTGAGCCGTATCCTGTGAGCTGCCTTATAGATACTGAAACCCCCGCCAGGTGGAAGACGTTAACTACATGATGACCAGGCTGTAGCCATGACATAAGCTGCCACAATTCCAAGAATTGGCCTCAAGGAAATGGGAACAAACCGAACGTGGAACTGAAGATTAACTGTACCTAAAACAATCGAGATGACTCTGGTCAGACCACCGCATGACCAATTTCAAGATGACTGTCAGAGCTGACTGTGCTGTTTCTGTATGTAGCCCCCTCCCTCTGTCTATAAAAGCTCTTGTCCCCTGATTGCCAGGGGGAGGAATCAGCCTTTGGACAGGTGTCTGCCGCCCGCCCCCACCCAGTTGCCGGCATCCAAAATAAAGCAAACTTTCCTTTCCACCTACCTGGCCTCTTTATTGGCTTTTCAGTGGCAAGCAGCCAGACCCCACTTTCGGTTACACTACTAAGTCGAATGAAAAGGAGACTTCTCAAAACAAAGAAAAATGTTCAAGATACTGTGCTGTCAGAACAAATTGCAAATGTCTACATCACCTTTGTTTTCTTTCTAGATCATGCTGTTTGTTCCTGTGTCAAGGCCTTTGTACTTGTGATTAGTTTCTTTTTCTGGAACATCCTTCTTCATGTCTTCACATGGCTAACTCCTTCGTGTTATTCAAATCTCAGCCTACATCTCCTCAAAGAGGTAACATCTGAACACTTTATCTAATGTTCTTCCCCAGTTACTTCACTAACTTGTTCTATTTTCTTCATCCCTCATATCACTATTTAAATTGGTATTTTTACTTGTTGACCTGTTATTGTTATGCATTCCCATTAGATTATAAGTTCCATGAGAGTAGTGACCACGTCAATTTTATACATCACTATATCCCCTGCCACTAGCAGTGTACCTGGTGCATACTAGGTTCTCAATACATACGTGTTGAACTGAACAACAAATGTAGTACAGTACAAAATACACATGCTTTGGAACGAAACACACTTGAGTGTGAACTCTTGCTCTACCAATTAAAACTACATGACCCTGATTAAATGGTTTAACCCCTTTGACTTATCAAGTTTCTCCTTTTTAAGTGATAATGATGCTTGTCACGTAGGGATGTTATAAGGACTAAAGCAGCAAATGAATGGAGATTGTGTGACAGACAGCTGTTCCTCTTAGTTGCATGCCATCTGAAAATGTGATAAGCCAGTCTTCTATGATTTTATCAGTGTTCTGAATATCATGTTGCAAAGGAAATATGTTGATTATGTCCTAGAGCATTTCACTGGAGAAATTCCTAAAAGTCATCACTGATTCAGTAATGAATACTGAAAAGAGTACATGAGAGAAATATATATTTTTTAATTTTAAGAAGAATGGATATGAGCAGGAGAACAAAAAGGATGGAAATAAAAAGTAGTCATAGAACAAAATAGCCGACACCGGGCATGGTGCATGGCACTGGGTATTTTCATGTACCACATATGGCCAGGATAAGTGAGACAACCCTTGTGGGAAGTGATTTGTCAATGTCTGACTGAAGTAAAAATGAGCATAATGTTTGGGCCAGCAATTCTTCTAGGAATTTATCCTAGGGAAATAAGAAAGATACATGCAAGGCTTTAACTACAGCAATGCTCATTGAAACACTAATTATAATATCAAAGCAAAACAACTTAAATATTCAACAGTATGGAAGTAGTTAAATAAATGCTATTAATCTATATACAAGGGACATTAGGAAGCCATTAAATTGTTTTAAATAACATCAGATATATGAAAAGATGTCCTTATACATTATTTTTAACAGCCTTATTGAAATATAATTCTTATACCTCCCAATTTACCCATTTAAAATCTACAATTCAGTGGTTTTTAGTATATTCACAGTTGTGCAATCATCACCATGATCGATTTTAGGATATTTTTATCACCCCCCCAAAAAAACCTTATACCTGTTAGCAGTCACTCCCCATTCCCACCTCATTCCAAACTCTGGCAACCATTAATCTATTTTTTGTCTCTATGGATGTGCCTATTCTGGAAATTTCATGTAAATGGTTAATATAGTATGTGAACCTGTTGAGTCTGTTTCCAAGGTTCATCCATGTTATAGCATTCCTTGCTTTTTATTCCTTTTTATTGACAAATGATATTTCATTGAATTAGTATACCACTTTTTCTTACCATTCATCAGTTGATAGACTTTGAATTATTTCCACTTTTTTTGGATACTATGAATAATGTTACTGTGAACATTCTTGTATAAGTTTTTATTTGAACATAGGTTTTCAGCACTTTGGGTATATAGCCAGGAGTGGAACTGCTGTATCATATGATGATTCTATATTTAACTGACGGAGGAACTTCCCACCAACTGTTTTCCAAAGCAGCATCACCATATTACACCCTGACAAGCAGTATATGTGGGTTCCCATTTGTCCACACCCTCACCAACACTTGTTATTATCTTTTTGCACATCTCCATCCAATATATGTGAAGTGTTATCTCATTTTGCATTTCCCTAATGACTAAGGATGTTGACCATCTTTTCATGTACATGTTACACATTTGTATTTTTCTTTTGGAGAAATAGCTGTTTAGATTCTTTGCCAATTCTTAGGCAGATTATTAATCTTATTATTGAGTTCTAATAGTCATATATTCTGGATAAAAAATCCCTTATCAGATATAGGATTTGCAAATATTTTCCACAATTCTTCTCATTTTCTTGATGATGTCCTTTGAAGCAAAGTTTTTAGTTTAGTTTTGATGAAATCCAATTTCTTTTTTCCATTTATCCCTTGTCCTTTTGAAGTGATATTTAAGAAGTCTTTGCCTAACAGAAGGTCATGAAAATGTACACCTATGTTTTCTTCCAAGAGTTTCATAGTTTTAGTTTTTACATGTAGGTCTTTCATACATTTTGAGTTGATATTTGTATATGGTGTGAACACTGTGTCCAGATTCATTCTTTTGCATGTAGATATCCAGTTGTTCCAGCACCACTTGTTGATAAGACATTTCCCTACTGAATGGTCTTGAAACCCTTGTTAAAAACCAACTGACTGTAAATGTGAGGAATTACTTCTGTACTCCCAACTCTGTTCCATTGATCTATATGTCTACTATGATTCTAGTATGGCATTATTTTTTATTACTGTAGCTTTCTGGTAGTTTTTGAAAGTGAAAAGTATGAATCCTCTAACTATGTTATTCTTTTTCAAGATTACTTTATTACTAATGATATGATTCTTTTTGATGCCTTTTAAAATGTAATTAATTATTTTCTTCATTTCCTTTTGCATGTTTGTAGAAATAACACTGATTTTTGTATTTTGACCTTATATCTTGCAACACTGTTGAACTTACTTATTAGCTCTAATAGTGTGTGTATGTGTGTTACTTAGGGTTTTCTATGTATAAGATCATCTCATCTTCAAATAGAATAGTTATACTTCTTCCTTTCCAAACTGGAAAGGAAGAAGTAAAACTATTTATTTCATTTTATTGCCTAATTTCCCTGGCTAAAGCCTTCAGTTACAATGTAGAATCAAAGAAGTAAGAGTACACATCCTTGTCTTATTCCTGAACTTAGAGGAAAAACTTTTAGTCTTTCAGCATTAAGTATAATGTTAGCCCTGGGATTCATAATAAAAATACTCAACTAAGTAGGGAACTCCCTCAACTGATATCTTTTCAGTATCTATCACATTGATGTTATTTTTCATCTGTTCTTGATGTTATGAATCATATGAACGGTTTTACAAATATTGAACAATTCTCATAATCTGAACAAATATTCCAAGGCCAATATATATTATTTTCAGTATATTGCTAAATCCAAGGGCCAGTATTTTATATTGTATTCAGGAATCTCTATTTTGCATGATAATAAAATCCAGTTATAATTTAAATGATCTTTTCTATGTGTTTTATTTTATCAGGATTATACTAGCTCCACAGAATGCACTAAGGACAATTTTCTTCTTTCTTTATGCTCTGAAACAGATTAAATATCATAGGAGAGTATTTTTTGAGAAATAAAATGACTCATAGGTGAATCTTTCTTAAGCCCAGAGTCTTTTAGAAAGAAATTTATTTTTACACTTAAAATATTTCTTTTATGTTTTTGGTCTTTTCAGATTTTCTATCTTTACCTAAGTCAATTTTATAATTTATATTTTCCTAGAAAATGATCAGTTTTGTAGATATTTTCTAAGCTTTTTGTTCACTTACAATTTTTAATCCTCAGACTTTTGAGACATCTAGGTTTTCTTCTTCATTTTTCTTTTTTGTTTGTATTTGGTTATTGGATTTATTTATGCTAAATTAATTTCTCTGTATGTTATGGTCTTCAATTCATCAGTCTATATATCACAATCTTTTCTTTGAAATAAAAGTAATTTTGATCCTATTTAAGATTATGAACTTTTCAGTGAAATAATATTCTAATCGTATGTTATGGTCTTCAATTCATCAGTCTGTATATCACAATCTTTTCTTTGAAATGAAAGTAATTTTGATCCTATTTAAGATTATGAACTTTTTAGTGAAATAATATTCTAATCCCTCTTTGTTAATCAGGTCAATACGAAAACAACCTGAGTTTTCAATACTTGAAAATATAACTAAAGCCTAACTGCCTGATAACGGTGTACTGTAATTTCAGACACAGTATCCAAAAGCAAATAACCAGCTTTTTGTTTGTTCAATGTCTAATTCTGGGGATTAAAATGAAAATGGCTATCAACATTATCCTTCCCAATATTGAAAATAACCATCTGTTTTCTGTAATGTCCATGTTTTTAAAAGGTCTTCTTATATTTGACTGCAGATACATACAATTTTAACTTATTAATCTCCTTACATGTAGATGGATATAATTACTCCTTCTCAGGAGAAAGAGTTTCTACTAAAAATCTATTGAGCATAATATGGGATATATATTTTATTCTGTTTCCATTCACTAACATTAGGGCCATGTGATTTTTTTTTTAAAGTAAAAAAGTAGTAAAACCCACATATACACATCTTAGAAATTAACTTTACTCATATACAAATGAAACTGATGTTAGTTCAACTGGATACTCACTTTAGTAGACGGATCTTACATTCTCAACTAAATCGTTACTCTAAAATCTCTGTTGCTGCAGACCTTGTTACTTGATTTTTTAGGTTTCCTAAAGCCTCAGAAACAAACAGATTACTTAAGCTTGGAAGAAAATCCATGTGTGATTTGACCTTCTTTGAAGGGGATTTAGCCTCATTATTTTAAATAATTCTGGAAGCACAGCAAAGAGGCTAATATTCAAACATATGAATTACTATGGACCATCTGGATTTGATTTCCCCAACATATGTTTATGACAAGGCATTTATTTGTGACTTATTTGTGAATTGCAGACCCACATTAGTCATTCTGAAAAACTGAAACTTACTTTGTTTTAAAAATCCTGGACTTCCCTGGTGGCGCAGTGGTTAAGAATCTGCCTGCCAATACAGGGAACACGGGTTTGAGCCCTGATCCGGGAAGATCCCACATGCCGCGGAGCAACTAAGCCCGTGTGCCACAACTACTGAGCCTACGCTCTAGAGCCCTGAGCCACAACTACTGAGCTCACGTGCCACAACTACTGAAGCCCACGTGCCTAGAGCCTGCGCTCTGCAACAAGAGAGGCCACCGCAATGAGAAATCTGCGCACCACAAGAAGAGTAGCCCCGTTTGCCTCAACTAGAGAAAAGCCCTCATGGAGCAACAAAGACCCAATGCAGCCAAAAATAAATAAATAAATAAATAAATAAATAAATAAATAAATAAAAAGTAAAATAAAGTAAAATAAAGTCTCTGAGAACAGGGACTATGTTCTAAAAAAAAAAAAAAAGGTATGCTGTTAGTGGCAGCATACATTGAAAAAAAAATCCTGGTGGAGGGTGGGGTGGGATTTTATATACAGTATTTAAAATGATAGAACAGGGTTTAAATGCAATAAAGTTTATCATATATGCCGCATAAATTGAAACAAAAGATGTTAAGAAAAATGGACATACATGCTAAACTACAGAAACATCAAATTAAAAACTTCATTTTTTAAATCAATGTTTTCTGAACTGTTGTGTAGAAAACCTGTGCATCAGAATTACTTGGGTGTTTGCTAAAAATGCAGATTCCTTGGACTTATTTTAGACTTAAGAAATTAGAATATGTAGGGATGAGGTTAGGGAATCTGCATTTTAACAAGTTTATTAGTTGATTCTTTTTAACAGTACAGTTTGAGAATCATTGTCTCCCATTCCTTCTTGAATCATCTTTTAAGCTTGCTTAGCCTTTCCCCCAGTTTATAACCTCCAAACAGTTGTCAATTCTTGATGGTATTATTCAAGAAACAAAATTATATTGAAGCAGTCACAGTGTTAGGCACTAGGGATAAAAGATAATTAAGACATAAATCCTGTCCTTAAGGAGTATAGCCTTGTTATGAAGCTATTCATGAAAACAGACAAAATTAATAAAGTTTTTATTAAGACAAGATGTGCTCCAGGGACTATGGGAGGGTAAGGAGTGTTCCCTAAACCATTCTGAGGGAGAAATGTATGGCATTTACCCAAAGGAGGTTATTGTACCTTATTCCTAAAGGAAGAGAAGGAGTGAACTAGACTAAAAGGTAAGGCAATGGCATTCCAAGTAGAGGAAATACATGCAAAGGTAAAATCACAAAAAAAGGCTTGTGCTTGGGGAAATATAAAAACCACCTCTGTTAAAGTGTGCAGTGAGAGATATATAAGCAAGAAACAAATCTGGAGACATAGTAAAGGGCAAGATCATAGAAACTGTTTAATACACAGTGAGGAATTTGGACTTTATCTGGAGGGACATAAATATCCACTTAAAGATTTTAAACAAAGGATAAAGATGATCATAGTTTCAATTTAGAAATAGAATACTGTCTACTGTGTGGAAAATGGATTTTATAGGGCAAGCTTGGAGCTAGTGAGTCCAGTTAGGTGACAGTTGTAATAATTCAGATGTGAAAGGAAACTAGGGAAGAGTTAGAAGGGATATAGAAGTGGTGCAAACCTAGGAAATACTTGAGTTTAAATTGTCAGGATAAGATGATTGATTGAATGTGGAACATGAGGGTAACTCCTAGGTTCCTAGAATGGGTGACTGAGAAGGATGGGGTGTCACAATCTCAGATAAAATATGTAAAGTGATGAGCGGATTTGGGGAGTTGAGATGCTAAGTTCCATAAATGACATGTTTAGTTATAGGTGCTTACTGGAAATTTGGAAAGAAATATTAGGTAGGAAGTTGGCAATATAAGCACGAAACTCAGAAAAAATATCTATTCTGGAAATAACAGGTTTTGGAGTTATCCATATATAGATTAGAGTTAAATCCGTGAGAGAAGATGAGATCATGCAGAGAAGAGTGTGTGGAGTATGAACATCTGAACTGGAAACAGAACTCTGGAAAACACTAATATTTTCCCAAAGCCACTCACATATCTTAAGTGTGTGTAATATCATCATCCTATTTCCAGTTACCAAAATCTGTATTAGTTACCTATTGCTATGTAATGAATTACCTCAAAATTAGCAGCTGAAGGACAACAAACATTTATCATATACAGTATGTGAGCGTCAATAATCCTGAAGCAGCTTAGCTGGGAGATTCTGGCTCAGGTCTCTCACGAGGTTGGAGTCAAGAAGTCCAATTTGGCCACAGTCATCTGAAGGCTTGATTAAGCCTGGAGAATTCACTTCTAAACCTATGGACATGAATGTTGGCAAGATTCTTGGGTTCCTCAAGACATAGACCTTTTCATTCAACTGTTTACTACAAGGCATAACTTCCCCCAAAATGAGTAATGAAAGTCAGAGACAGAAAGAGATGGAGAGAGAGGGAAGCTACAGTGTCTTTTATAACAATCTCAAAAGTGACATGCCATCATTTCTGCCATATTACATTGGTCACACAGACCAATCCTGGGAGAGTGCCCAAGGGTAGACAAGGATTTGAATACCAAGAGGCAGGGATCACTGGGAGTCATTTTATTGCCTGGCTACTATAAGTACAAATCTCAATATTAACTTTTTGATTCAGAGCTTCCCGTTGGAGAAGATGGATAGTTTCCAATTCCTCTTACATGATTGCTATTATTATTATCATCATCATTATCTATAAATCAAGTCATTTCACAAGTGCTTGCTATATTTTCAACCTTATTTCCTGTTATACTCTTCACGCAGTGTAATTGAGTATTAGTGCAGTGAATTGAAATGAGGTCAGATTCTTCAAATAAATAAATCTATGTTAAAAATCTGGCTTCAACTAAAATTAGCTTCGTATCATAAGCATGTTATTTAAATTTTCCAGCTTTACTGAGGTATAAATGAGTAAAAATGTGTATATATTTAAGGTGTACAATGTGATGATTTAATATATGCATACGTTGTGAAATGATTACCACCATGAAGTTAATTAACATATCCATCACTTCATAGAGTTACCATGCTTTTTGTCTGCAGGAAGATAACTGAAGATTTATTCACCTAGCAAATTTCTAGTATACAACACAATACTATTAACAGTATTATTAACAGTCACCATGCTGTATATTAGCTCCTCAGAACTTATTGATCTCATAATTGAAAGTTTGTACCCTTTGACCAACATTCAACATTCATTTGACCTACCCCCTAGCCCCTGGTAACCACCAATTTACTCTAGGTTCTATGAGTTTGACTTTTTTAGATTCCACATATAACTGAGATCATTATTTATCTTTCTGTGTCTGGCTTATTAGCATACTGTCCTCCAGATTCACCCATGTTGCCACAAATGACAGGATCTCCTTTTTAAAGGCTGAATAGTATTCCACTGTAAATACTTAGATCTTATCTTCTTTGTCCATTCATCCATCAACAGAC
Organism: Physeter macrocephalus; assembly: GCF_002837175.3. Lineage (NCBI taxonomy): Eukaryota > Metazoa > Chordata > Mammalia > Artiodactyla > Physeteridae > Physeter > Physeter macrocephalus. Next base: position 113,662,099 of record NC_041234.1, read on the forward strand.
ACTTAGGTTTTGCCATATCTTGGCTATTGTGAATAATGCCATAATGAACATGGCAGTACAGATATCTCTTTCTGAGATACTAATTTCATTTCCTTTGGATATATATCCAGAAATGGGAATACTGGATCATATGGTATTTCTATTTTGAATTTTTTTGAGGAACTTCCATACTGTTTTCCATAATGGCTGTAATAATTTACATTTCCACAGTGCACAAGGGTTCCCTTTTCTCCACATCCTCACCAACATTTGTTATCTCTTGTCTTTTTGGTAATAGCTATTCTGGCAGGTGGGAGGTAATATTGCATTATGGCTTTGATTTGCATTTCCCTGATGATTAGTGACTTTTTCACATCACATAGTAATGTTGGCCATTTGTATGCCTTCAATGGGAAAATGTGTATTCAAGTCCTTTGCCCATTTTTTAATTGCATAACTTGTTTTTTGCTATTAAGTTGTAAGAGTTCCTTATGTATTTTGGATATTAACACCTTATTGGATATGTAGTTTGCAAATATTTTCCATATGTTTGCTTTTCATTTTGTGGTTTCCTTTGCTACACAGAAGCTTTTTGGTTTGATGAATTCCCACTTGTTTAATTTTGCTTTTGTTGCCTGTGCCTTTGGTGCTGTATCCAAAATATCATTGCCAAGAACAATGTCAAGGAGTTTTTTTCCCCTATGTTTTCTTCTAGGAGTTTTATGATTTCAGGTAAGTCTCTAATCCATTTTGAGTTAATTTTTGTGTATGGTGTAAGACAAGGGACCAACTTCATTCTCTTGCATGTGGATATCCAGTTTTCCCAGCACCACTTATTGAAGACACTACCTTTCCACATTGTGTATTCTTGGCGTCCTTTTCAAAGATTAGTTGACTGTGTACATGTAGGTTTATTTCTGAGCTCTTAATTCATCTATATGTCTCTTTTTATGACAGTATGATACTGTTTTGATGACTATAGCTTTGTAATACAGTTTTAAGACAGAAAGTGTGATGCCTCCAGCTTTGTTCTTCTTTCTCAAGATTGCTTTGGTTATTCAGAGTCTTCTGTGGATCCATATGAATTTTAGAATTGTTATTCTATTTCTGTGAAAAATGCCACCAGCATCTTGATAGAGATTGCACTGAATCTGTAGATCACTTTGGGTAGTATAGGAATTTTAATAATACGAATTTTTCTAATCCATAAACATGGAATATCTTTCCATTTTTTTTGTGTCTTCTTTAATTTCCTTCATCAGTGTCTTATAGTTCCCAATGCTTCCTTGGTTAAATTTACTCCTAAGTAGATCAATGGAACAGGATAAAAAGCCCAGAGATAAACCCATGCACATACGGTCACCTAATCTTTGATAAAGGAGGCAAGAATATACAATGGAGAAAAGATAGTCTCTTCAATAAGTGGTGCTGGGAAAACTGGACAGCTACATGTAAAAGAATGAAATTAGAACACTCCCTAACACCATACACAAAAATAAACTCAAAATGGGTTAAAGACCTAAATGTAAGGCCAGACACTATAAAACACTTAGAGGAAAACATAGGCAGAACACTCCATGACATAAATCACAGCAAGATCCTGTTTGACCCACCTCCTAGAAAAAGGGAAATAAAACCAAAATTAAACAAATGGGACCTAATGAAACTTAAAAGCTTTTGCACAACAAAGGAAACCATAAACAAGACAAAAAGACAACCCTCAGAATGGAAGAAAATATGTGCAAACGAAGCAACTGACAAAGGATTACAAGCAGCTCATGCAGCTCAATATCAAAAAAACAAACAACCCAATCCAAAAATGGGCAGAAGACCTAAACAGACATTTCTCCAAAGAAGATATACAGATCGCCAACAAACACATGAAAGGATGCTCAACATCACTAATCATTAGAGA
>NC_041234.1:113664248-113685217 GCF_002837175.3 Physeter macrocephalus
GACCCAGCAATCCCACTACTGGGCATATACCCTGAGAAAACCATAATTCAAAAAGAGTCATGTACCACAATGTTCACTGCAACGTTATTTACAATAGCCAGGACATGGACGCAACCTAAGTGTCCACCGACAGATGAATGGATAAAGAAGATGTGGCACATATATACAATGGAATATTACTCAGCCATAAAAAGAAACGAAATCGAGTTATTTGTAGTGAGGTGGATGGACCTAGAGTCTGTCACACAGAGTGAAGTAAGTCAGAAAAAGAAAAACAAATACCGTATGCTAACACATATATATGGAATCTAAAAAAAAAAAAAGGTTCAGAAGAACCTAGGGGCAGGATAGGGATAAAGATGCAGATGTAGAGAATGGACTTGAGGACACGGGGAGGGGGAAGGGTAAGCTGGGACAAAGTGAGAGAGTGGCATGGACATATATACACTACCAAATGTAAAATAGATAGCTAGTGGGAAGCAGCTATATCACACAGGGAGATCGGCTGGGTGGTTTCTGACCACCTAGAGAGGTGGGATAGGGAGGGTGGGAGGGAGATGCATGAGGGAGGACATATGGGGATATACGTATACATATAGCTGACTCACTTTGTTATACAGCAGAAACTAACACAACATAGTAAAGCAATTATACTCCAATAAACATGTTAAAACATTTATTCCTAAGTAATTCTTTTTGATGCTATTATAAGTGGGGTGGTTTTCTTAATTTCTTTTTGGATAGCTCATTGTCAGTGTATAGAAACATAACTGATTTTTGTATGTTGATTTTGTATCCTGTACCTTACTGAATTCATTTGTTAGTTCCAATGGTTTTTGGTGGTGTCTTTAGTGTTTTCTATATATCATACCATGTCAACTGCAAACAGAGACAATTTTACTTCTTTCTTTCCTATTTGAATGTCCTTCCTTCCTTCCTCCCTTCCTCTTTTTCCTTCCTTCCTTCCTCCCTTCCTTCCTCTCTGCCCCTTTCTTTCCCTCTCTCTCTCCCTTTCTTTCTTTCCTCCCTCCTTCCTTCCTCTTTCTTTCTCTCTCTCTCCCTTCCTTTCTTTCTTTCTTTCTTTTTCTTTCTTTCCTTTCTTTCTCTTTCCCTCTTTCTCTCTCGCTCCTTCTCTCTTTCTTGTTCGGGCTATGATTTCCAGTACTCTGTTGACTAGAATTGCTGACAGTGGGTATTTCTATCTTGTTCCTGATCTTAGAGGAAAAGCTTTCAATTTTTTCCCACTGAATATGATGTTAGCTGTGGGATTGGCATATGTGGCCTTTATTTTGCTAAGGTACATTCCTTCTGTCCCTAATTTGTGGAGTGTTTTTAGCATGAAAAAATGTTAAATTTTATCAAATGCTTTTTCTGCATCTATTGAGATGATTATGTGATTTTTATCTTTCATTCTGTTAATGTGATGCCTCACATTTTTTGATTTGCCTATGTTGAACCATCCTTGCATCCCAGGGATAAATCCCACTTGATTATGGTGTCTGTTCCTTTTAATGTGCTGATAATTCGATTTGCTAGTATTTGGTTGAGTATTTTTGCATCTATATTCATCAGAGATATTGGCCTATAGGTTGTTGTTGTTTTGTTTTTGTTTTTTTTTCCTTGTAGTGTCCTTTGGCTTTGGCAGCAAGGTAATGCTGGTCTTATAAGTTTGGAAGTGTTTCTTTCTTTTCAATTTTTTGAAGAGTTTGAGAAATGTTGGCATTAATTCTTTAAGTATTTGGTAGAGTTAATCAAGAAGCCATCTAGTCCTGAGATTTTCTTTGTTGGGATGTTTTTGATTACTTCTTCAATCTCCTTACTTATTGTTCTATTTGAATTTTCTGTTCTTCATGATTCAGTCTTGATAGGTTGTATATTTCTAGGAATTTACTTCTTGGTTATCCAATTTGTTGGTGTATAACTGTTCATTGTAATCTCTTATGATCCTTTGTACTTCTGTGGTATCAGTTGTAATGCCCCCTCTTTCATTTATAATTTTATTTGAGTCTTCTCCTTTTTTCTTTGTTTAGCTAAAGGTTTGTCAATTTTGTTCATCTTTTTAAAAGAACACATTTTAGTTTCATTGATATTTTCTATTGTCTTTCTAGTCTCTATTTCATTTATTTCTGCTTTAATCTTTATTATTTCCTTCCTTCTGTTAACTTTGAGCTTATTTTCTTCTTCTTTTTCTATTTTTTTGAGGTGTAAAGTTAGGATTCTTATTTGAGCTCTTTCTTTAGCCCCTCACAGCCACAGTCAGGGAGAAGTCCCACCTGCCCAGAGACCCATCCACAGACAAGGTCTTCAATGTCCCTAAAGGCAGGCCAGCCAAACTCAGTCTGATTGCAGAGCCTGAAACAGCAAGTGGCTCTAGCCCCACTCAGCCCAGGTCCAGGGGTAGTCCTGCCTGACCAGCAACCCAGCAGGTGGCATGCCCATCCATGACCCTGGAGGCAGGCCTTCAGACCTTGGTCCCAGCTGTGGACCCTGATGCAGCTCTGTGACTTGGTTCTAATCCCTTTCAGCCATGGTATAGGGCAAGTCCTTACATTCCAGGGGCCCACCCAGTGACCCAGCTGGAGCCATCCCAGGGACCTGGTGGGGACCACACATGTCCATGCATCTGGTAACAGACCCTCCAACCACAGATTCCACTGTAGACCCAATAGCAGCCACATGACCCAGGTCGAACTGAGCTCCACTGCAATCCTAGGGGTAATAATGTCCACCTAGGAGCAGACAGGAGAAGATTTTTATCCACCAATGCCATTCTGTAAAGACTTGAAAAGTCCTTTGCTACTTTAAATGCACAGACACCTATGCAAGCCTACACGGATCATGAAGAATCAGGCGAATGTGACATCTCCAAAGGAAACTAATAAATCTCCAGTGATGGTACCCAAAGAAATATGAATTGCCTGACAAGGAATTAAAAATAATCATCTTAAAGAAGAATGTTAAGTTTTGATATTTAGTTTAAATTTCTTAATCTTTAAAAAGCAATAATAATACTTCTGCCTCATCATGTTTTGTGAGTATTAAATGTATATAAGAGACCAGGCAGAGTGCCAGCTACATAAGTGCTCAGTTAATGTGAGCTATTTTGATGAATCTCCAGTCAAATATTCCTGCTCACATTTTCTCTCTATATCCCATGCTTTGTGGACTCCATGCTTTCTCCAGAGGTTACTCAGGCAGGAATACACTTTGTCCCCTTATGTATATTCACATTATACCCAGTCTTCAAGGTCAAGTTTGACTTCTTTTCTTCCTAAATCCCAGGAGGTTACTTCTCCTTCCTCTGAATTCTCATGGCACATCATCTGTACATTTATTATGGTACATACAGAGTTTTCTACTACATATTATGGCTCCTTGTGTACATATCTAATTCCCCCACTATCCTGTAAGCTCTGGGAGAGAGAATTATTTGTCTTACGCATCTTATTCTATTACAGTACCATGTATTTATTAGAAACTCCGTGAATAAAGGCAAATGTCAAAAAACAAACCTAAGTTCTTTAGGTTGATCTCTACTATCATTTTTAGATTATTCCTCTGGCAAAGTCAAGATATATGAAGATGAAAAAATATTGACCTCAAAATTATTCTTTTGACCCCTTTCCTGCCATCTTATTAGGTCTGTAAATTCGAACTTTTGCAAATATTTGGACGTGTGTCAGGACACCATACACTAAACCACACTTGTCTCAAGGAGAACGTGGATTAGGTAATTTATCATTCTTAAACTTCCATCTCCCTTTCTAACCATGATAGTTTATATCTCCAGCACTGCATAAACGGATTTTCTTGGGTTATTTTAATAAGATTCTGATGGCTTTGTACTATTGTGTAGCACCTTCTCTGTACATATTTAGGTATAGTTAATTCTCAGGTAAAGGCTGGTAAATAATTTCATTTTAAGAGCTAACACCTGCATTTTCTACTTTATTTCTTGCTTAGCAAAATTTTCTCTTAATAGTTAACAGATTTTTTTTTGTTTTTGTTTTTGTTTTGCGGTACACGGGCCTCTCACTGTTGTGGCCTCTCCCCTTGCGGAGCACAGGCTCCGGACGCGCAGGCTCAGTGGCCATGGCTCACGGGCCCAACCGCTCCGCGGCACGTGGGATCTTCCCGGACCGGGGCACGAACCCGTGTCCCCTGCATCGGCAGGCGGATTCTCAACCACTGTGCCACCAGGGAAGCCACAGATGTTGTTTTAATTGACTACTTTGTTGACAACTAACACTATTTATTCTTTGGTTATGTGCAATGGGGAAATGCTTCAAAGAGCAAACACTCAAACAAGTCTCCACTCAAGGAAAGGTTTAAGAAGGTACAGGTGAGCTTAGGGTGAAGCTGAAATAAAGAGCTTTAACCAACATGGAACAAAGACAAAATGCATAGAGGTCAGTTTTGGGAAACCAGAGGAACCTTTCAGCCTTTCCTAAATCAGGTCACTCTATAAAGTCATTGCTTTAATTAATTTAAATCCCAAGACATGCAATAATGGAAGAATTATTAACGTGACAAATTTGTTTTGCAATAGGAAATAATTTGAAAGAGGAGAAGGGGGAAAGGATAGTAACTTTATTAAGGCACACCATTTAAGGGATTGAAATTAAGCAACTTTAAAGCAATGTTTTCTGTTTCTTGGATGCTGCTGAAATTTTCATGTGCACATATGTTAATGAAGATATCACATAATCATATGCATAGTTAAAAGAAGTGGTGATGATATTCTCTAGCGTATACAAACTAATTAAAACTTTCAAAAAACAAGTATTTGTTTCATATACTATTAGGACTGTAAGAGACCTTAAAAGTCATTTAGACTAAGTAATTTAGAAAAGCCCAGAACCAAAGAGAAGTAACTTTCCAGTGAACAGCCAGTTGGTGACTGAGCTAGTTCACAAAACTTTTTCCTGTCTATAAAACTGTGCCTAGTGGTCTATGTTTACCTCTTTAACTGCATTCTATTGGATTAAATGAATTTTTTCTTTATTCTTTTTTATCCTCTCATGGGTTAGAAGTTATGTTCTATTTCTATTTGTAACATGTATACTTACATTTTTAGCATGCCTAATTAATCTAAAGTCTGAAAGTAGCCAACACCTCTCTCTTCTCCTCTGGAACAGTATAAGGGACTTAGAATGCTTAGGCAGGCAACTTTGGTTGCCTAAACAACAGACATTCTCTTCTCTTCTTCCTTGATAAGAGAACTACAGTTTTGTTCACGTACTGAGAAAAAAATAAGTTCAAAGATGGTGAGGCTATCACAAGGTGATAAATCATGATCGATTTAAGTCGAACAGGAAAATCACATTCCCCTCTGCCAGTGATTGGTTGTAGCCAACGGAATATGTGTGCCAGTTGTGGCCGATGGACTATAAGGAGAAGTCTGCTCTCAAGATAATAGAAAAGATGTCCTAACCTGATAAAAAGATAGAAATAGAAGATATTTTCCACTGCCTTTTTCCTTTGTGCTTGTGAATGTATTTGTATGAGAACACTGTACTTGAGCTGTTCTGGCCATCTTGTAACCAAGAGGGGAACCAGCAGAGACTTAAGAGAAAGAGCAGAATGAGTAAGAGAGCTTATGTCCTCAACTGCATAATTGAGCTGCTGCACCAGCTTGTGGACTGTTGACCTCTGGGCTCCTTGATATGCAAAATAATAATTATTTCCAATTGTTTAAGGCTCTTTTAGTTAACTAATTGGTTATTTCCAACCAAAACCAACTTAAGTCATTTGAATCTTTAAGTTACTGTTATGTCTGACGTATTACTTTCATACAATATTTTAGACATTTTCAGTATTAATGCTTTTTAAGTCAATGCTTATTTAGATGAACAAAAATGATAATTTCCTATGTTAAACATTCCTTCTTGTGTTTCATTGCTTTCAGGCTTCAATTTTCTCCCTCATGAAGTTCATCTTTTAGTATTTCAGTGAGAGTTTGTTAATAGAAAATTCTCTCAGTCCTTCCCTGAAAAAGTATTTATTTTGCTCCCATTAATGATCAATGATTTATATATGTATAAAATCCCAGATCAACAGTTATTTTCTCCCAACATTTTAAAGATACTATTTCACTGTCATCTGACTAGAATTGTTGACACTGAAAGTCAACTATTAGTCTAATTTCCATTCCTCAGTAAGAGTTTGCGTTTTACGATTATCTCTTAGATTTTTATATTCTCTAATTTCATTTCAGCGTGTCTAGATGTGGATTTATTTTTATTTAATACTACTTGGAACTTGATGTATTTCCTGAATCTGAGATTAATGTTTTTCAATTGTGGAAAATTCTCAAATATGATATGCTCAAATATTCACTTTTTTTTTTTTTTTTTTTGGCTGCACCACGTGGCTTGCAAGATCTTAGTTCCCTGACCAGGGATTGAACCCAGGTCACGGAAGTGAAAGCCCAGAATCCTAACCACTAGGTCACCAGGGAACTCTCAAATAGTCACAATATTTGAAGTCCTAGTAAACATATGTCAGACATGATTATTCTTTTTTCAGAATCTTTGAATCTCTATTCCATAACTGGAATCTCATTAACCTTCTGTGTATTATTCTGGAGAATTTCTTCAGAACTATCTCCCATTGAAAAAAAAATTATCTCCTCATCTTTTGTTGATCTGCTACTTTAAAAGTCTATTGAGTTTTTTAAAAATATTTTTAAAATTAATTTATTTTATTTATTTGTTTTTTTTGGCTGCGTTGGGTCTTCATTGTTGCGCATGGGCTTTCTCTAGTTGAGGTGAGTGGGGCTACTCTTCTTGCGGTGCACAGATTTATTGCGGTGGTTTCTCTTGTTGTGGAGCATGGGGTCTAGGCATGTGGGCTTCAGTAGTTGTGGCACGTGGGCTCAGTAGTTGTGGCTCACAGGCTCTAGAGCACAGGCTCAGTAGTTGTGGCACACGGGCTTAGTTGCTCCGCGGCATGTGGGATCTTCCTGGACCAGGGCTCGAACCCATGTCTCCTGCATTGGCAGGCAGATTCTTAACCACTACACCACCAGGGAAGCCCAAAAGTCTATTGAGTTTTTTAAATGTCTATACATATAATTGCAAAAATTAGTTTTAGAAGTGCCGCTATTGTTATCTTTTCGTATCAATATGAAAAAAGATCTCTCCCTCTCTCTCTCTCTCTCATATATATTATTTTGAAATGTACTGATAATTTCTTTCATGTCTGTCATTCTAAACATGCTTATGTTACCACTTCTGTCTGATAAATGTATTATTTGAAGTTTTTGTGAGTTTAGTTTTTCTCTTTGTTGTGACTGCTGAGTCTTCCCCAGTGGTGGATTATTTCCTCACATGCATTGGGATTTAGGTTGTAACCTCTCTTTAGCCGATAAATCCTGTGGCCATGAATGTGTATCCCTCCAGAGAAGTTTTGCTTTTGCTTCTGCCTGGAAGCATAACTGGACTTGGGCAAGTTTTCAATGTTAATTTATCAACTTGGTAGTTCCCAGATAAAATGGGTAGTAAAAATTCCAACTCAAAGTCAATATGTGGGCAGGTCCATGTTTAGAAATTCATAGGGGAAGGTTTTTCTACTCATAGCCCAGGCTGAGATATACAAACATCCTTCCCATCTCCCTTTGAATATAAATAGAGTTTTATTTTTCACAGTTTCACTGAGCTTGTAACCCTTTGAGGATTATAACTTTGTGTTACATTCTCAGAGATCCAATTCCTTTCCTCACAAAATTCAATGTGATCATTTTCTTATAATTGCTGGACCTTTGCAATACAAATGTTGAAAAGAAAAAAAGCAAGCTGTCAGATAGGATTATATATAGTCGGCCCTCTGCATCCATGGATTTTGCATCCACGGATGTGGAGGGCTGATTGTATTCATTGTACTATTCCATTTTATATAAGTAACTTGAATGTCCACAGATTTTGGTAACTGCTAGGGCTACTGGAATCAATCCCCTCCATATAACAAGGGATGACTGTATAGAAAACTGAAAAGAATATTCAAAGAAATTAACTGCGTCATGGTAGATGGCTATATTATTAAATGAAAAAAATCCCCTGTGTTTCTATACATTAAAACTACATAGTTAAGGAATATAATGATTTTTCAAAATATACCATTAACAATATAAAAAAAACCCCATATATTACGGGTTAAATAAACTATAGTGCATTCATACAATGGAATATTATACAGCTCTAAAAAAGAATGAGTAATATGTATATAGAGGGCTAGGGATGGTTTCCTGGTATATACTGTTAACTGAAAAAAGCAAGGTAGAAAAAGTGTGCATAGTATAAGTTAACTAATAAAACAGGGATATGAATATGCACAGCTATATTATTGTAATACATTCTTTATATAAGAATAAACAAAAAAAACACGTTAAGTACCTATAGTGGGAGAGAGGAAGTAGGGTGGAGAGATCATGAATGGAAGGTACACTTTTCTCATTGTATCTTATTTTGCATATTTGACTTTAGAAGTGTGTACCTGTTTCAACAGTTATAAAACAATATTATATCAAGATGAGGAAGTGAAAAGAATAATTATAAAAAATAAAGAGAATCATAAAAAAAGAATGCAAGTCCATATTGGACTGTGACTTAACCACAAAATAATTTGACTTTACACCCCTAGTAGGATATACCTTAAGGACAAAAAGACTGTCAACTAATTTTTATGTTTGTAATAATAACATTTTTAGTAATGATACTGGTATTGGTATTGATATTGACAAATGATATATGTACATATATATGTATATATACACACATACATATATGTACACACATATAAAAACAAAATTATATTATTAAGAAAAATATTTTTCAGTATAATAAGACAGGAAATTCCCTTACAGTCCAGTGGTTAGGCCTCCACCCTCTCATTGTCAAGGGCCCAGGTTCGATTCCTGGTTGGGGAACTAAGATCCTGCATGCCATGCAGCACAGACAAAAACAAAACAAACAAAAAAAAGACATAAAATTATAAATCAAAGAAGTTAAGTAAAAACCCTATAACCCTAAATTTGAATTTGAAATATTAGTATGAACTCAAAATGTATTACTTCTTAAAAATAATATATACCCTAATGACATAAAGAAATGAAAATGTTTTAAGTGCTTTAAAATTATATTTTTGGTGTTATTGTCAGTTTTGTCATTCAAAGACCATTTTGTGTATATTGTGGGATAAAAAAATGAGTCATTCATTTTCATCTTTGAGAACCAGTGCTTTGGCATGGAAGACAGATATGGAGGTAAGATTGATCAGGTAACATCAAAAAGCTGTGGTCCTGTTTTTGACTTGGAAATATCAGTAGGAAACCCTGAAGTATTGTATTTTTAAAAATATGTATTTCCTAGAACATTCTACTGAAGAGGTCTAGAATAAAGATGAAACACAGTATAAATGAGCACACCTAGCACCCATAAAATAGTCTCTAAATAATATTTCAACAAAAAAGGAAGCACAGATACTTGAATAAATAACTGATTCAAGGTAAGGGACAGGAAATGTATTAGATAAACCTTGCACATCTTATACCAGTAATCAAGGAAGCTAGCAAAGATTAGTAGGATAATATGAGAAGACTCCAGAAGCAACTTGAATGGGAGCCCACCGGCCTAAGATTGAACAATTTGAGCATTAATAAGGACAATAACTGCAATTGACTTGAACACATCAAATATGTTTAATATGTTGATATTTACAATTATACTAAATAATTGGTAAATCACTTCTAAGCTTCACCTGTGAAAATATCTCACATATTGTCCCCCTTTCTACAATATACTTTTTGAAGCTAAAAAGCAGAAGCAGAGAGACAGGTTCAAGATGGCAAAGTAGAAAGAAGTGCGCTCACTCCCTCTTGCGAGAGCACCGGAATCACAACTAACTGCTGAACAGCCATCAACAGAAAGACACTGGAACTCACCAAAAAAGATACCCCACATCCAAAGACAAAGGAGAAGCCACAATGAGACGGTAGGAGGGGTGCAATCACAGTAAAATTAAATCCCATAACTGCTGGGTGGGTGACTCACAAACTGGAGAACACATACCACAGAAGTCCACCCACTAGAGTGAAGGTTCAGAGCCCCACGTCAGGCTTCCCAAACTGGGGGTCTGGCAACGGGAGGAGGAATTCCTAGAGAATCATTCTTTGAAGGCTATCTATATGCACCCAACATAGGAGCAACTAAATACATAAGGCAACTGCTAACAGCTATAAAAGAGGAAATCGACAGTTAACACAGTAATAGTGGGGGACTTTAACACCTCACTTACACCAATGGACAGATCATCCAGACAGAAAATTAATAAGGAAACACAAGCTTTAAATGACCCAATAGACCAGATAGCTTTAATTGATATTTAAAGGACATTCCATCTGAAAACAGCAGATTACACTTCTCAAGTGCACACGGATTATTCTCCAGGAGAGATCACATCCTGGGTCACAAATAAAGCCCTGGTAAATTTAAGAAAATTAAAATCGTATCAAGCATCTTTTCTGACCCCAATGTTATGAGATTAGAATTAAATTACAGAAAGTAAACCCCGTAAAAAACACAAAGACATGGACACTAAACAATATGCTCCTAAATAACCAAGAGATCACTGAAGAAATCAAAGAAGAAATCAAAAAATACCTAGAAACAAATAACAATGAAAACACGACAACCCAAAACCTATGGGATGCAGCAAAAGCAGTTCTAAGAGGGAAGTTTATAGCAATACAATCCTGCCTCAAGAAACAAGAAAAAACTCAAATAAACAATCTAACCTTACACCTAAAGGAACTCGAGAAAGAGGAACAAACAAAACCCAAAGTTAGTAGAAGGAAAGAAATCATAAAGATCAGAGCAGAACTAAATGAAATAGAAACAAAGAAAACAATAGCAAAGATCAATAAAACTAAAAGCTGGTTCTTTGAGAAGATAAACAAAATTGGAAAACCTTTAGCCAGACTCATCAAGCAAAAGAGGGAGAGGAATCAAATCAATAAAGTAGAAATGAAAAAGGAGAAGTTACAACAGACACCACAGAAATACAAAGCATCATAAGAGGCTACTACAAGCAACTCTATGCCAGTAAAATGGACAACTTGGAAGAAATGGACAAATTCTTAGAAAGGTATACCCTTCCAAGACTGAACCAGGAACAAATAGAAAATATGAATAGACCAATCACAAGTAATGAAATTGGAACTGTGATTAAAGCTCTTCCAACAAACAAAAGTCCAGGACCAGTTGGCTTCACATATTTTAATCTCCAAAATATACAAGCAGCTCATGCAGCTCAATACCAGAAAAACAAACAACCCAATCAAAAAATGAGCAGAAGACCCAAATAGACATTTCTCTAAAGAAGACATACAGATGGCCAAGAGGCACATGAATGGAAACAACCTAAATGTCCATCGACAGATGAATGGATATAGAAGATGTGGTACATATCTATAATGGAATATTACTCAACCATAAAAAGGAACGAAATTGTGTCATTTGTAGAGACATTGATGGACTAAGAGACTATCATACAAAGTGAAGTCAGAAAGAGAAGAAGAAATATATATTAACGCATATATGTGGAATCTAGAAAAATGGTACAAATGAACCGGTTTGCAAGGCAGAAATAGTGACACAGATGTAGAGAACAAATGTATGGACACCAAGGGGGGAAAGCAGGGGGTGGGGCTGGGGGGTGGGATGAATTGGGAGATTGGGATTGATATATATACAGTAGTATGTATAAAATAGATAACGAATAAGAACCCACTGTATAGCACAGGGAACTGTATTTCACTTTGCTGTACAGTAGAAACTAACACAACATTGTAAAACACTATACCCCAATTAAACAAGAATATGTTTAATATGTTGATATTTACAATTATACTAAATTTCATCATTGATTACATTTGGAAAATACTAGGGAAGCAACACATTATTCTGAAAACCGGAAAATAAAAGGAAATATTCAAGCATTTTCTCTACTTTCCCTCTATTTATTATACTTCAGGGTCTTAGGAAAACTGCTCCATGACAGCACCCTAATGGCCTTGCATATATCCACATAGACCAGGCAGACAAGCCTTAACTTCTGTTTACCTAATTCTTGGGAGCATACACCATGATACTTATGGAACATGGGATAACAGGTAATTTATAAGTAGCTGCATGAGGCTATTTCTTACCCACCACTCTATCTTTAGGGAGGCTGTCACGGGGCAGTTTCAATTACCTCCCAAGTTCTGCCTCACTCCTCTCCCCATTAGGGTAGAGTTTCAGGCTATAAAACTCATTCACTACAGCATGAAACTGATTCCTCAGCAACCGGGTGTCCTACCACTTGTGCTGTCATCTGGCCCCTTTGTTTCAGTGATATCCCGTGGCATATGAGATGTGGGGAGCTGACGCCATTACTGACCTTGCTTTTGCTGTCCAAGTAATAGAGTGTCTGAATCCATAAAGGGATCGTTATTTCTTCACTGGCCAAACTGTCACTTGCTTGACAAGCAGATGATGAGGGAAAGTTTCTTTTTAAAAATTTCATCCAGTTCATAAATGTAGAAAAAAATTAAATATCAGCATTGAACAACCCTTAAAGAAGTCATGAATCTAGGCAGCTATCATCAATGCCTGCTAATCTCACAAAAAACAGAATATCAAAGATTATGTGCCTCTGGGTGGAATTACGAAACACCACCTATAAAACAATTTTGCCAAAAAAAGTAATTAGAATGTTTCAATCCATTGAAATTCTTCTTCATGATGCTCAATTATCTGAGATTTGCTTCAAAATAATACAGTTGGAAGAAGGAAAGTGGAAGAATACAAATGAAAAAACAAGCCCTTGAGTTGATATTTACTGAAGCATGGGTGTCATGTTATTATTTCTACTTTTGTATGTGTTTGAAGTGTTTCATAATAATAATAATAAAAGTTTTTTTACAACAGAGAGAGAAAGAAATGAAGATATCAAGGGATATATCTAAATATGTACAACACCTAAAAACAAAATATGTAACTCTACTGGAAGATATTAAAGCATGCCAAATTTAATGAAGGGAGATACCATGTTCATGGACTGGAAGACTCAGTATTTTAAGGATGTTGCTTCTCCCTAAATTAATCTATAATTTCAATTAATTCAAATCAAAAGTCTAGCTGGGTTTTTAATGGAACTTGACAAAAGCTAACTAAACTTTATATGGAATTTGAAAGGGAAAAGCATAACTGTGACAACTGTGAAGAAAAAAAATTGGGAGGATTAAAGGTATAGTAATCAAGGTAATTCAAATAATTAAAGGTATAGTAATTAAGAGAGTGTGGTATTCTCCAAGGAGTATACAGGGTTGGTTTGGTGATTATAAGATCAGGACCTTGGGTCAGCCTCTCAAGAATCTCTTAGCCTTCCCCTCAAGGTTGCAAGATAGCTTACACTGCTCCTAATACAACATTCTCACTGGAAAGTGTGAAGAGGAAAAAAGTTTCAAAAGGAAAATGATACTAGCAGGCATTGCCCTGGTGCCAGGGATGTGCAACATTTTGTAATACTGGGGGAAGAACCACACAAGGAAAAATTACTCCACTCAAAATGCCAATAATGTCCCCATTGAGGAACACTAGCTTAGGCTAATCATGATTCATTCTCTGGGGCTGGGCACGTGGCAGCTAAGCTGGAGTTCTGTTAGCAAGGAAGAGGACAGATGGCTGGTGAATAGATAAATACCATTGACTACAGTAGACAGGACCAACTCTTTATTGAGCAACTAAAATATGTCAAATACTCTGCTAAGCAATCTATGTGCAGTTAAGTCTTTTTTTAATCACAGCAAACTGGCAAGAAAGTTTATTGTTATCCTCTTTTTATAGGTGAGGAGACAGCCTCAAGCTGAGAGAAGTGAATCATTTCCCCAAGCTCATATAGCTAACAAGTGGCATCATCCAGTTTCAAACTCAGGGTTCATAGAAACTTCATGTAGCCATCAGGAAAAAACAAACAAACAAACTTGATTCCTGTGCTTAAGAAGCACACACAGTGTAAAACATCTCTCTCTGAATTTCCTTCTTCAAGTTGATAAATGACCAACATAGAAAAATCCTTGATATCGCATGGAATTTAGTTCCTCGTTGATCCTTTCATAAGTGATGAGTATTAAATTCCTAGGGCCATCCTAAACCCCTTATAACTGGCTTCAGAATGAATTCTGACACCCAGCCCAGCTTTAAATAACCCACATTTTCAATATCTAGCATAAACAGCGTACTGTTACTGCTGATACTTGAAAAACACTTACAAACGCCTCAGAATATGAAATATGCTGTAATACTGTATAGATTGGTAAATTATATTTCCAGTTTGTCCTCAATTTCAAGAAAATCCTCAGCCAAATAAACTAGCAAGCAAATAAATCACCTTCATTATAATAAATGGCAGTTTCTCTACATATATTTCTGGCAGCAAATAGCTTCTATTATTGACTTTTGCAAGACTAATTTAAGGGAAACTATTCTCAGTAAAGTTGAAGATGCCTGGCTGTGGACTGCTATTCCTCATCTATGTATATTATACTCCATTTTGATTCCTCCACCATGGAAAAACTAATTTCCAATTTTAAGGTACTTAAGCTGATATATTTATTATGAAATTATCCATCTTGTAAATTATCTTCTTCATAGTGCCTCACTGGCTAAATTTAACATTGCAATTTTCTATAGTGTAGATAGAATAATCATGGCTCAGGTCAGAAAAAAAAATTACTGCCTTTCTAGAATTACAATAATATATCATGATATTAAAATGAGAGAAACTTTTTAAAACAAAAGTTTATCAAATGGCAAGAAATTTCTTCCCCATTAGTAACATTTTATACATAGTGTTAATTGATTAAACATGGTAGATTTCTTGTGTGGTGAACAGAGCATGGGATTCAAAATCAAGATGACCTGGCTTTAAATCCCAGCTTTGATGTACTAGCTGTATGACTTTTGGCAAATTGTTTAACATTTCTAGGCTTGAGTTCATTCTTCTTCAAAAGAGAGATACCATTCAACTTAAAGAGTTGTTTATGAGTTTGTAAAGTACCTAGTGCAATATCTGGCACATCATGAGCATTCATAAATGGTAGTCATTAATAACTGAATTTTAATTTCATCATCATATTATTATCATATGCTCATTTAAATTCTAGAACTGTTTACCTATGTGCCTTGGTGGAATGAATAATCTCAATCAATCATGAATAGATCCCTACTGGACCTGGTAGTCAACCAATTTGCCTAAGGCACATGAGGATCAGCAGGAAGTGGAGATGGTGTGGTAAAGATGGATTTAAAAGCATAAGTAGAATCCATAGGATTTAATGATTTACTGAAAATTAATGGGGAAGAAAAATTAGAGAGCTCTACCAAGGAAGCTAAGGAAGGAAAGAGTTCACCAGCATGGTTTCACTGGTATAAACATAGTCAAATTTATCAAATTATGCATTTTAAGTATGTTCAGTTCACTGTATGTCAATTCTACCTTAATAAAATAGCTAAAAAATGAGTTGACTTATAAGAACAAAGAGCACAAAAATGCCAAAATAAGAATGAAAGAATGTTCATTGTGTAAAGGCAACTAGGACACATTTATAAACATCCGGGAAAAGTACAGCCAGGAAACATGGGGTGGAAAGCAAAATGCCCTTTCTAATAAATCTATAAGACAACATGATACAAAAGGGACACCTGTAAGGCTACGGATGTTGCGGTTTACTTAGGGTTCTTCTTGTGGATCACAGGCAAATTGGCAAAGTTCTCTGATACAGCCGATCTCTGAATTCACAAAGTACCTGTTTTGATTATCATGGATACAATTTTACCCCTGAGCCTCTTTCTTCCTCCCCAAGATTCTGCAGTAGAAGCCATCCAGTTATGACCATATATTATAGCAACTTTTAAAATGTGAATTAGGTCTGCAACATCATGTATGTTTGTTAGGGGAACCACTGACCGAAACTGCTCACCCTGGCCAGGCATGATAGTAACCACTTGCATGAGTTATCTTACAACAGGATGTCCTGGTAAGTAACGTGGAACTAACAAGCTACTATCAACATGAAGAATTTGGGAAAGGTCAAAAGGAGAGAGAAGACTCCATTCCACATGTCCTACCAACCTCTGAGAATCCTTCTTGCTGGAATCCATCTTGGCTGAGTGATGCAGGCACCACCAGGAAGGACCCTGAGTCAGAATGATTGGCCAGAAACAACCCAGAAACTAACCCCATTACCATAAAACCCGAGACTGTGAGCCACGTGGCAGAGCTGTTCTCCTGGGCTCCCTTACCCTGCTGCTCTCCACCCGGGCGCCCCTTCCCAACAAAGTCTCTTGCTTTGTCAGCACATGTGTCTCCTCAGACAATTCATTTCCGAGTGTTAGACAAGAGCCCACTCTCGGGTGTTGGAAGGGGTCCTCCTTCCTGCATGTTGATCACGGTATGAAATAGGTCTCTGTTATTTTCACTTCACTAACACCTAGAACCAGCAATGCTGTGCTGTGCCTTCACATTGATATGACCTGCAGAGCTGATAAAAATACCAATGCCAAGGCCCCACTTGAGACCATATAGACACAAATATCAATTGGCAATATCTAGACCTCTAAACTGCATTTTTTAGTTTCCCAGGTGACTCCAAATGTATAGTGAGAGTTGAGAAGTATTGGTTCTCAGGCCTTGGACCATGAAGTTACTGGCAGAAATCCAAAAATCTATGAGGGCTCTACGAAGTGGGTATGTAAATTGAATGAATCATGTGTCTCACACACATAAAACGGATACTGCTATGTTTAAAATGGACATAGATATTTTGGGGGAAATATAAATAAATTTAACCATGTTATTTGAGTCATAATATCTTTCTGTTAAGTATTTTCTTAATCAACTGATATTAGAATACAATTAAAATCATTGAAGGCTAAGATACCATAAGACTCTAGTTGGGACCCATTTGCTACACATGGTGGCATTTCCTAAGTAGTTTGGTAATGTAGGGGAGCAAAATTTGCCACCCCAAAATATCTCCTTGGCATGTAGATTATTTGAACTGAAAACAATCAAGGCCTGAAAGACTGAGGAAGAACCTTTGACCTTCCCCCTAAGTGCCTAAAGAATGTAGATAACGGACCTGATCCTGGAAGGGAGCCATCTCCATAGATAACTATAGTATGAACTAGGTGTGTAGACAGGGAGGAACCTAGCAAAGTCTGCTTGTTAAAATTCCTCTCTGTGTCCTATTGTCTCTGCCTGGCCCAGCAAACGTTTATTTACCAACACATGCTTTTCCATCTCCATGTGAATTGCTTTCCTCTCTTTGAAGTCCCAAATCACTAACTACATCAACATCCTCCTTTGCCTTTAGCTGAAGATGGTATTTAAGGTGAGGGCTTTGGCCATTTTGTCAAGTTACTCAGTTCTCCTGGGTCTCTCCCATGTATACATGTTATTAAACTCTGATTTTCCCCTGTTAATCTGTCTCATGTCAATTTAATTCTTAGACCAGCCAGAAGAACCTAGAAGGGTAGAGGAAAATTAATTCCTCCCTGAGAGTTCCAAATACATTTGGAAACACTGCATATAACATCCCTTTTTAAACTTTACCATGCACAATAATACATTAAAAGCTCTAAGAATCCCTGATTAAAAAAAAATCTTAATTTTGTTTCCTCAGCATTCTCAAACTTATTGTGCACAGAAACTTTTCTCCATTTCCAAGAACACATATTAAGGTCCCAAGAGACACTGTTTTCCTAAGGTATTTCCAATCCCCAACTGGGATCACTGCAGAAGGGAAGGAATAATGAAACCCCAGATGTATGCTTTCATAATGAGAGAACTGTTGCAAGTGGTGCAATTATCTTTACAATGAAGAACTATATACTTTCAAATGTGGTGTGCAAGGTCAAAAGGATTGAATCTTTGCTTTTTACTTAAAAAATAGATACTGATAATAATAACACTAATGATAGCTAAACTTATACAATGCCCCAAGCATTATTCTAAGGACTATATATATATTAACCTGCAAACTTAGAAAGTAGTTAGTTATTATTATCCTTATTTTAAAAATGAGAAACTAAGCCAAGGAGGATTTATAAAACTTGTCCAAGTTCACAAAGCTAGTAAGTGACAGAGCTGGGTTTTTAACTCCAGTCAGTAACTTCAAACCCTACTCTCTGAACTATTTACACTCTACATATATGAAATACATAAAAATGAGCTCAGGTACACACATAGATTAGGAAACCAGATTTCAAATTTCTAACTAATTAAGATCTAGATTTTACAATTTAAGAATACAAGTTCAAATCTGGTGTAACATGCAAAGAGATGAAAACTGCTATTTATTAATAGCACTTGATGTCTAGGTAAAATGATTTAAGGAAGCATTTTTCTAGCTTGTAGTGGATCTGTATTTACATTAAAACCTAACGTAATGTTATATCCAGAATTAATTTCTGTAGGAAAAACAACAATAGTGATATACTATTAGTAGCCAAATTCAAATATTTTTTAAAACCTGTACTGTACTTTTGATTTATCAATACTACCTTGTACTATTATTTTCAATAGTCTTATTTTGTAGAAGAAAAAGCCGAAATTGTCAATTGTTCTAGTGCTCATTAGATCTTCTTATAAAGGGTTTGAGGAGCTTGGAAACAGTGAACTAATGAATGATGAGGAAACTGAGTCCTAAAGCAGTGAAATGACTTGCCAAAGGTTACACATTGAGTTTTTCAATGATCTATCCTCAAATTGACAACTATTGACTCCTGCTTCTGTGCTCTTATGTCATCTGTACTTTTCCACATCCATAGAAACCACATCCCATTAGTAAAATAGTTGGCAATTAGAACATATTAAATTTGAACGAGGCACCAATTTTAAAAGGAAAATTTGGCAATATTTTTTCTAGATTGTATACTATGTTATCTCTCTAATTAACCTAGAATGAGAACACAGGAGTTGATGAATCCTAGTCACAATTATAACTAATCTGGCCTAAATGTAAATTTCTGTGGTCATCTAATATGGCTTCTGTATCAACTTGTGATGGGGTGTCTTCCCCATTTGTTCAGATTTTCCTGGCATTGTCTGAAGATGGTTAAATAAACACGTTTTGGGGGTTATATTGACTGTAGACAGTGAATTAATGATTACCCAAGAAAATGCTAAAATAAGGCATTTAACTCACCAACTTCCTCTCAGATCTAAACAGAAGGACAAATTTAAATCAGTAGCGGAAGCTTGAAGGCATATGTTTCTGGTGGGAGTATAAATAGGTACTATTTGGAAGGAAAGCTGGCAATTTACTTTGTCTAAAAGCCCTAAAAACATTAATACACATATCAATTGTACTCCTAATAATTTATACAAAAAATAATCCAACAAGTTAAAAAATAAACATTCCAATCACAGCTTTTGTCTTATATAGCTGGGGCTGCCCTAACAAAATACTTAAACAACAGAAATTTATTTCTCACAGATCTGGAGGCTGGAAACCCAAGATCAAGGTGCCAGCTTATCTGTTTCCTGATGAGAACTATTTCCTATCTTGTAGAAGGCCACTTTCTCACCATGTGCTTACATGGCCTTTTGGATGTGTACATGCAGAAAGAGAGAGAGAGAGAGAGAGAGAGAGAGAGAGAGAGAGAGAGAGAGAGAGAGAGAGAGAGAGAGAGAGAGAGAGAGAGAGAGAGAGAGAGGTGGCTCTTCCTCTTTTTCATAAGAGCACTAATCCCATCATGAGGCCCCACCCTCAGGACCTCATCTTACCCTAATTATCTCCCAAGGCCTACCTCCAAATGCCATCACATTGGGGGTAAGGGCTTCAACATGTATGTGAATTTTGGAAGGACACAATTCAGTCCATAGCAGTTTTATAATAATAATAAAAAAAAACTTGGAAATACTAAATGTTCAAATGTTTAGCTAATTCATATTCTATTTTAGAAGGGCAATTACTATTGACAAGGAAAAATGTTTACAATATTTTGGCTTTTTTCCCCATAACATAAGTATGTTCATTTTTGTATATTAGTTTCATATATACATAGTTTATATTGTAATAATCGGAGTTCAAATGTATATTTTATTATATTTTACTAATATTTTTTAAACTTTTACTCTGCCAAAATTTCCAAAGTCGGTCATATGGTATGGAATAAGGCAAGTATAATCTCATTTTGTAATATGTCTATGCATATGTGTGTTAGGTTAAAAATCAAGACATAAACCAGAATCTACTATATAAATCAATCTGTGTAAAATATTTTATGTATATTCATGTGTGTATATTCACAGACATTTCTGGAAGTGCATAAAAAATATTGCTGAAGGTAGACTGGGGAATAGGATTGGAGTGTTGCATTGCAAAGGAAACTATGTTTTTAAGAATTCCTTGAATTGTTTAAAATTTTTACCATAGGAACATATATTTCCAACTAAAAATGACTGTGTAAACAAACATATACAATCAAAACAAAGACTGGAGGGACTCTTCCTCATAAAGTCTCATAGCTTCCTCCCTGACCTCCGTCCGGCTTTTATCTAATGTCACCTTCTCCATAAGTTCCTCTTTGAGAATTCTATTTATTTATTTATTTAATTTTTTAACTGGGGTATAGTTGTTTTACAATGTTGTGTTAGTTTCTACTGTACAGCGAAGTGAAATAGAGTTCCCTGTGCTATACAGCAGGTTCTTATTAGTTATCCATTTTATACATATTAGTGTATATATGTCAATCCCAATCTCCCAATTCATCCCACCACCAACCCCCACCACTTTCCCCCCTTGGTGTCCATACGTTTGTTCTCTACATCTGTGTCTCTATTTCTGCCTTGCAAACTGGTTCATCTGTACCATTTTTCTAGATTCCACATATATGCGTTAATATATGAAATTTGTTTTTCTC